>NW_006160005.1:3497749-3591341 GCF_000334495.1 Tupaia belangeri chinensis | reverse complement strand
GAGGGAGTTAAGAATGGCACCACGTGTCAGATATCTTACCCTGTGAAGGGCTATTGACATCCCCACAGGAGGGCCAGGCTGAACCAACAGTCCCATTAGCACCATTTGAACTTTGAATTGAGCTTCATCTGAAGGCTTCCCCACCCATACTTTCATGTTACCTAAGCTAGTATACTCATCCTGTCAGTACGCTCCTGTTCGATGAGTTTTCTATCTGCCGCCAAAGATTCCAGTTGATACAATCGACCTCACCATGGCCCAACATGACAAATGTTTAGGCTGGAAGAAGAGCTCTAGCCCTCCGAAAGCCCCACACACGCCTACTTTGTTTCATAGCAGGAGAGGGCTTGGGTCTGGGGATGAAAGGAGCAGAACTGCTCAATATGTGGGAGATATGACAAGTGGTCATTTGCAATGATGGCACGAGTAAGCCTCTAAACATAAGAGTTAAGCTAGGGACCTTCTAGTATGCTGAAAACTGCTGGGAGAATCTGCAGGTTAAAGTAAGTTCATTCCTGGCATGAAAACTCACACCAGGATGAAACAACGTCAGGGAAAAAAATGAGCAGCTGTTGATGGTTGTTCCAAGGCACACTCAAGCTTACCAGACACAGTGTCCAAGGAATACATCAGTCTCAACCACAGCTTTGGAAATGATCAGAATCACAGTATCTATTCTGATAAAATACTATAAATAGACAAGATTTGGGGATCTAGGCAATTATCAGTAGAACAAGCACAGGCTTTGATTAGGGACACCACCTAAACTTTGACACCAAGTATGATCAAAGAGGGCCCTCAGTCAGATAGTGACCCTGGGTGTCAGTAGGGTAACAATGGGGAACTGAAATCAGGGATCTTGACAGCAGTCTTAGCCAAAATACTTAACCAGGTGGGATGATATGAAGGGGGGAAATGGAGAACTTCAACCTGGATGTTAGTTTTCTTGTGTTGCTAACAGAAAAGGAGATAGAGAAGTGATGTAGTAGGCAGAAGCCATCTTCCATGAAAAAAAGAAACAGAGAGAGACAGATAGGCACCCTCAGCAGGATCTTCACCCCAAGATTCTCTTCTATCCTCAGTTGGCCTGAGTCATGGGCACATCCGTATACGCCTGGTACATACAGGAAGGTCCTTGGATAGGATCCCGGGACTCTTTCCATGTGAGTCTAATTGAATTACCACTGTGCCACCACATTGCCGCAACTAATTCTTTTTTTTTTTTGGAGAGGTTCTTCACTATAAGTCATGTATGTGTGTTTGCCAGAAAGACAGAGCGAGACATAGAGACAGGAAGTGAGAAATCACCCCCCCCCATGGTGGATGGCCACGCCACAATCTCTTCTCCTTCTTTCTCCTCTCAGGATCTTGGGCACACACACACACTTGCCTGGTGTGAGTTTAAGCCACCAGGTCTGGGACTCGAGCCGCAGTCGACTACATGGGAGTCCAGTGACATAGCCATTATGCCAACTGCTGGTCCCAACTAATTCTTAATTATATGCTTCAGATTGAGAGTGGGATAGCTGAAACCACTGCTATGCTTGCTAGAACTTGCAGAAGGAACAGTAGTAAGGAATGGGGAAAGCAGCTTTAAGAAGAGTGGGGGCACAGGCAAGGGCAGGGGAACAAATGGCATCCTGGTGGTAGATAGATTAATGATGGCCACGAATTTTGGTCCCACTCTTCCAAACAATAGATGGAGTCTATTTGTCCTCCCTTGGAATCTAGGATGGCCTTATGACTTGTTTGGACTAGTAGGAAGTGCAGAAGTGATGTGGTGCCAGACCCAGGTCTACTCCTAAAAGGGCCTAGTGATTTCTATATCTGCTTTCATGGGATCCAGCCTCCCTGTAAGCAACTTGGATAACTAAAATGCCAAAAGATAAGAAGCCACATGAAGAAAGATCCTGGAAGATGAGACATCATCTTGAGCATTTCATGCCCACTTGGCATTCAAGTAAATTCAGCACAAGATTGGGCTCCAGTGAGCAGAAGAACCATGTAGCTGAGCCCAGCCAACTCACAGAATAAGTAATAGATCATTGTTGTCTTAGCATCCAGGTGTTATGGTGGTTTATTATAATGTAATAGACAGATGAATAAAAAAGGAAGGAAGAAAGAAAACATCTATTATAGTACAGACTGTAAGCAAAAATGTTTCAGAAGTAACTTCTGGACACAAATATTTCTGAGGCTATTTTTGGCTACCTGATATATTAGCTCCCTAGGGCTGCTATAACAAAGTATCACCAACTGCAAGGTTTAAATGACAGAAATTTATTGTCTCACAATGCTGGATACTGGAATCTGAAATCAAGGTATTAGCAAGTTCGGTTCCTTTTGAGTGCTGTGAGGGAAGGAGCTGTGCTAGGCCTCTCTCCTTGGCTTACGAGTGGCTGGCTTTGTGTTCACATGGCTTTCTCCAAGTGTATGTGTCTGTCTCCAAAGCCCTTATTTTTATAATAACACAATAATATGGGATGAAGACCCACCCTAATGACTTCATTTTATTAACTCTGCAAATACCACATCTTTATTTTTTTAAATAATTATTTCATTTAACTTCATTTATTTATTTATTTATTTATTTATTTTGAGAGGTTTTTTTCTATAGGGCACGTGCGCTTGCCAGACAGACAGAGAGAGACAGAGAGACAGAAAGCGAGAAATCACCCTCCGGGGGGATAGCCATGCCGCAGTCCCTTCTCCTCCATTCTCCTCTCGGGATCTTGGGCATGCACGCACATGTGCCTAGTGTGAGTTTAAGCCACTGGCTCCGGGACTTGAACCGCAGTCGACCACGTGGGAGTCCAGTGGCATAGCCATTACGCTAACTGCTAGTCCCTAACATTATTTATGTACTTATTTTTTAATTTGACCAGAGAGAGGGACAGAGTGAGAAAGAGAAAAAGTGAGAAAGCAAGCTGCCAGGCCTGGTATTCAAACTGCGGTCAGCCATGTGAGAGTCTAGCAGCTCTAACCACCATGCCACCTTTTGCTATAAGGTGTATGCGCTCACTGGAGAGACAGAAAATGAAGGGGAATGGCCATGCCTCAATCCCTTCTCCTCCATTCTCCCTTTGATGGGCATGCACTCACATGCACCTGATGTGAGTTTTAAGCTGCCCAGTCTGGGACTCGAACCACAGTTGACTACGTGGGAGTCTAGTGATGTAACCATTATGCAGTCTGCTGGTCCCAGATACCACATGTTTAAACAAAATCACATTCTGGGGAGATAGAGGTTAGGGTTCAACATAACTGATTTTTGACTGGCGGGTAGGGTTAAGGACATAATTCAACCCATTATGTCTGCTAAGTGGAGTGTTAAGATGGGGTCTGTCCAAAATGTTATGCAAACTTACATGTCACTGAAGAAGAAAAGAGGAGTGGTCACGTTTGTCACATATCTTACTGGAGAGATCTTAAGAAGTACCTACTTAGTTCATCCTGAAAATGATTGCTCTTTTCCAAGTGTCAGTACAAATGTTCTAGTGAGGCAAGAGAAGTTACAGATAGAGAAGAGGAAAAGGGGGGGCCTGCAGGTGGCATGGTGGTTGAGGGTGCTGGACTCCCACATAACTGATCATGATTCGAGTCCTGGACCTAGTGGCTTTCTTTCTCCATTTTCCTCTCTTGCTCTGTCCCTCTCTGGTCAAATTTAAATAAATAAATAAAGTAAAATAAAATTATAAAAAAATAAGAGAGAGAGAGAAGAAGAAAAGGAATGTCATCTCCTGGCTCACTCTACCTAGTGATAGAGTTGCAGGAAATTTGCATCATGCATAATTAGAACTCTGGAATCGTGGCATTTCAGAATTGTATGAGTGCATAAGAATTCATTTTCTGGACTCCGTTTTTTTTAAGCATGTATCTACTCAGCCAGACGTGAAGGCAAGAATGACCTCACACTATCTCTGTGACGAGTCTGACCTGGGACTAACTCTTCTCTGTATTCATTTATTCATTCTTTATTATTTATTCTGTCAAACGGTCATTCAATAAATATTTAACAAACCTCCTCTCTAGGCTAGTCAGTGGGTAGACCCAGAAATACAAACACATATAAATTATGCTTTCTGATTTGAAATCTGGAATGCTACTTAAGATTTCGTGAAACTTCCTTCATTCTACTACATGCCACAGATTGGGAGGAAAAAGTACCCCTTCCAGGGCACTTCCAAAGTGTCTTTTCCCCCTTACTGAATGTCCAGTACCTCTCTAGGCATTGGTTCTTTCTGTTACATTGTGGGCTGCACTGATAGGATACGCCTTCCCCAATTCAAATCACTTCAGGAAACATTCCAGAAACTCAATTGAAGGGTCTAACATGTGAGTTACCTGTAATTCAATGTCGTAGCAGCTTACTGAGAAATATCCTCCTTAAGGGGCTCCCTTCCTATGGTGATAGTTAAAAAGTATCAGGTGTAGTTTTCTTTACATTCAATGCAACACTAATAACAATGGTAGTTGAGCGTGTGTGTGTGTGTGTGTGTGTGTGTGTGTGTGTGTACTTTCATATTCCTTTTTTTTTAGAGAGAGTTTTACTATAGGACAAGTGCACTTACTGAAGAGATAAAGAGAGACAAAGAGATAGAAAGTGAGAAATCACCCCCCAAGGGGGATGGCCAAGTCACAATCCCTTCTCCATTCTCCTGTCAGGATTTTGGGCATGTACACATGTGCTCCTGGCATGAGTTTTAAGCCACCGGGCCTGGGATTCAAACCACGGTTGACTGCATGGGAGTCCAGCAATATATATTACGCCATCTGCTGGTCCCAGTTCTTTCATACTCTTAACTTTGAAATTTAGAACCCTTCCAGTTAGATTTAATCTGGTTATTTTGACTGCCTTAAGCATAAAATGGGACTACAACACTAAATGATTAAAAAGTTTGGTGCATGTTTTTCCTCACTCTTAACATATATAAATCCTTTCTGTATCTTCAAATACAGGTTTAGAAAAAAGGAATCCAAAAAACAGTTCACTTTAGCTGTGTGGTTCCTGCGTGAGCTTGCACTGAACACTCTTAGCTAGGCCTATGGAATGTCATTCTCTACATAATGTTGGAGTCATTCTTCTGACTAGAACAATGTTGTATGCTACAATTCCCTCCTCTGGTGCCAATGGCAGACATCACTAATCAATTATGGAACCCTTTCCTGCTGTCAATTATGGACCCCTTGCCTGCTGAGACCAGTCAATAGCCTCAGAAAGCCCTTCTACACACAAAGCTCCAATAGCCAGCAGGCATAAACTGTAGTTGGAATTAGCACAAGGAATAAATCCTATTTGCCTAACAGCTCAGTGAGAGGCAACAGTCAGGATAGATCAAGCATCTTCCTATTACTGTATATAGCCATGCTTTTAGAATTCTGTTCCAATTACGTACTTTTCTTGACCCAAACTGAAACATTTATGAAATGGAGGGGATGAGACTGCAAGGGGTACCAACATCATTGGTTACGATGTGCTTTTTGCTGAAAGACGTCACTGATTTACAGCTGAAGGAAATGCACATGAGTTAGCGCTTCCAAAGCAAAGTGGTAATGAAGAGCATGCCAGATGAATGCCAAAGATAATTGCCATGCAGAGTCCCCCAGCTAGTCACGTGCAGATTCAGTGCATCATTATTACATTTTCTCTTAGGTTGGAATTTATTAATATTTTATTCAAAACCGCTATGCATTAACCTTCAAAAATATATCTCCCTATAAAAAGGGGAGGCCTGCTGTGAACACATTTCACATAGAGGTGATATTTTCTTGGCTTGTAGCTCCCTTTAACCAGTGTTCTATGTCAGTATAAGCTGTTCTCCATACCTCTGTGTTCTACCATTAGATTGTGCCCTTGGCATCTGAATCCTGTTTCTAGCTTCCATAATGTTAAGCACAGCATGGACAGTAGTATCTAGCTACATGTGATTAAAACAAAAATTACTGGGAACCAGCAGTTAGTGTAATGGCTATGTCACTGGACTCCCACGTAGTCGACCGCAGTTCAAGTCCCGGACCCGGTGGCTTAAAACTCACGCCCGGCTTATGTGCGTGCGTGCCCAAGATCCCGAGAGGAGAATGAAGGAGAAGGGATTGCGGCATGACCATCCCCCCTGGGGGATGATTTCTCACTTTCTGTCTCTATTTCTCTCTGTCTGTCTGGCGAACGCACGTGCCCTATAGTGAAAAACCTCTCAAAAAAAAAAAAAAAATTTTAGGGAAAAACCCCTCAAAAAAAAAAAAAATTTCCGTGGCCCCCTCCCTTTTAAATTTTTTTTTTTTTGGCCCTTTAAAGACATTTTTCTAGGGGCCAGCAGGTGGCATAGTGGTTAAGGGCGCTGGACTCCCACACGACCGACCATGGTTCAAGTCCTGGACCTGGCAGTTTGCTTTCTCTCTCTCTCTCTGGTCAAATTAAAATTAATTAACTAATTAATTTTAAAAATAAGTTCTGTTCTATTAAAAAAAAGAGAGAGATAAGTTTTTAAAAGCCTGAGTTAACTGATTGGATATAACTCACTGATCTGATCCAAATGACTGGGCACAAATTGGTCATTAATACAGCCAGATGAATCAACAGCAACCCCTGATTCTCTGTCAGAAGATAGACACTACCTAGATAAGCCATGTATTGGCTGAGTGTCAAGCTAAGGGCAAGTTACTGGATAGATGCCATCATTAAAATAACCAAGGTAACTGGGCTGAAAAAGACCAATTTTGTTATTGTTAGCTACCTTCAAATTTCAAAATACTAATTTGATCCTGGAACTACTTCAGTGGATGGATGTCCATTCCGGCAGCCTGTGCTTTGGTGAAGATATTGAATAACAGCCAAGCAGAGCTGAGGCAGGGTCTGCAGAGCCAGGAACCAATTAAAGGGGAAGGGTTGGCCCCAAAGATGGTTGGCAAGGGGGTTTTTGGAGCCCTGTAGAACTACGTTTCGATCTTTGCTTCAGGGTGTGGTTTTCTAATTCATTTCATAAATCCGAGCTCAGCAACTGATGGTGCCTGCTCATGTTGCACCATGTTTACTCCTCAGGCTGCCGAGCCTAGCAGTTCAAGCTTAGGGAGAGGAAATAAACTCTCTCAAACCATCTGTCAGGAGGAATCACCTACTGACAAGTAAACACTGGAGTCTGCAGGACGAGGTCATGGTGGTTTTGGATATGGGGACAGAGGTGACTATGGGTTGTAGACAATCACAGATCAAAAAGAGAAAACAAGACTGAGATACTCTGGGACTTAGAGCTTGGGAGTAAGCACAAACCCAGTGAACTTACATGTGGTTAGTGAAGCAAAGGATTTGTTTGGAACCAAGCAGTCAGCCCAGACGGGTTCCATGGGAAAAAGAGGTCAAGGCAGGGCAGTGAATTAAACCTGGCAGCCTGGAAGACTTCAGAGCAGGAAAGGTGATAAGTCAATATCCATCCAGCAGTTGGAAATAAGGATGTCCACGAGAACGGACAGGCAGGGCAAGGCATTGTCACTGGGTCGAGTCACCGTGACAGGGACCCTGGCCAAGAAGTGACTTACAAGCTTCTCACATGAGCAGATATTTATTACAAAGCATGGGTTCTCCCAAGCTTGCAGGTAGAAATATCTAGAGATACAACCGATGTGTGGAACAGGCCCTCTCAGGCCACGTATGAGGACAGTCTGTGACTATTTGGCCTTGGGGTTGCCTGTGCTAAGTTCCTCCACAACACATCCACCCCAGACCCCTCTGTAGGCTTCACACCCAACCCTGAGTGGGTATCTTTTTTGCTTATTTAATGAGTTTGTGTATTTACTTATTCATTTAAACTCCATACTACCTGCTGGCCTTCCCTTCGATTCTTTCAGTTGAATATCTTTCCAAGTCTTTTTGTATCTATGTGTTCCCATATTTGTTTATATCCCTCCAGAGGATTTATTTTTTAATTTTTAATTTTCTACAAGGTGCATATGCTTGATGAAGAGAGAGAGGGAGAGAAAGTAAGAAAGTAACACCCATAAGGCATGGTCACACTGCAATCCCTTCTTCTCCAATTCTTTTTCGTTTTGGGACTTTGAACAAGTGTACACATGCACTTGTCATGTTTTTCAATCTGCCGGGTCTGAGTCTCAAACTGTGAGTCAGCCATGTGAGATCTGGTTGCCTGAACCACCATGCCAGCTGCTGGCCCTCTCCCAGAGTAATTTTTAAAACATTTAATTGTAGAATATGCTCTCTGAGAGAGAAGAGAGATAATTGGAAAAGGAACTTGGTCATAATTCTCATTTCTTAAATGCTCAATGTGCCACCTCAGAATTTTCTTATTCCTCAGTCTCTTCACCTTTATAAAGATTACACAGTGTGGGACAATAATTCTTAACGAGGAGCCGATGGTGGAACTCATGAAATTATTAGCAAAATTGTGTGTGTGTGTGTGTGTGTGTATGTGTGTGTGTGTGTGTGTAGACTAATTTTAGGAGACACTTCATCAAGAAATCAAATTAATTCAGACCCCAGAAGAAAACATGTAAATGTGTAGATAGGGTGAAAACTGTTAAGGATTAAATTCAGGAGACGTGAATTCCAAGAGTAAAGCTTCTTTGTAGTAGTTTAGTGACCAGCACACAACATCCCATGACTCAGTTTCCTTGGTTGCAAAATAGAGATGAGAACACTGACCTTTCGTACAACTCTAGGTTGTGAAAATCAAAAGAGGTCATGAATGTTGACGCGATTAGGAAACTCCAAGTGTTCTCGTTCTGACAGATCTCTCAATTACATAAACACAGAAGGGCTGGTTCAAAAGTCAAACCAAACCAGTTCTGGAAGCGAAGGACATGCTGTTTTTAGAAGCATGGTACATGTCCTCTGTCATATTAGAATCTTACCGAATTCTTCATTAGCTTTGTGTACACATGCAAAAGGGACAGAACATCATGGAAATTATTCCATTTATTAAGTCAATTATCTGGATAGTTGGACAACTACAGCTGTAAAATTCTTACTTTACTCCTATCTGAACGCCATTCTCCCTTTTGGTGTGTAAACATGACCAAGGGCTGGACCAGCTCAGTAGGGGGGGACACAGTTAAGGGAACTGGATCCCACATGGCCAACCACAGTTCAAATCCCAGCCCCTGCAGCCTGAAAACATGCCAGCATGTGTGCATGAGTACCTCAAATCCCAACAGGATGGAGAAATGGAGGAGGAGAGATTGTAGTGTGACCATGCTGTATCTGGGGGTGCATTCTCTCTGTCTCTCTGCCTCTCTCTCTGGAGAGCTTGTGCACCTTCTGGCAAAAAAAAAAAAAATCAAGCAGACAAACATTACCATTACCGAAGGCGCACCCCTGTATGAATAGCCATCCTAAGCGGTTTCTGCAACTAGCTCTGTGCAGCATTGACTCTGCTACCAACTCCAGTGACAGCCAGTTCCGAGGCGAGGAAGGAATAGTTCAATATTTCCCTCCACCAGAGAAGTGCCCTGACCTCAGCCCTGGATGATTTGGATCTAAGGCCAGTGTGATCCCAGCTAGCAAATTAAACAATGAGCCAGATCCAAAGAGGCTGGCGTGAGAAATCTGGAGGAACAAGGTCACACTTTATTACCAAGAGAGTAACACCTTTTAATTGGTTAACACAACAAATAAAGGGGTGACAGTCTTTCTAGCTGCTTTCTGATTTGCTCACACCTTAAACGGTCTGAGAAAACAAAATCCTTTCCTCACTTAATTCGAAAAGCTGTGATTTTGATTAGGAAACAAAAAGCCACACAGGAAAAAGTCAGCGACAATGCAAAACACAAGGCAGTTTCCAACTGATGAGAACTAAATTTATTAGAAAGTCTCTTTTAGGGGCCAGCAGGCGGCATGGTGATTAAGGCCCTGGACTCCCACATGGCTGACCACAGTTTGATTTCTGAACCTGGTAGCTTGGAAATCATGCCAAGCACATGTGCACAGGTACCCAAAATCCCAGGAGGAGAATGGAAGAAAAGGGATTGCAGCATGGCCATTCTCCTGGTGGTGATTTCTCACTTTCTTTGTTACTATCTCTGTCTGTTTCTCTCAGTGAGCGCATACATGCTATGGGGAAAAAGAAAAAAAAAAAAAAACCTAAAAAAAGGTCCCCTTTAAAAGCATGTATAATTAAGTAAAAATAACTTTGTTAGTGCAATATTAAGAGGAAAACTTCAACGTTATGGGATGTCAAGAAAAGAAAACCTACATCGTGTAGGATGTACATGGGAGACATGGGTTTATAAAGATTTTAATTTTGAATAATAATACTTATGTCAGCTTCATGGATCCTCCCCCAAATTTGCCTTTTTCCTTCTTTGACTCAGTCATCCCAGTCAGTCAAGAAGGCTAGAAAAAAAACAAACTGAATAGCTAAAAGCATTGCTTTTACCTCTAAAAGAGACTACCTGAAGTTAAAGGCATTTAGAACAGTCTTAAAATTTTTAGAAGTACAGTTGTGGAGTGGGACCAGCAGATGGCATAGTGATTATGTCACTGGACTCCCATGTAGTCGACTGTGATTCGACTTCCAGACCTGCTGGCTTAAAATTCATGCTGGGTGCATGTGCATGCATGCCCAAAATCCCTAGAGGAAAATGAAGGAGAAGTGATTGTGGTGTGACCACCCCCCACACACACCCCTGCCAGGATGATTTCTCACTTTCTGTCTCTGTTAACCACACACACATCATAGCCAAAAAAAAAAAAAAAAAAAAAAAAACAGGGGCCAGAAGAGGGGCTGGAAGTACAGGGGCCAGCAGATGGCATGGTTAAGGCACTGGACTCTCACATGGCTGACCATGGTTCTAGTCCCTGACCTGCCGGCTTGCTTTCTCACTTCCCTCTCTCTCTCTGTCCCTCTCTAGTCAAATTAAAACAGATAAATAAATGAAGTTAAACAAAATAATTATTTTTTTAAAGGAGTACTGCTGTTATCATAATTTATTCAACACAGGAATGGCTGTCAGGATGGTTGTGGAGCTTCTGAGCTCTATAAGACAACTAGAGGGTTTCCTTTCCAATTTGAACCCACTTCCAAATTATAGTCGACATTTATGGTTGTAAGCAATGATACAGAGAGACAAAAAGAGACACAGAGAGAAAGAGAAAGTAGCCCCCAGTGGAGCATAGTCATGCTGCACTCCCTTCTCCATATCTTCATCCTGTTGGGAATTGGAGCATACACACATACAAACACACACACACACACACACACACAGACACACACACACACATATGCCTTGTTCTTTCCTCAAGCCACTGAGGACCAGATTCCAACCATGACTGACCATGAGGAAGCCAACTCTCTTACCTCCTAGACTATGGAGCCAGTCTGGCTCTGATTTCGTTTTCTTTCTTTCTTTCTTTCTTTCTTTCTTTCTTTCTTTCTTTCTTTCTTTCTTTCTTTCTTTCTTTCTTTCTTTCTTTCTTTCTTTCTTTCTTTCAAGAATGATTTTATTTAACATTTGTTTACTTATTTTAATTTGACCAAAGAGGGACACAGTGAGAGAGAGAGAGGAAAGGAAAGTGAAAGAGCAAGCCACCAGGTCCAGGGATCGAACCATGGTTTGCCATGTGGGAGTCCAGTGCCCTTAACCACCACGCCACCTGCCAGCCCCAAGGTAAGAAGGACTTCAATCCAGAGATGAGTGGGATTTGAACCCACACATACAGAGCACAGTGAATGAGCAGTCCATCACCTTAACCACTTGGCCGCCTCGTACCACGGAATTCTGGTCTCTTTAGTTTTTCTCTAAGTCCTTTTTCTGTTCCAGGACCTCATGCCGGATACCACTTTACATTTATTCATAATGTTTCTTAGTCTCTGACAGTTTCTCAGACGTCCCCTGCTTTTAGTGAGTTCCCTCCTGATTCTCTGGTCGTTTCTTTGGGGCCTTCAAAATCTACTTTACAAACGCCTCCAAGATGGAAGCTTTTCATCCCTTTTGGAGTCCATTTACTAATATCTCTCTCTTGTCCTTCGTATTTCCCACTTCTATCAAACATCATGTTTTTCCCTCTCTGGCACCTACAGAGTCTCAGCAGTTGAGTTGCAAAGAAAAGAATACAGAAGATACTAGGAGAAGATGTGATTCAAGATATCTCTTGGGTGGCATATTATTTTTAATTAATGTTGCTGCCACTTTCTCATTTTCTCAGCCAAATTAATTCAAAAAGAATTGTGTTGGCATCTGCGGCAGCAAATGGAGAGGAACAGCAGTCTAAAGGGAGGGGGTGACTGCCCCCCATCCCCGATCTGGGTAGTTTGGAGCAATTCACAATCACATGCAGATCGACAGAGTGTGGCAAGTCTATAAGTTGGAGTCGATTGCTCCAGGGACACATTTTCGCCACGACTGGCAGCAGCTCCTACTTTCCATTATACTGAGAGACTCTGAGGGAGACGCCTTCCTGATGAGTTCTCTGAAATTACACGGCCAGCATAGGGATGCACAGGGGTGAAAATAAACAGAACCTCCCACTCTCAACACCACCTGTTTACTTCCCCAAATGACAGGCATCAAAGGGCAGAATCTACCCCCTCTGCTTTTCCCTCTGGTCATTCCTTCCTTACTCCCCACTCTGGATTATCACTCCTCTACCACCCCCCTGAGAAAGTCAGATGGTGGCTGTCCACACTGATGCTGAAACTACACGCGAAGGTCCTGGGTTCATGTCCCGAGGTCTGTCTGTACACAACGGCAGTGTGCACATGCATATCCATAATCCAGGTTGGCTGGGGTTAGGGGTAGGATTGCAGTGTGAAGACTCTCTTTTTCTTTTTTTCTTTTTCTTCTCTCTCTCTCTCTCTCTCTCTCTCTCTCCCACTCTCATAGACGAAAGGAAAGAAGGAAGGGAAAAAAATCAGATGGTTTCCTTTACGTCTGACTCAACAAACGTTCCAGAGGACCAAATACCTGTGAGTACCTATGGTTGATACTAGAGGCACAAAGAGAACAAGATATGCCCAGCTCCAGTACAGAGAAAATATCAAACTCTACACGACTGGGGCCAGCTGGTGGCGTGGTGGTTAAGGCTCTGGACGATTTAAGTGCCAGACCTGGAGGTTTGCTGTCTCACTCTCTTTCTCTTTCTAGTGAGCACACATGCCCTATAGCACATTCAATAAGAATAATAATGATAGCAAATAAAATTAAATAGATAATTCTTTTAAAAAACAAAAACTAGGGAACCAGCAGTTAGCGTAATGGCTATGTCGCGGGACTCCCATGTAGTCGACTGTGGTTCGAGTCCCGGACCTGGTGGCTTAAAACTCACGCCAGGTGTGTGTGCGTGCGAGCCCAAGATCCCGAGAGGAGAATGGAGGAGAAGGGATTGCGGTGTGACCATCCCCCCAGGGGGGTGATTTCTCGCTTTCTGTCTCTATGTCTCTCTCTGTCTGTCTGGCGAGCGCATGCACCCTATAGTGAAAAACCTCTCCAAAAAAAAAAGAAAAAAAAAAAACACAAAAACTAAACTATACATTACCTTTAGTATATAGACCAACATTTTTTAAAGATGTTATGTACATTGACTCAGTGGCTTTTATCCATTTTTTATTTCTCAAAAGTTTATATTTTGTTTCTAGACAAGTGTATTTATTAGTAATAGCCCTTTAATTTCACAAATAGTATATACATGCATTCTTCTTTAAAAAAATTAAAGTATTGGGACCAGCAGGTGCCATAAGGGTTACATTGCTGGACAACATAGTTGACTAGGGTTCAAGTCCCAGACCCGGTGGCTTAAAACTCATGCTGGGCACATGTGCCTGCATGTCCAAGATTCCGAGAGGAGAATGGAAGAGAAGGGATTACAGCATGACCATCCCCCTGTGGGGTGATTTCTCACTTTCTCTTTTTCTCTCTCCGTCTCTCCAGCGAGTGCGTGTGCATTATGGCAAAAATCTCTCTAAAGAAAAAAATTAAAATATTATAGATGAAACCAAAGTTTCCTTTAATGGGTACATTGGTCTATCCCAAACCCAACTACACTTCTTCTTTCCCAAATCCTATGGCGACTGCTGTTTTGAGTTTTTTGTCTATCTTTCCAGATAAAAGGTACATTAAAATATACATGCTTAGGGTAAGCAGGTGGTGTAGTGGTTAAGGTGCTGGACTCCCACATGGCCAACCATGGTTTAAATCCTGGACCTGGTGGCTTGAAACTCATGCCAGGCACGTGTATGTGCATGCCCAAAATTTCCAGAGGAGAATGGAGTAAGAAGGTATTGCAGTGTGGCCATCCTCCCTGAGAAGTGATTTCTTGCTTTCTGTCTCTTTGTCTTTCTCTGTGACTCTGATGAGTGCACATACTCTATAGCAAAAATCTCTAAAAAAATGATCAAATCCAGGACTGACTAGCTGACAATCACTACTTCATCTCTTCCCTGTCCTTCCATCCTCTTTCTCCAACATGCGGCCTGTGCCCACATTGTTGATCAAATCCTCAGCAATGCTTCCAACATGAATGAGCCAAGATGGCTCTGAGTAATTAGAACTGAAGGGATGGGCCAGAACTAGGGGAGGCATGCCCATATCTTCATTAACTAATCCAGGCTGGACCAGGTAAAGGGGACCAGACAGAGACTAAGCAAGGAAGCAAATCTCACCAAGAGAAGCAGTGGAGCAGAGAGTACAAAATTGGAGGAAGGGGTCCAGGTGGGGTGGAGGCATGGACCAGGAGTACCATATTTCACAGGCCCAGGAGTGACCAGGAAAAATAGCATGAGACAGGCAAAGCCACCAGCAGAAAGATCATGGTTACAGGTAAGAGATGGTATTCTTCCTTTATTTTTTTTTTAAGAATGATTTTTTTAACTCTGTTTATTATTATTTTCCAGGTTTTTGATCTGAGAGACACACACACACACAAAGACACACACACACACAGAGAGAGAGAGAGAGAGAGAGAGAGAGAAGAAACTGAGAAAGCCAGCCACCAGGTCTGGGACTTGAACCACAGTCAGCCATGTGGGAATCCAGTACCTTTAACCATCATGCCACCTACCGGCCCCAAAGGGGATGATTGTCTTTGAACAAGATTTCCTGCCTTGGATAAATGTTTGCATTTCTTTAACCGAAGTGTGCACACACTTGCCAGAGAGAGACAGAGAGAGAGGGAGGGGAAGAAAGCACGCCCCATGGGTACATTACACCGTGATCCTTTCTCAATGTCTTCTTTTTGGGATTTTGGGCATGCATGCACATGTGCCTGGCAAGTTTTATAAGTAATTAGGTTCAAGACTTGAACCGTGGAGTCAGCCGTGTGGGATCTGTCTGCCTTATCCACCAGACTCAGAGCTGGCCCATGTTTGCACTTATTAGCAGTGTCCAAAATCAAGAAGCTTAGCATTGCCAGGGGCACACAAGCTCCTTCCTGCTGCCCCCCAAACAGGTGAAGTTTTCCTTGGTACCTCCTTTCAAGGCTTTCTGTTCTGGTCTCAAGAACCCCAAAGCTCTCAGCAGAATGGAAGGGAAAAGGAATTATTTGTGTATTTGTTGGTGAGAGGGAGCTCTGCTTTTCCTAGGAGATGAGGCAAGATTTTACAAAGCATACATTCTTTTTCTCTCTTGGCCTTCTAGATAATGACCTTCTGTCCAATAGACTCGTAGACATTAATCTACCTGGGGAGGACAGGGGACCGGCTTGAGAGGGACAAAAAACACGAGGACTGTTTTGGTAGGGAAGCAAAGAGAAAGCTTCTGACCTTCAAAATTGTGTGCTGTGGAGAGTAAACAACAGGGTTGAGAGCTAGGCATTGCAGGAAAAAAAGCGGTGTTCTAAATTCCCCGGCTCCCACTTAGCACATCCAGGGAAAGGCTGGCTGGCAAGCTCAGAGAGTTCTAAGTAAAGGAAGTTGAAGTTTGTTTTTGTTTTAGTTTGGGAGAGATTTTTGCTATTGGGTTTGCACACTCACCAGAGAGACAGAGAAAGAGAGAGAGAAAGTGAGAAATCATTCTCAGGGGGTGGGGGAGATGGCCACTCCACATCCCTTCTCTTCCATTATCTTCTTGGGATTTTGGGCATACACACACACACAGGCCTGGGGTGAGTTTCAAGCTACCGTGTTTGGGACTTGAACTGCGGTCAGCCATGTGGGAGTCCAGTACCTTAATCACCATGCCACCTGCTGGCCCCAAGGAGGTTGAAGCTTTAAAACTAGGAGGGGAACTAGCAGATGGCATAATGGTTGTGTTGCTGGACTCCCATGTAGTTGACTGTAGTTCAAATTCCAGACTCAGTAGCTTCAAATTCATGCCAGATCCATGTGCGTGTGTGCCCAAATCCCAAGAGGAGAATGGAGGAGAAGGCGGTGTGGCCATTCCGCCTGGGGGGTGATTTCTTGTTCTGTGTGTCTCTCTGTCCCTCCGGTGAGCGCACACGCTCTATAGCAAAGATCTTTCAAAGAAAATAAATAAATAAAATAAAATACGACTTGGAGGAAGTTAAGGAGAATCTCTCTCTGTGACCTGAGTAATTCGGGGGCAGTCGCAGGCACAGAGAAAAGAGAATTGGGAGAGAGGTTAGAGCCTATTAGATGTGCAACCTGCAACCCTGTTTCTTCTCTCTTACTAGAACATTGATATCTGTCTACCACTCATCTATCTATATAATGCCATGTGTATATGTAATTATAACATACATGTTATATGGGGGGTCTTCAAAAAGTTCATGGAAAGTACTTGTTATTAGAAAATGATGCATGAATAAACTTGTACTTTCCTTTCATTTTTCCACTAGCTTTTGTGAGTGCTTTGTATGATAACAACAGGCAAATGAGGTATTCTTCCATAGTTAGGAAGAGGAGGCCTTTGGTTGGGCTGGGGGTGGTTCAGGCTCACTACCCATTGTGTGGGAACCCTGACAGGTGTTCTGAAACCCAGTGGGAGGAGGGTGAGAGGATCACACAGCAGGGACTGAACTGTGGGCAGCCTGGGCCAGAGCCAGATGGAGAAGGATGCAGCCGACATGGGGGCGGAGGGGAGTGGAGCACCAGAAGGGACAGTGAGGAGGCAGGTCACAGTCATGGACCCTGGCCCTGGCTCAACCAAGAAACAAAGACCATGAAGTCTCAGCCACAGGCATCTGCATAAAACAGCGGTTGAACATCTGCGGACAGGATCAGCCCCTCATCCACAGGGCTGTCCTGCACATATGCCCGAGACACTGCCTGGAGTGAAGGCTCTCTTCTTTCTCTTCTCCATCCTTCAGCACAACCTTCGGGGAGCAAGAGACGGTGTAGGGTGAAGAGGGGAGGCTTCAAAGTCCAAGAATTATCTCTAAGAGACTGCTTGGAATCTAAGGAAACTACGAACAGTGGGACTACATTTTAAATTTGCTTGCACAACGACATAGTTTCGGAGGTCTCCTTCAGCTACCCTAAGAGTAGCACAGAAGGACAGAGTGAGTCTAGACCCTACATTTTCTCTGCGAAACCTGAGCTGTCGTAGGAAGACCACACTGGTACCAAAAATGTCTGATTTAGTTTAAAAATACCCTGAGCCTGCCATGAAGCAAGGGGTAGACTTGTTTCCTTGAAATAAACATGAGGGTGCGGGGGGAGAGCTAGATCAAGGAAGGGAGGAAGAAGGGAAGAAGGAAGGGCAGGGAGGACAGGCAGAAGAGGGAGGCTCTGCCAGGCTGAGGGGGACTGATTCCCAAGTCCTGGGAGTTCCCTTCTAGTTGGACATCCTGGGAGTATCTTTGGAGTGCAGCCTTTGGAGAGGTCCACAGTACAGTCCGATCGGTTGTGGGTCTGGCCTCACATTCTGCAGGTGAGACATCAGACCCAGAGGAGTAAACCTCACAGCAAACGGGAGCAGGAGCGGGCATAAGTACCGCCAGCTCCTTCCCTGTCCATGCAGGGTCCCCAGGACTGAGTACCATGGACCTCTCTCTCAGCCCACAGATTGAGGAACAGTACTCAGGGCTTCTTGGGCAGTATCTCTAGGTGCTCGAACAGTTCCCTATTTTACAGAGTAGGAAGGCATGACTGCTAACCTTTGCTGTGTTTTCTTTTTTTTTTCCTTTTGTTTTTTTGGAGAGGTTTTTGCTATAGGGCGCGTGCACTTGCCAGAAAGACAGAGAGAGACAGAGAGACAGAAAGCTAGAAATCACCCCCCAGGGGGGATGGCCACACCGCAATCCCTTCTCCTCCATTCTCCTCTCGGGATCTTGGGCACGCACGCACACGTGCCCAGCGTGAGTTTGAGCCACCGGATCCAGGACTCGAACCGTGGTCAACTACATGGGAGTCCAGCGACATAGCCACTATGCCAACTGCTGGTCCCACCTTTGCTGTATTTTCTGGTTCACGTATTTCTGCAGCCTTGCTTGCAGGGCTCACTGAGCATTGCTCACTTCTCCCCTCTCATGACCTAACTGTGGAACAAGGAGATGCAGATTTCTAACTCCATCTCCGAGCATGGTTCTCTTCACTCTTTGCCCGGGACAGGCATTTTGGACAACTCAGTCTCTGCCTCTTGGCATGCCACGCTGAACTGCTCTGCAGGATGGCTCTGCCCACAGCCAGACCTTCAAAGTCTCCCCTTGGCATTGTAGGATGCGGAAAGAGAGAGCACATCCCTCCTCTTAACAAGGCTCCTGCAGAGCTGCTCCTGATAATGGAGAGGAAACAAGCGTGAGATGGCTCACTAGGGGAAGCCGCCGCCCTCCCAGCCTCCCTTTCAGGATTTGCCAAGTAGGCAGGATGCTTCTGCCTGAGCTAACTTGATAATCACAGGGCGTGATGATGGTGAGGACGAGGACGACAACTTCGCTCCAAGAGGCAGCCTCCTCCAAGAGCCTTCCCAGTTCCCAGCCATGCAGAAGGGATACCAAAGGCTTGGCTGCCTCCAAGGCAAGTGCCACCTCAGCCAGTCTAGAAACGAAATAAGCATTCCTGTGCTGAGACTGTGGGCTAGCAAAATCTTTCGGGAAGTAGAAGACAGGCACAGGGAACAGCAGATGGCGTAATGGCTATGTAGCTGGACTCCCACGTAGTCGACCACGGTTCAAGTCCCAGACCCGGTGGCTTAAAACTCACACCAGGCACATGTATGTTGCATGCCCAAGATCCCAAGAGGAGAATAGAGAAGGGATGGCAGCATGGCTAGCCCCCTGGGGGGGGGATGATTTCTCACTTTCTGTCTCTGTCTCTCTCTGTCTCTCCAGCAAGCACACACATCTTATACCAAAAATCTCTTTTTTTTAAAAAAGTGGGGAATCAGAAGTTAGGGTAATAGCTATGTCACTGGACTCCCATGTAGTCGACTGTGCTTCGAGTCCCGGACCCGGTGGCTTAAACTCACGCCGGCGTGTGTGCGTGCGTGCCCAAGATTCCAAGAGGAGAATGGAGGAGAAGGAATTGCGGCATGGCCATCCCTCCTAGGGTTGATTTCTCGCTCTCTGTCTCTCTCTGTCTGTCTGGTGAGCACACGTGTCCTATAGCAAAAACCTCTCCAAAAAAAAAAAAAAAAAAGAAGACAGGCACAGATATCAGGTTGGAAGCTCAAGACAGCATGAATGATCTAAGATCATCCCGATACCCCATAATAGCCTCTCTTCAATAAGGAGTCTTCTTACAGGGTGTTGCCAAATGCCATTTGATATTCACGTCTGTGTAAGGCCTTTCATCTCAATCCTATGTCTCCTTCTATGGACCTCAAAACATGGTCCTTTTAGGTAACCATGGCTGCTAAAGCTGGGGTAGATCACTGGTATCCCTCATGCTTGCCACATCACATCATAAATAACTTCAATGGAAACTTCTAAGTGCCATAAAAAAGGAGGTTAAATTTATGAATCCAGGGACCAGCAGATGGTGTAATGGTGATGCTGACGAACTTCCACATAGTCGACCACAGTTCGAGTACCGGACCCAGAGGCTTAAAACTCACACTGGGTACATGTGCATACATGCCCAAAGTCCTGAGAGTAGACTGGAGGAGAAAGGATTGCAGCATGACCACCCCCCCCCCCAGGGGATGATTTCTTGCTTTCTTTCTCTGTCTCTCTGGTGAGTACACAAGCCCTATAGCAAAAAAATCTCTCTCTTAAAAAAAAAAATCAGATATGAATTTAAAGGAAGGAAAAATGCCATTAGTTGGGATATTAAAAAGATTTCACACGTCTTCCAATAGTAAAAATAGTCAGAAAAGTTATATTTTGCATTTCGATGCTGCCTAAATTCTCTCAGAGGTATTCACTTAATTGAGGGTAGTAGAAAGGTCATTGAAGTAGAAGTCAAAAGAATTTTATCTGGATTCTTTGCCTTATTTATGTAAATCAGCTAACCTTCCTCATGAAAATTTCAATATCCTCAATCTGTAAAATGGATGGAAAATTCTAATCCAGGCATTCTCTGTTTGTACAGCCACTTTTCTTACAGTAGATGTTGAGGGTACATTTTCATGTACATTTTCAGCTGCCATGTTTAAAATGTAACTGTTGCAGGCTTTGCATTCTTTCTAAAAGAAAAAATTGAATGCATTGGGCCTTATAAAATTAAGGTCAGCTCTGCAGAAGTCACTGCTAAGAAAATTAAATGAAAAGCTACAGATTAGAAGAAAATTTTGCAAACCGCATGTTTGACAAAAGACTGATATCTAGAATGTAAAAAAGAATGCTTAAAGCTCAACAGTAAGAAAACAAAAATCCCAAATTTAAAAAATGGGCAAAATACATGAACAAACATTTCACTGAAGAGAATACAGAGAAAGCAAGTAAGTACATGAAAGCTATTCAGCGTGTTAGCCATTAGGGAAATGCAAATTAAAACCAAAGTGAGGGCTGGCAGGTGGCTTGGTGGGTAAAGGCACTGGATTCCCACATGATTGACTGTGGTTCCAGGCCCGGACCTGGCGGCTTGCTTTCTCACTTCCCCTTTCTCTCTCTCTGTCACTCTCTGGTCAAATGAACAATAATAATAATAATAATAATATCAAAAGTCACAACTAATAGAATTAAATAAATGAATAATTCTTTAAAGAAAAAGCTAA
The DNA here is from genome assembly GCF_000334495.1 of Tupaia belangeri chinensis. Taxonomy (NCBI): domain Eukaryota; kingdom Metazoa; phylum Chordata; class Mammalia; order Scandentia; family Tupaiidae; genus Tupaia; species Tupaia belangeri. Next base: position 3,570,344 of record NW_006160005.1, on the reverse strand, counting down.
AGTGAAATAGCAGTACACTCACATCAGGATGGCTATATAAACAATAATGCCAACACCAAATGTGGATGAGGGTGCAGAAAAATGGGATTGTTCATCCATGGGTAGTAGGAGTGTAACAGGGTACAGCCACACACAAAAATTTTGGAGATATATATATATATATATTTTTTTTTAAACAAATGTACCCATGTTGTTATCACATGGCCTAGCATTTATCTCAGAGAAATGAGATCTTAGGTTCCCACAATCACTTGCACATGAATATTCATGGCACCTTCACTTGCAAAATCTCCAAATTAAAAATAAAAAGTCTTTCGGTTAAGCAGAGTGTGTCCATATCATTAAATAATACTTAGCAATAAAAAGGAAAAATAAACTCTTGATATGCAACAAGTTGGGAGAATCTCAAGAGAAAATTATGTTGTATGACAAGCTCAGTCCCCAAAGGTTATTTATTAGTACTTTATTATTTCATTTATATAACATACTTGGAATGACAAAATTATATAGATAAAGAACAGATTAATGGTTGCCAGAATTGAGGTGAAGATGCGGAGAAAGGGGGTATGGTTATAAAAGGCAGTGTGGGGGCCAGCAAGTGGTATGGTAGTTAAGCCACTGGATTCCCACATGGCCGGCCATGATTTGAATTTTGGACCTGGTGGCTTGAAAATCATACCAGCCACATAAAGCCTGCATGCCCAAAATCCCAAAAGGAGAATGAGGAGAAGGGATTGTGGCATGGTCATCCACCTTGTGGGAGGTGATTTCTCACTCCCCTCCCCTCCATCTATTCTTTCCCTCTAGTGCACACACCCTATGATAAAAAAGGAAAAAAAAAAAAGGCAGGGTGAAAGAACTGCGTGGTGATGGCATGTTCTGTGTCTTGACTATGGTGGTGGAAACACAAACTTACATGCGATAAAAACCCATAGAACAAAATAAACATGAATATATACACACTCCAAGCACATGTCGAGCTGATGAAATCTGATTAAGATAGATGATGTCAATGTCGATTTTCTGCTTGTGATATTGCATTATAAGATGCTGTCATTAGGGGAAATGGGGTGAAGACACAGAATTAGGCTGCTACAAAACCTGAGCTTCATTAAAGAAAATATTGTTTAGTTAATAACAGCAACAAAAATAACAATACAATATCTGCATGGGGGAAATATTCTTAAGCAAAATCACAGACAAATGATGACCTGGAAAACATTGGCAATGTAATTACAGGCCATGGGCTAATTTCCCTGGTATATAAAGAGTTCCTCTGATTCAATAAGAAAAAGTTGAACACGTCAATAGAAACATAGACAAAAAGTATAAACAGATTGTTCATAGGAAGGGCTAACATGACGATTAAACACATCATATTAAGATATGAACCTCAGGGGTCAGCAGATGGTGTATACTGTGCTCCCACATGACAGACCGTGGTTCCAGTCCTGGACCCAGTGACTTAAAACTCATGCAGGATGCGTGTACTTCCATGTCCAAGATTCCAGGAGGAGAATGAAGCAGTGGGGATTATGGCGTTCCCATTCCCCCCGGGAGGTAATTCCTCACTTTCTTTCTGACTGTCTCTGACTCTCTCTCTCTCTCTCCTCTCTTTCTCTCTCTCAGAAGAGAAGACATGTCCTAAGGCAAAGACCTCTTTAAGGTCTCTTTTTTAAATAAATAAATAAATAAATAAATAAATAAATAAAAAGATATGAACCATGGGCCAGCTCATGGCCTGGTGGTTAAGGAGGCTGAATTCCCCTGTAGTCAATCATATGATTCAAGTCTTGGACCTAGAGGCTTGAAAAACACACTGAGAGCGTGTGCATGTGTGCCCAAAATCCCAAAAGGAGAGAGAAATGGAGGAGTAGGGATTGCTGTGTGACCATGCCCCGTGGAGGGTGCTTTCTTGCTTTCCCTCTCTTCTGTTCCTCTCTGGTAAGTTCATATACTCTCTGGCAAAACCAAACAAAGAAATAGAAAGATATGATTTTCAATTAAAATAATATAAATGAAAATTTAAACCACACTGACATACCTTCATAGGGCAGATGTGTTTGCTGGAGAGAGACAGGGAGAGAACCCCAGAGGGACCCCGCCTGGGGTTATAGACACACACACACACATGTTCCCAGTGCCCCATGTGATTTTCAAGGGCCAGATCTGAAACTCGAACCCTGGTCGGCCATGTGGGAGTCCTGTGTCTTTAACCACTACACCACCTGCTGGCTCCCATAACATCTGTTTTAACCACTCAGATTAGCAATGATCAGAAGTTCCATAACACCATGCAAGTGATTGTACAGGGGAAAAGACACGCCGTAGACTGCTGGATGAGATGTATGGGGTACAACCTCCTCAGAGGGCAATTAGAAATCTTTCAACATTACTAATGTGCATTCCCTTTGACGCAGCGGTTTCCCCTCTGGGCTTCTATTTTACTTATAAACATGTCCACATGCAAAATGATATATGGACAAGATTATTTATGACAGTACTTGTTTGCATAACAAAACAATGGACACCAGCTACATGCTCATCCACTAAGGAGTAGTTAAAGAAACGATGATGTAGATAGATAGGTCTATCTATCTATCTATCTATAGATAGGTTTATATATATACATCTATCTATCATCTATCTATCTATCATCTATCTATCTATATTGTGAAATGCTATTTTAGCCATAAAAATGTATAAGGAGGCACTTTAGGAACTATAATTAAATTACCTCCCTTAATAAGGAAGTGGAAAAAAGCTTACAACAATATATAATATGGCACCATTTGTATAACAACAGGAAAACTAATATTCTTGTCACTGCTGTGCATTTGTTTTTTTTTTTAAGAGATTTTTTTGAGGGACCAGCAGTTAGCGTAATGGCTATGTCGCTGGACTCCCGTGTAGTCGACCGCAGTTCAAGTCCCAGACCTAGCGGCTTAAACTCACGCTGGGCGCGTGTGCGTGCGTGCGTGCCCAAGATGCCGAGAGGAGAATGAAGGAGAAGGGATTGCGGTGTGGCCATCCTCCCTGGGGGGTGATTTCTCACTTTCTGTCTCTCTGTCTCTCTCTGTCTTTCTGGCGAGCGCACGCGCCCTATAGCAAAACCTCTTTAAAAAAAAGAGATATTTTTTGGCCTTAATGTGTATGTACTCGCCAGAGAAAGAGACATAGAGATAGTGAGAGGGAAAGTGAGAAATCACCTCCCAGGGTGGATTGTCACACCACAATACCTTTTCCTCCATTCTCCTTCAAGGATCTTGGGCACACATGCACATGAACCCAGCATGAGTTTCAGGCCACTGGGTTAGTGACTCAAATTGTAGTCAGCCATGTGGGAGTCCAGTGACATAATGGCTATGCCACCTGTTGGCTGTACTGCTGTGTATTCTTAAAATACCACAATAAGGGGAGCAGCAGTTGGTGTAATGGCTATGTCGCTGGACTCCCATGTAGTTGACAGCGGTTCGAGTCCCGGACTCAGTGACTTAAACTCACCCTGGGTGCGTGCATGTGTATGCGTGTGCGTGCCCAAGACCTTGAGAGGAGAATGGAGGAGAAGGGATTGCTGCGTGACCATCCCCCTCTGAGGGGTGATTTCTCGCTTTCTGTCTGTCTGTCTCTCTCTGTCTTTCTGGTGAGTGCACATGCCCTATAGCAAAAACCTCTCAAAAACAAAAACAAAAACAAACAAACAAACTAAACACAGTAAGAATATAGAAAAAAATGAATAACATTGATTTACCTCTGAGAGAACTTTTTTTTGCTAAAGGACAAGAATGTTAGGAAGGTTTATTCTATATACATCATGTCATGGTCTTTAAATGTAAATCCAGGCACATTAATTGTATCTTCAAAAAAGAATTACTTAAGACACTTTTAAAGAAGAGAGGTACACACAAAAAGTGTTTTTTTCAAAATACTAATCACTATCAGAGTTTTGCAAGGCCCCCAGCTCTCTTTATCCCCTGCAAGGCTTTTGGACGTGGCTGGCATGGCAGTGCTGTCTCCACAGGAACCAAGAACAAGAGGAGCTTGAGCATTTGTGGGCAGCAGGATGTGGGGATGAGCTGGATGGTGACATCAGGGAAACAGTGGACAGTTCTTCTCACCTACAGCGGTGCACTCAGGACACCTGCCATCCCACCATGCCAGGGTCGCTTGCTCATCAGACCTGCCCCCAGAACCATGTTGGCAAGGAAATAAAAAGACATTTAAGTGCCCTTGCCTTATTTTCTCCCTCCTCTTTCATTTTTAATGCTGAAATTAGTCCTGCCTCACTAAGTGCATTTATGAGACATTTCCTGTTCATTTCTCCTTTATCAACAGAGGGTCTAAACAACCAGGAGCCGTTCCAAGAAAAGTACTTCGAGACTTCTGGGGCTGCTTCATCTTTTTTGCAAGGCTAGCCTAACTCCAGGGTTGGTGCTGTAGCTTCGAAGCTCACCTGTGGCTGGATGCAGGAGGCCTTGCAAGTCCCTGGCCTAGCATTGAGAGTGAACAACGTCTAGATGTGGATGAGGACGTGACTTAAGGTGAGCAGAGACAAGCCCAAACCAACAGCTTGCTATTGCATACTCCATGCTCTCCTCTTAGATACGTGCCCTTTGCACAAGACTCTGAAGGTACTCACTCAGAAGTTTGTCTTTAGTTGCCCCTTCCTGAACTGTCTTCCAGAGCCTACTGTGTTTTCTGCTCCCACCTACACGGGAAATACCTAAGAATGCGTTAGGTAGAAGGTCATTGTACCTACTTTCAGTCTTATTGGAAAAGTTAACTGACAGGCATCCTCTTTGCTTCCTCCTAAGATGTATAAATCTGTGATTCCACTTCATCATCCTGTTTTATCTACTGAGTGACTATGCAGCTACTGTAGCAGACACAAGAGGTTGAGACATTCGCATGTGATTGGCTAACTTGCCCTCTTTTGTATTCATAGAAGATATGATAAAATCTGACCCTGGAAGTCAGGGGCTTCATATCTCATAGAAAGTAACATGAGCCTGGGGAAAAGGATTAAATATACTTATCATCCAGAGTTTCAGCTCATTTGCCTAATATGTTAGAAAATGACTCAATTTATTGCAAACTAAGATTTAGGAAGCTCAGTTTTCAGGTTGACAAATTAGCATTTGTCTGCACATATTTCAGTATTTTGCATAATTAATTCCTCCCCATAGTACACAAGCATTTCTAGCTACAACAAAACCAGTCTATTTCTTGTTCACTTCCTGTTAGCATCAAATTGATTCAGAAGATGCACATTCTTTTCCAGAGTATCCCCAGGAACATGGCTGAGATTTTCATCCTAATCATTATCAGCTGTTTATTACCCTGCTTCCATCATCTCATTCATAAAAGAAAATTAGAAAAGGAAAAAGTTGAGTCATAGGAAAAAATATAGTGCTGATGAGATGGAATCTCCCAATTCAGATTAACTAGATGTATCAGCTAATGTTGCAAAAAACACAGAAGGGAAAAATGTAATTAAAACTGGCTTTCACAATAGAAAAAAATAAACTGAATGATTTGCCTGAAAAATCCACAGATAGTCCTGGCTTTAGGTTTGTTTACCTTATTAAGAGCAGTTCAATAATGTCACTAAATACAAGGGTTTGTTTTTGTCTCTTAATGCTTTCTTCTAAGGCTGTCTCTCCTTTTCAGTCTAGGATGGCTGTCAGAAGCTCCCAAAGCTACACAGTTTTATGAAGAAAGAGACAACCATCTTTGTTCTGAAAGAAGGCTCTAAATATTACTCTGATTGGATTTGTTAAGGTCACATGCCCCTCACTGAGCCAATCACTGTTGGAAGCAGGGTAATGAACATGAGCCAACCAGGAAGACCAAATGCACATATTGATCAGATGCTCTACCTCTATAAATGCGGTAGAGTCAGATGTCTTAGAATGACACACATCCCCCGGGACCAGTAGTTAGCATAATGGCTATGTCGCTGGACTCCCATGGAGTCGACAACGGTTCAAGTCCCGGACCCAGTGGCTTAAACTTACGCCAGACACGTGTATGTGTGTGCCCAAGAACCCAAGAGGAGAATGGAGAAGGGATTGCAGTGTGGCCATCCCCCCCCGAGGGGGGGCGGTGATTTCTGTCTCTCTATCTCTGTCTGTCTGGCAAGAGCACACGCCCTATAGCAAAAAAACTCTCCAAAAAAAAGAAGAATGACACGCATCCCCAACAAAGACTGTGAGCTGTTAAAAAGGGAGAAGTATCTGGTGAACAGAGGGATAGACAAGAAAACTATCAAAAATACTTAGTACAATCAAGGAAGATGAACCTGAACTGGAAACAAAGTTCAGAAGGCTTTCAATCTATACTTCTTTAAAAATACCCTATACTGTAGGTTTATTTCTTCTGCATGCATGCAATAACTCATATCAGTCCAAGACAGGCATTCCCTTGAATTAACAGATGTGATTGATTGGCAATTAGCCTCTCAATTATATGTACACACACCGATTTATTTTTAAGTTGACATTTTAAAAGAGTTTGTTCTTTGAAGGCAAGCATACCTAACCCTTTTGTGAAGAGCAATTCACTTCTATGTGTCTGAAATCTTGAGGTCAATGTGGCAGAAGTGGAGACTGTTGGGCAATTTAAGTCTTGAGTGAATGGTAGGTACTAAAGAATGAGAGCATGCAGATATTCTATTACAGAATAGCGCGCAGCTGAATAGAGCAAGAAAGAGGCGCCCTGCTTACTGCCCTTCCTTGCTTTCTCGAAAAATTGGGCCGAGCAAGAATGGGCAACCTGTCTAAGAGAGTCTGTGATTGAGGCTGGGCTGGCCAAGAACAACAGGTCTGAATTTCACCGGATAAATATTTTCGATCAGCTTAGCATGGTAACCATCTTTAGCAGTGTAGATATAATTACCACTATGCGTTTTCATTGTTATTCACATGACAGACCTTTCTTCGGCTGGAAATAGCAAGAAAGGGACAGTGCGTATCAGGAATGACTGAGTCTTCCTGCTAGAGTGAAACTTGGATAACTTTACCATCATTGCCTGAGCAGAAACTGCAAAACTACATCTGATTCCCTTCCTCCTAGCTACTAGTAGACGTAGCTAATCAATCAATGCTCACCTTTCAGCTAAGTTCAGAAATGACTTTACAATTCCTCTTGAAAAAGTGCTCCTGGGAACCACCATCAATTGATCAGACTTGGAAACAGAAAGAAAACCTTGTTGATATAACACTTTCTAGCCTAATCCTTTCCCGTTTTCCTTTCCTGTGATGTTTCTCCTAAGGACATGATACATTTGGTAATTCATTCATTCTCCTGGCCAGACTAAGACTACTTCTTCTTGAAGTAATTCATATTTCTCAAGGCTCTCAGGTGCCTCCTATGGAAACATTTTCTCCAAGGATTATTTTCAAGCATTCCCCATGGTCCCTAAATCTCATTTTGTTATCAGTGATTGGCCAATTTGCTCTCTTTCTTTGGTGCCTACCATTAATTCCTCATTTGGGGTTTCTTGCATCTTCCTTCTGTTGTGGAGTAGGCATGCAGCTGCATAGAATCTCTGTAGTTCCTCATCATCTTAATAAATGTACTCAGGTTTCCGGGCTATGTGAGATATAGTTTGTTTAATGCTTTGCCTATGACTTCTTAGCATGAAATCATTTTCACCTGCATCAGAATTTACTAAGGTGAGGACTTTATTCAAAATGCCATTTCTGGGACCAGCAGATGACATAATGGTTACATCACCGGACTCCCACATAGTTGACCATGGTTTGAGTCTTGGACCTGGCAGTTTAAAACTCACACTGGGCACGTGTTGTGCATGCCCAAAATCCCAAGAGGATAATGGAGGAAAAGGGATTGCAGCATGGCCATCCTTCCCAGAGAGTGACTTCTCACTTTCTGACTTTCTGTCTCAGTCTCTCTGGCAAGTGCATCATGATCTCTATAGCAAAAAATCTTTTTTTAAAAAAAAGAAAAAAGAAAAAAAGAAAAAATAAATAAAAGCACCATTTCTGGGCCTCACTTTGGAGACAAGGAATCACAATTTCTGATCTGATTTTTTAGCAGATTTCTAAAGTGATTCATAAATCCGTTAAGGTTTGAGAATAAATACCACAGGAGACAGCTTGTTGAGGGCACATTTCAGGGAGCCTGCTTAGAGGACTCTCAGAAGACTTGAGCAATGGTATCTCCTGAGCACTATTGATTTCTAGGTGGAGCATTGTCTGAACCTTCTTAAGCCTCCACTGACTCACATCTTGTGAGCCTTCTCTTCTGAAAGGCAGGTCAGAACATAGCCAGATTGAAAGGCAGGCTAATGGAGCATCTGTATGGGATACCAGCCCAACAGGGCCACTCAAATTTATCACTGAAAACCAAAACAAGCTGAAGAGTATAGTGTTTGCTAGAATACTCTCAGGAGAAGATATTCATGATACTTGAAAGTAATATTTGGATGAGTTGCCCAGAGGGTCAAACATTCAAGAACCTTGTCTAAATAATAACAACAGAAACAATAGTCATCATGGTGGTCATCATCATAAGGCATGGCCTCCTAGGGATATTGAGTGCCGTGAACTACTGGGTCGTCAGAAGTCATCATGTATTGTTTCTAAGCAAAAATGTGTCATGACTATTCCATTGACTTAATATATGGCTTTGGTTTTGCTGTCTGGAATATTCTAGGCTCAGTCCACAGCTGGATGCCCTGAATGTGTTATGGTCTGAATAATGGTTTATCCCCCAAAGGTCCATGTTTTGAAATTTGGTCTTAGTGATTAGATGATCCCCCAAATTCATGTGCTGGAACTTGAATTGTATTGGAAAACGTATTAAGTAAAAAATTAAGGCCTCCATGGTGTCCTATCACAGAACCTTTGGGTGTAATAAAGTCATTAGATCGGGGTCCTCGCAGTTGAGTCTGGTGTGTGTCTAATAAGAAGAAATAAGGCAGAGAGAGAAACTCATGAATACAGACCATATTCTGCTCTGCTAAAATTTCTGCCCCTGACTATTTTGTGGTGCCTTTAGACTTTCCAGCCACTAGAATTCTGAGTTTTCCAAATAAACCTCTAGTTTCATAATAAATCACCCAGTCTTAATGTATCTGTTAGCAATGCAAAAATGGACAAAGACAGAATAAGAAAAGAGGCTCTTGGGACCAGCAGATGGTATGGCAATTATGTTGCTGGACCCCTACACGGCCAACCACAATTCAAGTCCCAGACATGATGGCTTCAAAATCAGGCCAGTGATTTCTCTCTTGGCCACCCCCCTGGGGGGTTATTTCTCACTTTCCCTCTCACTGTGTCTGTCTCTCTCTCTCCCTCTGGTGAGTGTACATGCCCTAAGGGAAAAACAAAATAAAATAAAGCAAAACAAAACAAAACACTCTATTAAAAAAAAAGGAGAGGCCCTTTGCCAGTAGTCTTTTCTCACTGTTTTGCCATGTTATAATCAGTTGTGCTTATAAATAAGCATATCAGCAAATACTCAAATTAGAACAGTTTTAAGAGGCACCCGGGAACCAGCAGTTAGCGTAATGGCTATGTCACTGGACTCCCATGTAGTCGTCTGCGGTTCGCGTCCCGGACCCGGTGGCTTAAAACTCACGCCAGGCGCGTGTGCGTGCGTGCCCAAGATCCCGAGAGGAGAATGGAGGAGAAGGGATTGCAGCGTGACCATCCCCCCTGGGGGATGATTTCTCGCTTTCTGTCTCTATGTCTCTCTCTCTCTGTCTGGCAAGTGCACGTGCCCTATAGCGAAAATCTCTCAAAAAAAGAAAAAAAAAAGAGGCACCACATTATTTTTCCACTCTTTTTGAAAGTTTTATTTTTTATCATGATGTATTTTTATATTACATTTAATCACATATAACTTTACAGTGTAGAAGATTGCTTTTTCCAGCACGATTACCTTGCTTATCAGTCAAGACAAAGACATTATCCACATCATCATCATCAAATAGATTTCACTTTTCATTTGCCCTTTCCACTTAAAACCAGGAAAAAGGTTAGGATCCAGTTCAAATACTAGGTAGATGAACCTATCAACAGTTCAAGAGAAGACAAAAATCCTGAAATATGGAAATCAAAGCATCGAAGAAAATCAGTAATGTTTTAGTCTAAAGTAAAAAAAAAAATTATTTCACTAATTCAGACTCACATAATTAATCTCTCTTCTATTAAATTTGCAGTGTTACTGTGGTCTGATCTTTCTATTTAAACTCTGGAAGTTAACGTTCAACTCTGGACTTGTCCCTACCATTAGGTTGGCCATTCTCTTGGTTTTTATACTCTTTTTGCTGTGTGTCAGACTTTAGTTTTCCTGGTATAGCACTCTCTTCAGCACTTCTTGGAGAGCTGGTCTGCTGTTGTAAATTGTTTCAGGTTTTGTTTATCCGAGAATGATTTTACCTTTTTTTTCCCCCATAGGAAAGATAATCTTGCTGGGTATAGTTTTCTTGGTTGAAATTGTTTTTCACTTAACACTTTGAATATATTTTCCCATTCTTTCCTCGCTTGCATTGTTTCTGATGAGAGGTCTGACATTAGCTTGATGGGATATCCTTTTAAAGTAACTTGATGTTTCTCTCTTGCTAAATTTAGTATCTCGTCTCTGTCTGTGGTTTTGGTCAGTCTGGCTATGATGTGCCTTACGGAAGATCTTCTTGGGTTGATTCTATGTAGGCTCCTTTGCATTTCTTGGGTCTAGATATTTGAGTGCCTTTCTAGATTTGGGAAGTTTTTATAGAAAAGATTTCAGGATTTTATGAAATAGATTATCAATGCTCTTATTAGTTTCACTTTCTGGAATACTGATTAGCTGGATGTTTGGGCATTTAATGATATCTAGTATTACTTGTATGTTATTCTCATTTTGGGGGATTATTTTCTCAGTCTCTTTGGTGAATTTTTCTAGGTCAGAGGTTCTACTGTCTACATCTGAGATTCGATCTTCTGCATAATCTTATCTGCTTTTGATATTTTTAAGGGAAGTTTTGATTTATTGTATTACAACCTTCATCTCTAACAATTACATTTGTTTCTTTTTTATGATGTGTATCTCCTCTTTCAGATCATGCAAGAACTTCCTCACCTCCAGGAACTCGGTGTCTCTTTTCTCCTGCATCTTCTGGAGTTCACTGTCTCTCTTCCCTTGCATCTGCTAGCTTTGTCACTATGAATATTTTAAATTCTTGATCTGATATTTCCACAAATTCCCTTATATCCTCTGTGGAGGAAGAGGAGTTATTCTTTTCCTTTAGAGGAAAGATATTTTCTTTGTTTCTCATATTTCTTGTGCTTCTGAGGTGGTTTCTGGTCATCTCATGGATTTTATGTTTTTCCCTAGTTTTTGGAGTTAAATCTGAATATTCAGTAGAATGCAGGAGGTGGTGGCCTGCAGTCTGTAAACAGTACCATTTTTCTCTCTCTGCACAGTTGATTCAATGAATATTGAGGATTAATCTGATCCTAAAAGTATTCAGGAATTTAGCTACTGAGCACCTAGACCTGCCTAGAAAACTACTGTGTGGAGGCTGGGTGAAAAAGTGAGAAAGGTAAAAAGAAAAGGAAAAGGAATAGAAAAACCAAAGAAGAAAAAAGAAAGAAGGAAAGAAAGAAGAAAGAAAGAAGAAAGAAAGAAGAAAGAAAGAAGAAAGAAAGAAGAAAGAAAGAAGAAAGAAAGAAGAAAGAAAGAAGAAAGAAAGAAGAAAGAAAGAAGAAAGAAAGAAGAAAGAAAGAAGAAAGAAAGAAGAAAGAAAGAAGAAAGAAAGAAAGAAAGAAAGAAGGAAGGAAAGAAAAAGAAAGAAAGAGACAATTTTTTTTTTTTTGGTCAGAAAATGATAACCGGGCAGCATGCTAGTGCACCAGGCAAATGGGGCTGCTCAGAACTTAAATATAGATGGCTGCTGATTGGCTTATCCTATGGGTGCAGGGGAAAAGCTAAGAATTAGCAAGGCAAAAGAGCGACAGAGAACTAAGTTTAAAAAATAAAAAAATAATAATTAGAGAGAGAGATAGCTGGAAAGAGACAGAGAGAATAAGTAGGATGCTCTAATCTAGTGCCTGGCTAGATCTGGGGAGCAGGAGGGTGAGGTCGGGGCAGAGGGTCTTCAGTGGTCGTAATCCCTTAGGCACCACATTTTTAACCTTCCCAAGAAACTTGGATATTTCATTCTGGCCTGTCAGACCTGTCTGATTCTTTCATTTTGCAATTTTTCTTAGAACTCTTTCTATGAAGACCCCATCCTCTTCTTTCAAAAGTCAGCCCCATAGACTTTAGAGACCACAGGATTCATGCATTAAAATAGAACCAGAAGCCAATTAAGCCCCTAAAAACTCAAATAAGAGTTATTTGCATCTCTGAGAAAACTTCTGACAAGCATGACAAGCAACCAGAGCTAATAAAAGTCTTCCTGCTTCTCGCAGAAAAGTCATCTCGGGCCATTCCCGAGCGCTTTCTCTCCTCATCATGCCTTTGAACCCTACCATGCGACCCAGAGTGAACACTCGCCTATCACTCTCCTTTGAAAGATTGATCTCATCTTTTCTAACTATTCAAGCAGAAAGGCAGTTAATATTCTGGGGTTTCTCCCCCTCCACCAGAAGGGCCAGCAATATAAAATACAAACTCTTCAAACCTACAAAAGATTGAGGACTTGCTTCTAAAACTTTGATGCTGAGCACAGAATCCTTCATCTCTTTTTCTCCACTCTCTGATGCCACTTATGCTGTTCAAAGATGTATGTGAGAGGTGAGGCCAGCTTGTGGCGACAAAGGAGAATTCACCACTCCCCCTCGGGAATATTTATTTAAGTGCATTTTTGCATGAGTTTACCTCAAGATAATTTTATTTTGTTTTTGCAACAGGGCACTTGTGCTTGTCTGAGAGAGACAGAGAGTGAGAGAGGGACAGAAAGTGAGAAATCACACCCAAGGGGGAATGGCCATGGCATGATCCCTTCTCCTCCATTCTCCTCTCAGGATTCTGGGCACACACACACACACACACACACACACACACACACCCAAGTTCTGGGTCCAGGACTTGAACTGCTTAGTCAGCTATGTGGTAATCTAGCTGCCTTAACCTTCATACCATGTGCTGGCCCAAGATAATTATTTTAATAGGATATTAGTATTAACAAACTAGGTCATGGTCACCCACCCAAGCACCACAGACCAACCTGTAGACATAAGGTGTGATGCATTCTTTATTGCCATGCACAAAGCAAGGAAAGTGATCAGCAAAAGCCGAAAAAGCTGTCTCTCCAAGAAATTCCAAGCATGCATTTTTTACCAAAATTAAAGGTAGGCATCTCAGGTGTATGATCAGGTCAAGGATTGGTTCAAGAAGGTATGATCATCTCATGGGTTTTATGGTTGGCGGGCTTTAGGTAATTAACTTTCATCTCATTGGTTTCATGTTCTGTAAAACAACAAAATATGACTCCAGACGTTGAGTAAGCATAACAAAAGTCTGAAGTATCCATCCTTACTTTGGCTCATTGGAGTGGACCTCACATTCCAAGGAGCTTAGAAAGATATGTTACTTTTAGCTTAGCTCTTACTAATTCTTTTTAAAGTATTATTTTATCTTATTTAACCTTATTTGTTTATTTAAATTTGACCAGAGAGGGGCAGAGTGTGAAAGAGAGAGAGAGGCAAAGTGGGAAAGCAAGCTGCCAGGTCCAGGACTTGAACCACAGTCAGCCATGTGGGAGTCCAGTGCCCTTAACCACCATGCCCTTTGGAGAATTTTCACTTCTTTTACAACAGAAGGAGAAATTGAGAACCCAGTGCTTTTAGTGGGTCCCCGGTCAGTTTTGTTAGCAGAAAGCATATTCTTTGCTTGCCCAATACTCCTAAAACTATCTAAAATACAAAATAAAACCTCTTGCTACTTTTCTCTATTTAGAAATTTACTAATTTAATTTGATAGATTCCTGGTTCAAGGTGGCAGCCTGAGGTACATTTTTATTTTCTCCCAAGCTTACATTGAAGTGAAACAAATATGTATGCACACATCACAATGGAGCAAACAGAAAACTAAAGATAGATAGATAGATAACATTAGTAATTCTTTTTTAAAAAAGAACTACTTATTTACTTTTATTTATTATTATATTTAAATATAATGTGTTCATCAAAGAGAGATGAGAGATATAGAGAAAGTGAGAAAGCGAACAGCCAGGTCTGAGACTCAAACTGCAGTCGGCTATGTGAGAATTCAGCATCTTAACTACCATGCCACCTGCTGGCCCATCATTAGTAATTCTTAAATGTTGAGAACTATCTGGAGAATGCCTTATAAATTTTACCCTATTGACAGAGAAAAAGTAGAAGAAACCATAGTCCAAGGCACTAGAGTTCAGTATCAGTCCTCTCAGAGGAAACCAGAGAAAATTCTAGTTGGGGTTATCAGATGCAAGAGTGAATCTAGAAGCCATCTTTGAGGTTTATTTATTTATTTATTTATTTATTTATTTATTTATTTATTCTATGAGAGATGAAGGGGGGGGAGAGAAAGAGACTAAGAGATAGGCACTTCCAACAAGGTCTTCATGCTGTATTCTACCTCCAGTCTTAGCCAACTCAGATCATGAGCATGTGCATGAGTTGTTGGTGTGCAAGGAAGGTGACAGGATGAGACTCAGAATTTTCCCATGTGGGTCCAGTTGTGTTAGTACTGTGGTACCACCTGACCCCATCATTGAAGAACTGCATTTTTTAATTAAAAAAAAATTGTCAAAAGGCATGTGCTCTTGCCAGAGAGAGACAAAGAAAGGGACAGGACCAGCAGTTAGTGTAATGGCTATGTCCCTGGATTCCCCCATAGTCAGCTGTGGTGTGGATCCCAGACCCAGTGGCTTAAACTCACACTGGGCACGTGTGTGCGCCCTTCATATGTTAAAATGTAATGAAAAAAAGATTAATAAGTAAAAGTCTTCACAATTTCCAACATATATTTTATCTCATAGTGGAAATGGAGAATAATGATGTCTCTTTTTATAAACCAAATTGAATAGAATTCTTTTTTTTGGAGAGGTTTTTGCTATAGGTCACATGTACTCGCCAGAAAGACAGAGAGAAACAGAGACAGAAAATGAGAAATCATGCCCCAGGGGGAATGGCCAAGCTGTAATCCCTTCTCCTCCATTTTCCTCTTAGGATCCTGGGCATGCACGCACACGCGCCTGGCGTGAGTTTAAGCCACCAGGTCTGGGACTCGAACTGTGGTCAACTACATGGAAGTCCAGCGACATAGCCATTACACTAACTGCTGATCCCTTGAATAGAATTCTTTAAGGCCTTCTTCACATAGACATACAACACATGGTACATAACGACATATTATATATATATATGGATATACATACACATCAGGACTTTAAGAGCCAATTTCTCTGGGGTTACTTAGACACTAATAAGGCAATTCACAGAGTTACACCATAACCCTTAGCCTGGTGTCAAAAGTCTTGAAATTGATGT
Source organism: Tupaia belangeri chinensis (assembly GCF_000334495.1). Lineage (NCBI taxonomy): Eukaryota > Metazoa > Chordata > Mammalia > Scandentia > Tupaiidae > Tupaia > Tupaia belangeri. The sequence goes on along the minus strand of NW_006160005.1, from coordinate 3,554,856 downwards.
TGAAAAGAGTTAAGAGAGGCACATTTAGACGAACAGACTGACGACTGTCCTTGACCCATCCTGGCAAAAACAAGACTGACAAAGACGAGAAAAATCAAGACAGTACACCCAAAGACAAGAAGGGTGATGACTGGTCCTGTTCCATTTTGATGAAGATAAGGGCGACAAAGATAAGACAAAGCAAGACAGTATATCCAGAAATCACTGTCATCAGGGACCTGAAGTGCTGTTGCACTCGGGCCTGGGGACCTGGAGGTTTCACTGCGTCCAGCCCTCTTAAAGTCCTACTAAGAGAGCTCTCAAACCAAGATAACTAGAATCTTACCAGATTCAGGTGCCACCAGAGACTCCAATTTCTGATCCATGTTTGTGAACCCTCCTTACTCCTCTTGGGACTTGGGACAAGGTGTAAGGAGCATCCTCATTGAAATGTTATTCAGCCACTCTAAGGTTCGCAGATCTCTCTGAGGACTCCAAATGTTATAGCAGACCTGCATTTTAAAGACAGTTGTAGACTACAAATTTTATCCTTGAACTGAGGCTTGAGAGTTACTTTCTAGAGAAAATAGTCAGTCTGTTGCTATGAAGAAATGAGTGACCTATTATTGTTTTGTAACGAATCTCTCTAAAGTGAAATGGTTAAACATAACTATTTTATTATAATGTCTCTTCTTTCTGAGAGGTGACTGGGATCAGCCTAAGGATTCTCTCTTTCATGTATTGTGCTTGGTAAAGTCATCTGAAGGCTTTCTTATTCACATTCCAGAAGCCTGGGTACCAACTATCCAAATATAGAGAATCTGGTCAGGCATCTCTCTCTCTCCCTCCCATACAGCCTATCCATGTTACTGCTTGGGCTTCCTCACAGTATGGTAGTTGTAAGGTTGACTTCCTCCAGAGCAAGTGTTCTAACAGACAGGAAGTAAAAGCTGGGGCAGGCCAAAAATGAATTGCTTCATTTTAGCTGTAATCTATGGTCAAGGCAGCCATAGAGCCTCCACAGACTCAAGAAAAGGGGGATCAAATTCCACCTTTTAATGAGAAAAGTGAACAAGTGATTTGCATAGTTATTAATCTACCCTAGGGGAGCTTCTGATGAGGATGTCCAGAATAGAAGAGAAAAGAAAAAGTGAAGCAGGAAAGAGCTCTACTCCCAGAGGTCTTTGCACTGGCAATTAAGAGAGTCTCTAGCCTGTTTTCTTGTTCCTAGTATTTACAAGGGAACCTGCCAGTCATTATGTGTTCAAACTGAAAGCTTAGATTTGGTTTTCTATTTAAAGAAGAGGCCTATTGTGAAAGAGACACACACACCAATTATCTGCATATATCAAAGTATCTCCTCATTAAAAAAAAGTATTTGCAAACTAAGATTGCAAGGCATTAAAAAAGAAAAAAAAAAACAGCAAACATGAAAGAAAAGGAGAAGAATCCATATAATCAAAATAAATATTCCCAGAGGTAATGAGAGAGATAATCTCCAGGGAAAAGATGAGAGTGTTTTAAAAATATTCTGATTTCTGTCACAGGTTTGAAAAAATGCTGTGACCACAAATTAGGAGCAGTTTCTCTTGAGATGAAATCAATCAGAGAATAGAAAAGACTATTTGAAATTAAATCATTACTGCAAGAATAAAGATTTCATTGGATAGGTTGAATAATAAATGGGGTAGAGATGAAAATCAAGTTGTTGATTTGGAAAACAAGGTCATAGACATGTCTCAGAACTAGGAGCAAAAACATAAGTGAAATGTAAGAGAGAGTGACTGGCAGGTGGCATGATAGGTGGCCTTCCACATTTAAGGGTACTGGCCTCCCACATGGCTGACCACAGTCTGAACTGCAGACCTGGCAGCTTGCTTTATCACTTTCCCTCTTTCTCTCTTGCACTGTCCTTCTCTGGTCCAATTAAAATATGTAGAAAAATAAATACATTTAAATAAAATAATTCTTTAAAAAAGAAAAAAAAAAGGAAGAAATTAAGAGAGAAATAGGAAAAGACACAAATGACAAATCTGGGAAGCCTAATAGCAATCTATTAGACATTATAGGAGATAACAGAGGCAGAAAAAGGTAAAAAATAATTACAAAAATTAAAGATAAATTGTAATTCCCTGAATTGATACAGACTTGACTCTTAAGATTGGGCATCTGCTGAGTTTGGAGAAGGATGGATGAGAAAAAAAGCCCACATATATACTAATTTAAAGTATAAAGTAAACGGCCTTAACGCTCTAAAGAGAAAAATGGGTCACTCACAGGGAAAGATAAGCTTGCTGCCATCCACTGCTGATCAGCAACACTAGATTTTAGGTAGAGGAACAATACATTCAAATTCTCAAAGGAAAATTATTTGAACCTAGAATTCTATACCCAGCCAAATTGTCAACAAAATGTAGAGCTTCAAAAATAAAAAATATTATGGGGACTGACGGGTGGTATGATGGTTCAAGGTGCTGGACAACCACATGGCTTACCACAGTACAAGTCCTAGACCTGGTGACTTCCTTTTTCACTTTCCCTATCTCTCTTTCTCTGGCCAAATGTAAAAATAAGGATGATAAATAAAGTTTAATAAAATAATTCTTCAAAAAAAAACTTATGGCCAAACAAGAATCCAGCAAGTATGTCACCTGTTATTCTGAAGGAATTGCTGTAAGTGAAGTGATTCCTTACTGAAGTCCACCCATCAAATGGAGAACAACTGCAACAGGAAGTCTGGCATAAAGCATACAGAATTGAGGCGGTTGAGGATAATTCAGAAGTAGAATAAGCAAGAATAACATTAAAAGAGAACACCTTGAACTAGAGTTCTAGAAAATTATAAAGAAAAGACTGGTAAGTGTAATACACAAATTTTAAAAGTTTTACAACAAAAATAAGGTTGAAATACAAGTAACAAACCAGAAAAATAAAATCATATTATATGTAACAAGGAACTAAGATTCTTAGTATATAAAGTGCTTTTTTTTTTCAGTTTGAAGATGAAGATTTTTTTCTTCATTGATTGGTTTATCAAATAAGAAATATGTTTGTGTGAGATCAATCTTAATGTATAAGTTATCTAGTACTTGAATGTTTCTCTAAGGCTTAATAAAACGACTGTATTTGCTATCTAAGGAAAAAATTCTTGACATTTAAAAAATGGTGTCTTTTTAAAATTACCATATTTATCTTCACATTTTTTTAGGATCATAGACTTTTATTTATTTATTTATTTATTTATTTATGGAGAGGTTTTTTTTGCTGTAGGGCATGTGCACTCGCCAGACAGTGAGAGAGAGACACAGAGAGACAGAAAGCGAGAAATCACCCCCCAGGGGGGATGGTCACGCCGCAATCCCTTCTCCATTCTCCTCTCAGTATCTTGGGCACACACGCACACGCGCCTGGCATGAGTTTTAAGCCACCAGGTCTGGGACGCGAACCGCAGTCGACTACGTGGGAGTCCAGCGACATAGCCATTACGCTAACTGCTGGTCCCCAGGATCATAGACTTTTATGTTAAGTGCTTTTATAAAACAATTTTTAAAATAGAAATAAACTGACACAGGACAAGCAAATGGCATAATGGTTATGTCGCTGTACTTCCATGTAGTCAACTGTGGTCAAGTCCCAAGACCCGGCGGCTTGAAGCTCACACAGGGTGCATGTGCGTGCATGCCCAAGATCCCGAGAGGAAAATGGAGGAGAAGGGATTGCGGCGTGACCATCCCCCCTGGGGGGTGATTTCTCGCTTTCTGTCTCTCTGTCTCTCCAGTGAGCATGTGTGTCCTAGAGCAAGAAACTCTAAAAAAGGAAATAAACAGATGCAAGAATGCACATAGACAAGGCAAATAGGTTATCAAATGGTGTAACACAACAAAGAGAAAAAAAGAGAGATGTTGTTTCATATGTGTGTGTGTGTGTGTGTGTGTGTGTGTGTGTATGTATATACAAAATCTCAAAAAAAATAAAGCTAGGAGAATGAAAATCAAAAGGCACACAACATTATATAATAGTCTTTGTTGAAGATGATAAATAAGGTAATATCCTTGATTTGATTATCATACACCACATTCATACTTGGAAAAAACCATATTGTGGGGTCAGCAGGTGGTATAGTGGTTAAGGTACTAGACTCCATGTGGCTGACTATGGTTCAAGTCTCAAACCTGGTGGCTTGAAACTCATGCCAAGTACATATGTGTGTATATATGCTTGCCCAAAATCCCGAGAGGAGAATGGAGGAGAAGAATTGCAGTGTGACCATCCTCCCTGGGGATGATTTCTTGTTTTCTGTCTCTCTGTCTCTCCAGTGAGTGCACACACTCTATAGCAAATTCTCTCTCTCTCTCTCTCTTTACATAGTGCCCCACATAGGTATAATAATTAAATGTAAATTAGAAAGTATATATATATTTTTACTTTTAGGAAAAAAATAAAAACTAGAAATAGAAAGATGGACAAATATCATGAATGGGGAAGGCACAAAGGAAAGAACAAAATGGAACCAGATAAAAGGTGAAATTCTCTAGATTTCCCATAAATCTTGTCCTCCACTAGAAATGCACCCTGGGTTGGATTCCACTCTCTGGGGCTCCTATGTGTGTGTGGATTAGAAGGGCCTGGAAGTCCTACCCTTTGAAAGGAGGCTGTGTGGTTGTGAGGGTACTACTTGTACAAGACAGAGGAAAATTTTCAACAACTACCACAGTGTGAAGCTACAGGAAAAGGAAAGCTAAACTAGGGAGAGTTTTGATTCTGCCAAGTGCATGGGTGTATGTGTATGTGTTTAGTAAGTTCCACTTTCATTCCTCACATCATGATGACATAGTATCTTGACCTCCTGAAACACATTTTCTCACCATTCAGAACTCATTGGATTCTGAACATCAATCAGCTTTATTTCTTCCATCAGTGCTTTTAACCACACTCTGCTGAATCTTTTTCCCATTCCCATATCTACGACTTGGGCCAATTGCATAACTTTCTGGACACTTTCAGTTATTGAAAGTCCAGTCTGATTTAAGGCTTTCATCAAATATTCTACTTTAAATTTTTTATCTTTTTCATGATCAGCTTTGGGGCTTTGCTGTTGTGTGGTGGGCGTGGGAATCTAGTCTGTTTTTCACGCCACCCTTGCAGTAGGGGATGAGGCCATGGTTTCATTCTTGGCACTCCTCTCCTCACCAGATTTCCAGCCTTCATTTCTCTGTGAAGGTGGGAAAGAGTGAGAGGGACACTTGGAACAATATCTTACATCACTGGCAGCTTTTTGAAGATTCCTGGTGTCATTGGGTTCATCTTATTCCATCTGTTTCAGTTGGTCTTCAGAAATGTGGTGGTGCTAAGGAGTTGGTGCAAGGTTTTCTCGGCTAAGGTACAACTTCACTGCAGCCTCTTTATCACTAACATCTTCCTTGTGCCCTTAGGACATGCTGGTGGTCTGTGCCTTCAATCCTGTTCCTGACAAGTATTGCCAGGGATGCCTCCTAAGCCTCTGCTTAGTCTTCTAATTTAGGTGGCCCTCCATGTGATGCTCTGGGGATGACTAAGTGCTCCTCACTCTTGGAGGGCCTGGGGAGCCTGGAATACAGGTCTTTTCTCCTCTGTCAGGCACCTTCTTCCCACCTGCTGAAGAATTTTGGGAAGTCTCCTGCCTTCAGAAATCTCTAGAAGAGGGGTGTCTTCTACTGTGTTCATATCATTCACAGGAATATGATCAGATCCTCCCAAGCATTGTCACATGGTGCCCTGCTCCTAGAGCAATTTCAGAGTAGCTTGCAGGCTCCTAAACATCCATCTCCAGAGGGCTCCAGACAGGAAATTCTCCTAACGAGAATTTTTTTTTTTTTTTTTGGAGAGGTTTTTGCTATAGGGCGCGTGCGCTCGCCAGACAGACAGAGAGAGACAGAGAGATAGAAAGCAGGAAATCACCCCCCAGGGGGGATGGCCACGCCGCAATCCCTTCTCCTCCATTCTCCTCTCGGGATCTTGGGCACGCACGCACATGCGCCCGGCGTGAGTTTAAGCCACCGGGTCCGGGACTCGAACCACGGTCGACTACGTGGGAGTCCAGCGACATAGCCATTACGCTAACTGCTGGTCCCCCTAACGAGAATTTTTTGGAACCCTTTTACCCCCTCTTGCTTACTCCAGATCTCCGACGATTTTCCTGATTCTCTATTCTTTGCTACACTGCATGCCAATACACTTCTGTAGAGCAGAACTCTGCTCCATCTTGGCCCGACCAATCTCCAGACCAAAGGAATCAACTCAGCTTCCAGGCTGTACCCAACTCGCCACTCCCACCTCCCAGCCCCTCTCGAGCTGTGTGTTGGGGGATTTTCAGGGCAGGCTGGGTTGTTGCAGAAAAGAAAAGCCAAACCCACATCTGAATGTCAGAGTATTTCCTTGACTATGGCCATTCATATATCCTAAATGGTTTCATTCAGATATTTTTTGGCCTTTCTTTACATTTCAAAAGACAAGAACATTAATTAACATATGCCTAGATGTAAAAACATAAATAGAAATCATGACAAAAGTCTAACCTTTAAAGAGTTGAAATTTAAAATCTCGGAGAAAGCAAGTGATTATTTTATTGATGTGATTTCTCTACTAACTTTCAAAACCTGCAGGTGTTAAATTAGCTGCACAAGAATTTCTCTCTGCTTCCGAGTTTGCAGTAAAAACATGCTAATGAGAATTAGAGGAAATTAATGGGAGAGGGTCTAAGAGGCCAGGAGAGAAGTTCGGCACAGCTTCCTGTGTGGTAAATTTTCAGAAAAGCTGCTTTAATTTGCCACAACCCAGGAGCTTATAACTAAAACAACACACACACACACACACACACACACACACACACACAAGTGCAAATCTTCTCCTTAATCATTCCCTTCTTATACACAGGTCTAAAAGATGCTAAAAGTAACAATGCCAAAGGCACTATTGGAAGAGAGAGAGAGAGACAGAGAAAACAGGGGAGTATTTTCACACCTATGTCTCTGAGACTGAGCAACAGGAAGAGTAGTGGTGACGGTGATGCTACTGATGGTGACACAACCGCTATATAAACTCTGACTTTAGTATGAAAGAAGGGTCTACTGCTAGGTCCTTAGCAAGCAAAAGTATAGTTTATCTGGTTCAAATGTCTCATTTTACAGATGAAGAAACCAAGGCAAAGAGATTAAGTTGGTGCCGAAGCAGCTCCTAAACTTTGTGATGGTGTTGAGACTTGAATTTATGCCTCAATGCCAATTGTGCTATGCCATATGGGTAGTGATAAAGATATCAACAGGGATGTTAATATTAACACTGACCCGGGGTCGTGATGTCATGATCAAGGGTGTTATGACTTATTAAGACTGACCTGAAGGCCAACACTCAAGCCTTTGTTAGCACTCCACTAAGAATGCTCTAGCGACCATTTAGTGAACAGTTACTATGACAGGCATTGTCAGGCGGTCAGCAGATGGCATAGCAGTTATGTCATGGCCAATTGCAGTTCAAGTCCCAGACTTGGTGGCTTAAAACTCATGCCAGGTGCCTGTGCATGTGTGCCAAGATCCTGGTAAGAGAATGGAGGAGAAGGGTTTGCAGTGTGGCTATCCCCTCGGGAGGTGGAGTGGCTGTGATTTCTCACTTTCCCTCTCACTCTCTCTGCTGTGATTTCCCTCTCACTCTCTCTGGGTTGGTTAAGGTAAAAAACTCCTTAAAAAAAAAAAAAAAAAGACATTGTCAGAATTTGTGGTTTAGCAAGACAGGTGAATGAACAGTCTGAAATCAAATAAATATAAGCCAACATGATAAATGCTGAGCAAAGCGCTACTGAAACAAAGATAAGGGAGCAAGTTATCCTACCTAAGGCACTGAAGTGAGAAGGCATTCAGAAAAGAGTAAAGAGGCTGTTTTGTTTAAATTTTTCTAGAGGGCACATGAACTTGCTGGAGACAGAAAATGAGAAAGAGAGAGAGGAGAAAGCACCCCTCTCTCTGTGTGGAACGGGCACTCTGCAACCTTTCTTTTTCTCTGCCTATATGAACTGGCTCTTACAAGACAAGGTATTCATCAAGGAAAAAAAAAAAGAAAGGAAGAATGGGAAACCATGAACAAAAATAGGGCCCTGAGCGTCCACAGTGAGTGTAAGGAATGGGGGTGGGGGGCGCCGTGAGCCTTAGTTACAGAAAGGCTGGAAATGTTAGCAGGAGCTAAGCTGAGCCTTCACACCATACTAAAGATTTTCTTCTTTATCTTGCACACAGTGGAGGATTTTTAGAATGGGAGTGATTGGATCAGATTTCTGTTTTAGAAAATGGTTGTTGGTCTTCTAGAGGATGGATGAGCAGGACAGGATAGAGTCTTAAGTCAAGAAGACCAATGAAGGGAACCAGCAGTTAGAGTAATGTCTGTGTCGCTGGACTCCCACGTAGTCAACCGCGATTCGCATCCCGGACCCGGTGGCTTAGAACTCACGCCGGGCGCGTGTGCGTGCGTGCCCAAGATCCCGGGAGGAGAATGGAGGAGAAGGGATTGCGGTGTGACCATCCCCCCTGGGGGGTGATTTCTCGCTTTCTGTCTCTATGTCTCTCTCTGTCTGTCTGGCGAGCGCACGCGCCCTATAGCGAAAACCTCTCCAAAAAAAAAAAAAAAAAAAAGTTGCTATAGGGCACATGTACTCACCAGAGAGAAAGAAAAGGGAGAGTGAGAAAGGAGAGTGAGAAAGCAAGTCACTAGATCTGGGACTCAAATCATGGTTGGCCACGTGAGGGTTCAGCATCTTAACCACGCCACCACCTGCTAGACTCTTCCCCTTGTGTTTTCGTTGAATGATTAAATTATCTTTTAAAATTTTTTTCTGAGAAAATATATATATGAAGCCAAATCTCTCTAGCTACCATTTTAGCTGTAACCTTTTTGTCATTTATTTCCAAATATTCTATAATTTTCTTTTTTGCCTAGGGTTAGTTACTAAAACACCCCAAAAAAAAAAAAAAAAAAAAAAAAAAAAGACCAATGAAACAGCAACCGAAATAAACAAAGAGAGAAATAAAAGCCTGACCAAAGCCATGATGGTGGGGATAGAGAGGAAAGCCAGGTTATAAACTGGGTGTCAGAGGTGGAATGGACAGGGATCTATGCCAACTGTGCATAATAGCTGGGCACCTTGGACTTGTGGCCAGAAGCTCAGTGACGGAATGTTTGCAAGGATGACAAAGCTAGCACCGAGCTCCCCTTCCACTTTACATTCTAGCTGTTGACCACTGGCCTGGTTCTTGCACATCAAACTTGTTTCTGCTTCTGTTTTACTCTCAATCTCAGAGTACTTTATAGCTCCATCTTCATCCTTCAAGTCTTGTTAAGAGTTTAAGTGTTCATCCCCTAAAAACCCATAAGTTGCAATCCTAATTCCTTACCCTATACCTCAGAATGTGACTTTATTTGAAATAAACAGAGGTAGTCAAGGTAAAATGAGGTTATTAGAATGACCTCTAATCTTATATGAAAAGGGGAAATTGGAAGATAGATATCTAGACAGGGGGAACATCATGTGAAGATGAAGGCAGAGGTCAAGGTGGTCTCCTCTAGCCAAGAAATACAAAAGATTGCCAGTGAACTACCAGAAGCCAGTTAGAGGCATGGGACAGAGCCTCTCTCATAATCCTCAGAAGGAACCAGTTCTTGAGGCTGGATATAGTAAAACACCATGCTCTGTGAGGCTAACCCAAAGTGAAGGTTCCAGGTTTGTGTCTGGAGACCTCCCTGAACATGTCAGTTATGTGTATGCCTATCACTGGGGCTAGCTGAGGTTGGGGGTGAATATAAAGGCATTGAGATCGTATTTGGGTGGTTCCCTTTCTCTCTCGTGCTCATGGAAGAAATAAATGAGTAAACAAACAAGCAAGAAACAGTATTTATGTTGTAAATACTAAATAAGAACCCAATCCTGCCAATGACTTGACTTCTCTCCTTTAGATTTGTGAGACAACGAATTTCTGTTTAGATCAGTTAGGTCATGGTAGGTTGTTATGGTAGCCCTAACAAAAACACAAAGGTCTCCACTCAAATGCAACTCCTCTGAGAGGACTTTGCTGACCACCCAATCAATCTAAAGTAGTCTTCCTCATCACATCACTTTGTTTTACTGTCTTCTCAGTATCTAACATTACCTTATTACATTGTTAATGGGCTTATTTAGTTGTTTGGAAAGATGTTTATCAGGAGCACTCCCTTCTCAGTTACATCCTGCTCTGTGACCCTTAGAATGTACATTCCACGACACCAGAGGATTTTTCCTGGTCTTTGCTATTGATTTGTCAGAAAAGTCATGACATTTTTGCACAGAAAAACACATTATGACTTTCTCAATGACCTAATACATTCCCAGATTTTAGGAGGTCTGATAATAGTGGGCAGTAAATGTCTACTGAATGAATGAAAAAATAAATGACTATTAGCCTTGACATTAGGGCTAACTCTAATGTCACTTACAACCCAAGTGTTACCTCTTCTCCACATCTGCCAGGATTGAGTTTGGAGCCTTAATCCCCCGGGAAGAATTATCTGGAAGCTCCTCCATGTAAATGTCTGGGCTGGACTGGGATGACTTGAAGAGTATGACAGTCCCCAGAACATGTCAATGCCCCCCACCCCCCCATGGGGCTGGCCTTCCACACAGCATGATGACCTTTTGACCATCAGACTATGTGGTGGTTCAGGACTTCAGTGGGAGTGTTCCAGGGAACAGAGTGAAAACAACATTGCCTTTTATGACTGTTCTGGTCCATTGTGTTGCTAATAACAGAAAGACTGGAGATGGTAATGTAAAAAAAATAGAGGTTTACTTAGCTCACAGTTTGAGATGGTAATTTAAAAAAATAGAGGTTTACTTAGCTCACAGTTTTGGAGGCTGACGACCTCAAGAACATGATGCTGGCATCTGGTGAGGAGCTTCTTACTGTATCAAAACATGGTGGAGGGCAGGAGCACATAAAATTTGGGGAAATACATTCATACCATAGCAATGACCCATCTTTGGAATTCACATATTGTCACACCCACCATACTGTATTGGTAAAAGCTGCCAGAAACCCATCCAAATTCAAGAGCAGAGTGCACAAGCCCATCTCTACATGGTCTGATAATAAAATCGCATTGCAGAAGAGGATCTAGGATGAGACATAGTTTGTTGTGTCTATCAGAGAGCGGAGTTGCCAAAGAGTCATTTAAAACCTAATTCTTGGGTCTTGATCTAAGAGATTCTGATTCCTGGGTTTTTGTAAAATATTAGATCTTTTGGTTGTTATAGGAGTACTGTATCTACCTAAGTGACAGAGGATATGGTATGTGCACATGAGAGAAAGAGAAAGAGATGAAGAGGGAGAGGAGACCCCCCTCTCCCCCCATGAGGTCTGGGTACACCACAGTCCTTTTTCCTTCAGGTCTCTAGCCCTTCAGGATTCTGGGCACATGCGCACACAACTGTCATGAAACCAACAAGACCAGGATTAGAACTCCAGTGGAATCTGGCTCCCTCTGAATAGTGCTTAACCACTACACCATGGGGCCAGCCCCTCAATATAATATTTTTTTGGAAGAATTATTTATTTATTTAACTATTTCCACTTCTTCTTATTATTATTTTTAAAATTTGATCAGAGAGAGACAGAGAAAGAGCGAGAAATATAAAGCAAGAAAGAAAGTCGCCGGATCTGGGACTTGAATTGTGGTCACCCATGTAGGAATCCAGCACCTTTAACCAACATGCCAACTGCCAGGCACCCCCTGCCCCAATACAATATATATATATATTTTTTTTCCTCTTTCTTTGGAGAGGTTTTTGTTATAGGGTGCATGCACTCGCCAGAGAGACAGAAAGCGAGAAATCACCCCCTAGGGGGGATGACCACGCCGCAATCCCTTCTCCTCTGTTCTCCTCTCAGGATCTTGGGCACACACGCACATGCGCCCAGCATGAGTTTTAAGCCACCGGATCCGGGACGCGAACTGTGGTTGACTACATGGGAGTCCAGTGACATAGCCATTACGCTAACTACTGGTCCCCCAATATAATATTTTTAACAAGCATTTCAGATGCTTCTTATGCTGCAATGAACAACTCTACTGTCTGAGAACTCTGCTCCAGGCCTGTTTAATGTCTCTTAGCAGCTGCTTCTCTGCACTTTAAATACACAAGTCCATTTGCTATTGCACTCACCCCAAAGAGGAGAAAAACAGGTACAATAAGCAAAAATGGCAGAACCCCTATGTCTATAAAAAAAACCCCTGCTAATTAACATAACAGTATAGAGAGACTTTTAAAAAACTATATGTACATATAAGTTTCTAAAAATACTGTTGAAGAAACAGTACAGACAAAAGGAAAATCTGGACTGAACATTATGCCTCTACTAATTCAACTGCTTTTAAATTCTGCCTAATGGAACTGCTAACACTCTCCTGTCCTGAATTATGAATTTGCTGTAAATCCCTTCCCAATGTCATAGACTTTTTAAGGCTCTACTTATGCTATCTGTAATCACCAAGCATACTTTGAAAATCCCTCCAGTCGATCCTTGGAAGAGGTAGCAACCTCACGTCTCACCTCAGCTTTTGGGTTGACATTGGTTTTTATGCTTGCTGCTCTCTGCTCCACTCTCACTCCCTTTCTTTCAGATGTCAAGATGCCACACACTGATAGGATCTTATCCATCGCAGTTACTAGGATTATCTTATTCTAAAGTTTGGTTTTCTTACAATATGTTATAAACCAATCCTAAATCTTCTGCAGGCCTTTGTGGGGAATTATAATGGCTTACACTGCTTCAAAAAAAATTTTTTTTATACCCTGTCAGTTCTCTGAAAAAATTTAAATGCTATTTCTTTCCAGAAATTATCCTTGAATTGATTATGTGCCCCCTCCTGTCCTGTCCCCTGTCTGCCTACTTGTTCTTAGTCTTGTAAGCATCACCTAAATACAGCAGAGGCGTCCTTACGCAGAGACCTGCCGTGGTTTCTTCACAGTGTGCTAGGGGCAGGGTGTTCTGGGCTGCGTGAAAACAACTAAAGAAATCTGTTGTTAAGGAACTCAGCTGGACCCAAAGAGCTCTGAGATGAGAAAAAAAAAAAAAAAAGGAAAAAAATAGAGACCAGCACGCCCCCTATGGGTCAGAAGCTGAGCTAATGGCTGCTAGGAGAGCTCTAGCAAAGTCAGGTAAGACAACCGACAACAAAATATGGTAGCCAGGAAAGTCTCAAATGGCTATTCCATGAATAAGAAGGTTTTGGGATTAGCAGATGTGGTAACGGTTGTCTCTGAACTCCCACACGGCCGACTGTGATTCGAATCCCGGACAGGGAGGCTTGAAACATGCTGGGTGCCTGTGCGTGCATGCCCAAAATCCTGAGGGGAGAATGAAGGAGAAGGGATTGCAGTATGCCACTCTCTCCGCCTTCCTCCCCGGGGGTGGGAGGGGGGTGATTTCTCACTTTCTGTCTCTCCAGCGAGTGCATGTACCCTATAGCAAAAATCTCTCAAAAAAGAGAGAAGATTTTAAGCTTGCGGCCCATCAGTCTTAAGGAAGTAGCAGAGAGTTCCATGAATGATACAGAGTGACTAAAGTGATGGTACTAGCAGTTCATTCTCTGGAGACGCTCAGAGCCGCATGGGCGATGGTGCTTGGACCTCATCTCTCCCAACAATCTGGTGACTGTTCGTTGGGTTGCCCTGGACTCCTCAACGCAGGCTGGCCAGGTTCACAGCCCAAGTGCTTCCCTTTTCCCCTTTTTCGCTCCCCACAATAAAGGTCACAGCAAAAGGAAGAAACCAGGGACTCTCATAAGGTGGGTGGGAATACTTGTGGGTTCCAAAGAGCGAAGAATCAAGAGGAAGAACATTCCTGAATCATCCACAGGACGCTGCCCTTTGCGAAGTTAATTAGGACTTCGGTTGTTTATGATAATGATTGTAATTATGATTACTTTAGAGATTACTTATAGCTCTAGCAGAAATGCTTTCTGCAGATCTGTGTTGTTTTCTTTGTTATTGTCGCAGTCTTTCTCATCTTTCCTCCCCCTCCTTTTCTAACAAAGTCTCACCCACCTGCTATCCACCTTCTCCTTTTCTTCCGCTTCCTCCTTTTCTTCACCCTTTCCCGTGTAGAATAATTGAGTCATAGAACGTTAAAGACACAAGCCAACTCAAGGCCACCTCTGCTAACCTCAGATTCTTACACCTGCATCAGCTGCATCCGGAGTGACGATGTGACAGCTATGGTCACACAGCTGGCTTATGACAGATCTGAGACAAATACCCTGGACTCCTGGGGCTATCTGATGTTCTATTCATTGATTCAAACAGCTGCATCTTCTGTTTTTCTTGTTTTTGTTTTGCTTTGTGTTTTTTCTCTTTTCTTCTTCTTTGTTTTTCCCACCTTCCTTCCTCCCTCTTCTTTCTGGCTCTAGGAAAACTGAGTAGGCTCCTGAGAGCTCCCCAAACAAGAAAAGCTGTGTTTGTGGTGTGAAGAGCTTGCAAGTGGCAAGGACTGTGGTCCAGAAACAGTTATCTGCAACCCCAGTGGACTCTCTGCCCAAACTTGTTCGACAGAGACCCCAGAGGCCCACACCTGCCTTCCCTGCAGCACAGAGCATGGGAGGGGTCAATCCGACTTGCAAAGTGAAAATTGGTTATTTGATAGTGGCTTTTTTCAGGAGCCACTGAATCCCAGCCACCAGTTAGAGACAGTATTGCAAATAGCAACTTTTCTGCTGCAAATGAAGCTGCAAATGAAATGCTGGTTTCCAGCAGAGCGCCTCCAGCTGTGTGTGAATTGTTTGCAGGCATGCACACAGCAATGTTGGCCCTTTTCTAATCATTTATTTTTCTTGTCTTTGCATAAGTCATGTTGATGCCGGAGAGCTTCCTGGAACTCACCCCTACAGACCAAAGTCACAGAAATGGCAGTTTCTGCTGTTTCTTCTCTGTGTGGTGCATCTGTTCTGACGATAGATCCTAAAATGCTTGAACTAAAAGAAACCCCAGGGGTTATCTCTTGTCCTCCTCTACTGCAGACGTGCAAATGAGACCCAGAAGAAGGGTTCAGCATTTAGTTAGTGGAAAAGTTAGGATGCAACTTAACTTAGGAAATGAGTTGGAAAGGAGGAGGTGATGTTTTTTGAACTCTGACTGTGTGCCAGTCTTAAAACCTGTGATCCCATTTAATTTTTTTTTAAATTTAAATGTATTTATTTACATTCATTCACATTAATTTTCAGGTGAGAGTGTTTTAAAAGGAAAGGCACTGGGTTGAAGGACTCGGCCAGTGTCACACAGTTGCCAAGGGGAGGAGCCAGGCGGGAAAGGCTGCACAGAGTACCTGCAAAGCCCAGGTTATTCCATAGCCTGGTGAAATCTCTAGTGTACCTGCAGCAGATCTAAAAACATTTAGGAATAAAAGAAGTGATGCCTCCCCTCATCCTGCCCAGCAAGTACTTCTGTCTTCTTGCTCAGAATTGCCCTACGTATCCTAGTAAGGCACACTTCCCATAAACCTAACAGGAATGTCGGCCAGAGCTTCGTGAGAGCCCTTGCACGTGAGCTACTATCTCGGCGGTAAAATTCAATTCACGGTCATCGTTGTCAATGGATTTTGAACTCTGAATCCATAGAAGAACCAAAAGCTTTATTTAGGGGCATATGGGCTTATGGGCTGCAACTGTGGATGTACAGAATCAGGTATAACTGAAAAGTGTTCCAAGGACTTGAGCAGAAGGATTTTTTGTTCGTTGTTTTTTTTTTTTTTTTTTTGTAGAGGTCTTTGCCTTAGTGTGTATGAGCTTGCCAGAAGTAGACAGACAGACAGAGGCAGAGAAACAGAAAATGAAAAATTACCCCCCCGCCCCGGGAGGGACGGACATGCTGCAATCTCTTCTTCATTCTCCTCCTGGGATATTGGGCACGCATGCACACATAACTGATGTGAATTTCAAGCTACTGGGTCCAGGACTGGAACCACGGTAGACTATGTGGCAGTCCAGAGATGTAACCGCTATGCCAACGGCTGCTCCACCCCGCCACCCTCCACCCCCGCCCAGAGATAGGTTTTATAAACCAAGGACTGAAGAAAGTGTAAACACGGTACGAGTGAACTGGTCATTTCAAAGTAACTTTTCTCACAAGGTTTAAGGTACAGGGACTTTTTTATTGCACTGAGTCAGATAGACTAGAATCTTGTTTTCAGGGAAATCTGGTTGTTCTGGGATCTACCTGCTTCCTTAAAGTTTCAGTTGAATTAAGTGGCATTTTAAGACGAGGGACTCCTTTTTGGTCTTGTTTGTCGGACCTAGTGCAGGAGTTTAATTCAGGCCCAGCAAGTGGTATGGTGATTAAGGTGCTGGGCTCCCACATGGTGACCACTGTTTGAGTCCCAGATCTGGCGGCTTGCTTTTTACCTCCCCCTGCCCCCTTATCTCTCTCTTGTGTGCATACATGCCCTAAACCAAATTGAATAATAATAGTAATAAATAAAATAAAATAAACAGTCCTTTTAGAAATAAAATAAAATGGTTCTCTTTAAAAACAAAGAAAAACAATGGTGTCCTGTCATTTTTATCTAACATTACTATGAATAACTATTTATTTCTTCACCAGAAAGCTGCATTGCTAAAGGAGATAGGAGCTTACTTAGGTTTGCCAAGTGGGAAATTTGTATGAAATTATTGTTGTGAGCTGGGTCTGACCCAGAGTCTTTTCCAAAAACAGAGGATCACAATGTAAGTATTTCTTTTCTGCCTCCACTTCTATGGCAAATGGGATTCTTAGGTCATAAAAACAAATTTATTATTTAGGCCTCTTGATTCTTTATAGTTAGAGCTCAGGGTCTTTTCTTTTCTTTCTTTCTTTCTTTTTTTTTTTTTATAAATACTCTAGTCATTATTACTCTTCAGCTTCTATGTGTTTAGGTGTGTCTAGTTCTTATACAGTTTGTCAGAATTAGCATAGCAGTATTTGTTCTTCTGATTATTTGGTAATATCTGTCTCCCTCATCAAAATGTAAGCTAGGATGATGCCAAGTTTTTTCACCATTACACTCCAATTCCTTAATACAGTGCCTGGCACATAATAGATGCTCAATAAATACTTGTTGAATGAATGAAGCTATTTATTGTTGGGCCAGCCCATGATATGGGGATTAAAGTGGCTGGATACCACATGACTGACTGCACGGTGAGTCTCACACCCAGAAACACACTAGACATTGAAGGTATACATCCTCAAAATCCCCAAAAAAGAGAGCAATGTAAAAGAAGGGATTTTTGACTTGACCTTTGCCCACTAGGTGTGGTTTTTACTTCACCACATTTAAGTGTACTTAAAATGCTTTCCTTTTTTACTTTCTGTACTTGTTGCAGCTCCCAGGGTCCAGAGCCCTCCTTACTTTCTTTGAGCATTAAACGGTGGATTCCACTTTCAACTGGCTCATTACATCACAATGAGTGTTGGGTTAAGAATTATACATGTTACTTTATGTTAAAATTAACATAAATTAACATAATATTATAAATTAACATAAGGCTGATGTGTGAATGACTTAAATCTGAGCAGGGGATTTTTTCATCATCCAACTGAATGGAATATCACATCAAGGGAAGTTTAAGGTTCTATTCGTAAGAAATTCTGCCAAAGAAGGCAAAAGTATTATCAGATTAAAGACAGATAAGAACTTACATCTGAAAACAAAGTAGTTCAGAATTAAGGATAAATTATTAGGAAATAATTTGGCATTTTCAATAGAATACAAGAAGTCACTATTTCTCTGAAACACAATTTACAAAAATCCTTAAGGAGAGAATGGGCTAAATTAAAAGACAACAAGTTAAGATAAAAGAACAAATAAAATAATATGGCAATGAAGCTAATATTTTAACATAGTTGAAGAAAAAATAAAACAAATTCTATGGTGGAAAAAATCATGTAAGCGACATAGAGAAAAAATCGGAGGGAACCAGCAGTTAGTGTAATGGCTATGTCGCTGGACTCCCACATAGTCGACTGTGGTTTGCATCCTGGACCCGGTGGCTTAAAACTCACACCAGGCGTGTGCGTGCGTGCCCAAGATCTTGAGAGGAGAATGGAGGAGAAGGGATTGTGATGTGACCATCCCCCCTGGGGAGTGATTTCTCGCTTTCTGTCTCTATGTCTCTTTCTGTCTGTCTGGTGAATACAAAAGAAAATGGAGAAACATTCAAATTGGGAAAATAATAGATTATATAACAGAAAATGTAAAATCAGCAATGGATAATTATACTTGAAGTAGAAACTAGAACAATTTAATTAGAAACAATAATCAAAGATATATTAGAAGAAAATCTTCTTGAGATAAAGACTTCTGTATATGTGGTGAAATATTCACTACACAGTAAAAATGTATATGCCTTAGTTTTAAAAACCTAGAAGAAATACTCAAAATAACAGCATATAATCCTACTTCTTATATAAAATCACTGTTAGGCCCTTTTAACCTTTGTTCTTTTCATATTTTATATGGTTATGCTATTGTTTAGAAAAAGATTCTTCAAAATTCTATTCTATGAAAGGGATAAAAATACATGATTTTATTTATACTTGAGCCATTTTAAAAGGATTGGTGTTTTCTTGGGGACCAACATGGTGGTGATGAGGGGAGTATGTATTAGAGAGCGAGATCTTGAAAACAAGTGTCTTCAGGGCTTGGGACCTTGGTCAACTATCCATCTACATTTTAGATATTTCCTTCCAAAGGCAAACCTTGAAATGTGGGGTTTGTTTTAGAAAGTACTGCTCCACAACCATTGCTAACTTTGGTTTACAAAAGAAAATAAAAATAGGAGGTGGAGGGTTTCTTGACCAGCAGTGGGATTGAATTATTTGTAGGCAACTATTGCAGTGTTGATGTCCAGATTGTTTCTCATTACTTTTAGGAAAAGCACTGACAACTGTATGTGAAGTGGTTCAAAAATCTACTTCTCTTAAGGTAGAAAGCAAGACAAAATGAACTCAAGGCTTCTTTGTATTCTGTTAGTTTGTGTTCCCACGGTGCCATTGGGTCCTCTTCTAGCCATTCATTCCAGTGTTTTATCACCATAATTAACATTGCTATGTGGAAATAACAAGCATGCAGGAAACCAGCTGAGAGGAAACTTAGGTACTAATGAGCACATCAATTACAAAAATGATAAATTTACTGTCATTCCAACCATTGATCTTCCCATCACTCAGCTGTCACTTGCAAATGAGCAAAAGGAAGAAAATATCTACTGTGAACCTACCACCCATTTAATTACCATGGGCTTTTAGGTGTATGCCTTTTGAGGCTTTATGTGGTGCATATTTTATACATAATTTTGATCATATGCTATAATTTAACTTCCATATTCTCATTATTTAAAATTCCACCTATTTTCTGATTTGAAAAAATAGTAGATATCTGTTGTAGACAATTTTCAAAAGTACATAAGGAGAGTTTTAAAGCCATTCAAATTCTCAAGACATGGACATAACATTACTAGCGTTTGGAGTATATCCTGGAGTATTAAAAATCTTTATGTCCTTCTTGATTGTAGAAGCTTTAGAAACTTATTGTGAAAAATTAAAATAACACAAAAATACACAAAATGGAAAGTGAAACTCCTCACACTCTCCAAAATGACAAGTTGTAAGGGTTTTCTATATATTCTTCTATTTTTTTTATCATAACTATGTACATGTACGTGCTTTTCTTTTTTCTTTTTGAGAGATTTTAGCTATAGGGCGCGTGGGCTCGACAGACAGACAGAGAGACAGAAAGCAAGAAATCACCCCCCAGGGGGGATGGTCACGCCGCAATACCTTCTCCTCCATTCTCCTCTCGGGATCTTGGGCATGCACACACATGCGCCCGGCGTGAGTTTTAAGCCACCGGGTCCGGGACGCGAACCGTGGTCAACTATGTGGGAGTCCAGTGACATAGCCATTACGCTAACTGCTGGTTCCCTATTTTTTTGTAAAATTGTGTTATAGTATATATTCTCTTGTTCACCTTCTTTTACATTGAGCAACTTGATATGGCAACACTATTTAAAAAATTATTTTATAACATTTTATTTATTTTAATTTGACTAGAGAGGGACAGAATGAAAGAGAGAGAGATGGCCACACCACAGTCCCTTGTTTTCCATTCTCCTCCTGGGATCTTGGACACACATGCACATGTTCCCGGCATGAGTTTCAAGCCACCAGATCTGGGACTTGCACCATGGTTGGCCATGTGGGAGTCCAGTGACATAACCGCTATGCCATCTGATGGCCTTATTTATTAATTTACTTAAGAGGTTTTTTTTTGTTTGCTTGTTTGTTTTGTTTTCTATACAGCATGTGTTCTATCCAGGGAGACAGAATTCCTTGTCCTCTACTCTCCTCCTGGGATTCAGGGCATGCACGCACATGCACTTGGTATGAGCTTCAAGCTGCCTGGTCCAGGACTCAAAGTGCAATCTGACTATAGGAGTCCAGTGCCTTAACCACTATGCCACCGGCTGGCCCCATTCAATATATAACTGAATATATTAAATGTATATACTTTAATAAATCTGGGTATATCACATACCAATGATACCATCTTGATACTGTCACCTTATTCAGGTAGTAAACATGTTTGCACTGTATTCTCTCCCCCTTTTCTTTCCTTTTTCTTTTTGTGTGCAAGTTGTGCGTGTGTGTATGTGTGTGTGGTAAGAACATTTAACATGAGGTCTACTCTCTTAACAACTTTTTTTTTTCTTTTAGAGAGAGATTTGTGCTATAGGGCATGTACACTCCCTGGAGAGACAGAGAGACAGAAAGATAGAAATCATCCCCCGAGGGGGATGACCACGCCGCAATCCCTTCTCTTCCATTCTCTTCTCAGGATCTTGGGCATGCACGCACACGTGCCTGGCATGAGTTTCAAGCCTCTCCCGGCGTGAGTTTTAAGCCACCGGGTCCGGGACGCGAACCGTGGTCAACTATGTGGGAGTCCAGTGACATAGCCATTACGCTAACTGCTGGTTCCCTATTTTTTTGTAAAATTGTGTTATAGTATATATTCTCTTGTTCACCTTCTTTTACATTGAGCAACTTGATATGGCAACACTATTTAAAAAATTATTTTATAACATTTTATTTATTTTAATTTGACTAGAGAGGGACAGAATGAAAGAGAGAGAGATGGCCACACCACAGTCCCTTGTTTTCCATTCTCCTCCTGGGATCTTGGACACACATGCACATGTTCCCGGCATGAGTTTCAAGCCACCAGATCTGGGACTTGCACCATGGTTGGCCATGTGGGAGTCCAGTGACATAACCGCTATGCCATCTGATGGCCTTATTTATTAATTTACTTAAGAGGTTTTTTTTTGTTTGCTTGTTTGTTTTGTTTTCTATACAGCATGTGTTCTATCCAGGGAGACAGAATTCCTTGTCCTCTACTCTCCTCCTGGGATTCAGGGCATGCACGCACATGCACTTGGTATGAGCTTCAAGCTGCCTGGTCCAGGACTCAAAGTGCAATCTGACTATAGGAGTCCAGTGCCTTAACCACTATGCCACCGGCTGGCCCCATTCAATATATAACTGAATATATTAAATGTATATACTTTAATAAATCTGGGTATATCACATACCAATGATACCATCTTGATACTGTCACCTTATTCAGGTAGTAAACATGTTTGCACTGTATTCTCTCCCCCTTTTCTTTCCTTTTTCTTTTTGTGTGCAAGTTGTGCGTGTGTGTATGTGTGTGTGGTAAGAACATTTAACATGAGGTCTACTCTCTTAACAACTTTTTTTTTTCTTTTAGAGAGAGATTTGTGCTATAGGGCATGTACACTCCCTGGAGAGACAGAGAGACAGAAAGATAGAAATCATCCCCCGAGGGGGATGACCACGCCGCAATCCCTTCTCTTCCATTCTCTTCTCAGGATCTTGGGCATGCACGCACACGTGCCTGGCATGAGTTTCAAGCCTCTGAGTCTCGGACTCGAATCACAGTCAACTACATGGGAATCTAATGATATAACCATTGTGCTATCTGCTGGTTCCACAACTCTTTAAGTGCACAACTGTGCATTAAGTATAGGCACTATGTTCTATAGCAAGTCTCTAGAACGTATTCATCTTATATAACTGTAACTTTATACTCACAGAATTACAGTTCTCTATGTCTCCCTCTTCCAATGCCTACCAACCACCATTTTATTTTCTGCTTCTATCAGCTCAACTCATGTAAGAAGTACACGGTATTTATTCTTAAGTCACTGGCTTATTTCACTTATCTTGATATCTTCAAGGTCCATTCACACTGTCATCAATCTCGACAAATACCTTGACTATTGTGAAAAATGCTTTGTTGAACATGAAGATACAGCTATCTCTTTGAGATCCAGATTTTGAATCTTTTGGGTAAATACCCAGAAATGGGATTGCTGGATACAAAAATCTGGTGACTGGAAAAGTCTCATGATTAAACTTTGCATTTATTTCATGAATTGTTAGGCTGTCTATCTTTTTGCATGTATTGTCATTCTTACGTCTTTGATAAATTGCTGTTGATACTCTTTTTACCCTTTTCCCATTTTCTTTTGGATTATTTCTTGATTTTTTTTGTGTGTGTGTGTTTGACTTTTTTGAAAAAAACTTTTTCGTAGGAGCACTTTATACATCAGAGATATCAACCACAATGTAAGTTTTAAATAAATATCAAATAAAGACTCAAGTTCCTTGACAATGAAAATATCAACATATTGCTTCAGGGAACTTTTTTTTCAGTAGCACAAAACAGATATTTTTGATTTAGTAGTTCTCTCAATGCAATGTGCCAAATGTGTAAATAACTTAACCATTACTAACAAATGCTAAGAATGGAATACCACATATCATTTTAAATGGCCAAAAATTTGACAAGAATTATGAGGCAAACAATATGGCAAGGGAAAACATACTCTGGAAAAAAAAGGTATTTTTACTTTTGATTATTATACTTTTTAATTGACCCATGATGGTTTTACACAGTTATGGTGTATGGTATAATTTTTCACCCCATGGATACAATACGTAATGATTGAAATAAGGCAATAAATAAACCCACCAACTCAAACAATTATCTTTTCTTTTGTGTTATGAAGAGCTGAAGTCCTCTCTTCTAGCTATTCTGAAATACACATTAAATTATCACCACCTGTAGTTGCTCTCCTGTTGTCAAATTCACTAATTTATCTACTTGCATTTTTGCATCTATTAATTAAGTTCTCCCTAATCTTCTTTCCTCTCCCCAGCCCACTTCCCAACTTCTGGTCTCCTCCATTCTAGTCTCCACTTCTATGGGATCAAATCTTTCAACTTCCACTAATGAGTGAGAACATGTGGTATTTGTCTTTTAGCTTATTTCATGTAACAACGTCTCCTCCAGACTCATCTGTGCTGCCACAAGTTTCTTGAGGAAAATTCTGCAGAGCCAAATTTTCCTCTAGCTACAGAACCCACTTGAATGTAGATAAAGAATTGGATTCCTAATTTAGGAACTACATAAAGGAGATACTTTCTAGCTCCTTTTATATTGTAGCAAGATTAGTGATAGAAGGAGGAGATAGAGTCCCACTCCTGCCACCACCATCTGCCCCTTATGACCTTGAAGCAAGGATGCGGACATGAATCAGTGTTCTATTAGGTGCAGTCTGAGTTTCTCATGCCGAATAAAGATATTACAGCAGGAAGAAATGTACTTCTACCTCTCTCCAGGTGGACAAACTCACGGGTGCCAAGATTGTTTTAATCCTATATCAGCAGCCTTGAGATACTTGGAAAATTCCTTCCAGGACTGCCAATAGGCTTGACTGCCAAACTTGGAGTGCTGCAAGTTTTCTTCTTTTTTTATGTTGTTATCATTTTTAAAATAAAATAATTATTTTCTCTAACTTTATTTATTTATGTATTTTAATTTGACCAAAAAGGGATAGAGTAAGTGAGAGAGAGAGAGAAAGAGAGTGAGTGAGAGAGAGAGAGAGAAAGTGAGAAAGAAAGCCACCAGGTCCAGGACATTCTCAAGATATCAGGAGAATGGAAAGGGATTGAAGCCTGAAAATCTGCCTGGGGTGGTACCTCACTTTTCTTCTCACTATCTTTCTTTCTTTTTTTTTTTCCTAGAGAGCACATGTACCCTACAGCAAAACCCTGTTAAGAAAAGTTAGCTATACTATTTATATATTATCTTAATTTTTTTGAGAGGTTTTCTCTATAGGGCGTGTGTGCTCACCAGACAGACAGAGAGAGACAGAGAGACAGAAAGTGAGAAATCACCCCCAGGGGGGATGGCCACGCCACAATCCCTTCTCCTCCATTCTCCTCTTGAGATCTTGGGCACACACGCACATGCACCCGGGGTAAGTTTAAGCCACCGGGTCTGGGACTCGAACTGTGGTTGACTACATGGGAGTCCAGTGACATAGCCATTATGCCAACTGCCGGTCCCTAACATTGCTATCTTAACAAGCATTTCATTGAGAAAATTAGATTTTCTTTTTAGAGGCTGCTATATAGAAACTATTAATTTTTTTTAATAATTTAAGTTTATTTGATTATTTTCTTTATATGAGAGAGAGAGAGATTCAGGCACCCTCAACAAGATCTTGTTGCTGTGATCCTTCTCCAAGTCCTGCAGCCAGCCAAGATTACAGGTGTATTAAGGTAGACTCAGGACATGAACCTGGAATTTTCCCATATGGCCTTTGGCATCATAGGGTAGTGTCTGTACTACCTGCTCCACAGGCAGCTGCAATCCATTTGATTTTTTGAGGGACATGAAAATGAAGGGTACGTGTAAGTCTATGTGTACCTGTGTGCATGAAATTCTAATTCTACAGGTCATTACATGTTGAGACATGTGTCCAAATAAACGCATCAATTAATTTCTATAAAACACATATAACCACAAAACCAGCACTCAGTTCAAGAATCAGAAAACATTATTGCACACCAGAAGTTTACCTTCTACTCCACTTATCTGACTTCTAATACCACAGATTAGTTTTTATCTTTAGATAAGTAAAATTGTATATTATATGCAAATGTTCCTCAACTTCAGTGGGATTATATTCCAATTAACCCATCACAAGTTGAAACTATCATTAAGTCAAAATGCACTTCATACTACTAACCTGCCAAACGTCATAATTTAGCCTAGTCTACACTAACCATGCTCAGAACACTGTGGCTGGGTGAAATCACCTCACACAGAGCCCATTTTATCATTGGTGTTGATTACTAATATCGAATACTACACTGAAAGTGAAAACCAGAACTGTTGAGTGGGTACTCAAAGTACAGTTTCTACTGAAGGCATATTGCTTTTATGCCATGGTAAAGTTGAACCATCCTAAGTCAGGGGCTCTCTGTTTTCTTGTTTTTGATCTGACTTCTTCCACTCAATGTTAAGTTGGCGAGAGACATCTACAATGGTGCATCTAGTTGTAGTTTGATCATTCTTATTGCTGTATAGTATTCCATTGATTGACTGTACCACTATCCATTCTAACATCCCTGGGCATTTGAAAAGTTTCCAGTTATGTACAATTATGAATAATGCTGCTATGAACATTCTACTACATCTTTAATTGATTTACACACACACACACACACACACACACACACACATACACGTGGGAGTTGAATTACTAGGTCATAGAAAATACACATATCCACCATTAATAGATTAAAGCCAAATAATTTTCCAAAGTCTTTCACCTCTTTGTATTTCCACCAGCAGCACATGAGAGTTCCAGTTACTCCACATTCTCTAAGTTTTGTTTTTTTTCACATTAGTAATTCTGGATATATGGTAATGTCTCAATGTGGCCTTAGTGTGCATTTCCCTCATAATAAATAAAATTGAAAAACTGAAAAAGTTTTGTTTTGGCCATTGAAAGTTTTTTAAAGTTTTATTTTGTTGTTGTTGTTGTTTTTCCATAAGGTATATGCACTCACCAGAGAGAGACAGAGACAGTGAGAGAGAAAGTGAGAAATCATCCCCCAGGAGGGATGGCCATGTTGCAATCCTTTCTCCTCCATTCTCTTTTTGGGATTTTGAGCACACACGCACACACACGTACCTAGCATGAGTTTCAAGCCACCGGATCTGGTACTCCAACCATGGTTGGTCATGTGGGAGTCCAGCATCTTAACCACTACACTGCCTGCTGACTCCAGCCCAGCATGACTTTCAAGCTGCTAGGTCCAGGACTCAAATCATGGTCAACCATGTGGGAATTAAGTGCTTTAACCACTATGCCACCTGCTTGCCTACATTGAATAGCTTTTTAATGAAATGTTGGTTCAAATATTTTACCCTAGAAGACATATTTTGAGCAGAAGTTTTTCTACATAGTTATTTCTTTTTGCAAAGAGTTTCTATTAATTCCCCAAACCAATCTCACCACAACCAAGCATACAGGGAGAAGGTTAAGATCCCATTTTGCAAATGAGGAAAGTGAAGGACAAACATTTATTTTCTAGGACTTTGTTCTTGGTAAGTGAACCCAGGTCTTCTGGCCTTCATTTGGTAGATTCTTTCATTCCCCGACATTGCTAGTCCCCGACAATTACCTATTAAAAAGCTCTGTCTGTAATTGCCAGAGTCTATGCTGCATCCACAGGATTTGATGATAGATAACACAGTCTACAACTTAAGGAAGGACTTTTCAAATACCTCTTACTACTAGTATGTGTTGATTACATTCATGATTATTGCAAGTAATAAAATGGGTCCAGTATTCCATACACTAATTTGTCATACCTGGATAAAGTCAACTTGGAAAAATTAGGCTTTGCTGCTTGGGTTTTAATTCCAGCTACATCACAAACAACATGTGACCTTGGGCTCCTTGTCTAGATTTTCTGTGCTTTTGTTTTCTCTTTTGTAAAACAGAGATCATGGTAGTTCTTGGGACCAGATGTATGTGGCAGTGACAATACTCTGCAAGGCTGAGCCCATAGGAAGGTTCCAGGTTCGCATCTGCAGACCTCCCTGAACACCCCAGGCATGCAAGTGTCCATGATCCAGGGCTGGTGAGGCTAGGGATGGATCGCGGTCTGAAGACCCTGTTGAGATTGCCCCTCTCTCTCCCTCTCTCTCTGTTGTTCATGGAAAGACAAAAGAAAGAAGGAAAGAAGAAAGAGAGAGAAGGAGAGACAAAAACAACCAACCAAAAAACAAAAAAGGAAAGGAAAAGAAAGGAAAGGAAAGGAAAGGAAAGGAAAGGAAAGGAAAGGAAAGGAAAGGAAAGGAAAGGAAGAAAGACTTTTAAAAAATCATAGTTCTTAATGCATGGTGTATCAGGATGATTCAATGACTTAGCACAAGAAAATCTGTAGTGTCTGGTATATGGTAAGCATTCTATATTACATATGTTGATAAATGTTAACTATAAACATTTTATTATTGGGACTAGCAGGTGGCTTGGAGGTTAATGTGCTGAAACACACATAGGTGACTCCGTGGTTTGAGTCCCAAACCCAGCAACTTGAAAAACACGCCTGGCACATGTGTGTGCATGCCGCAGATCCCCAGAGGGGAATGGAGGAGAAGGGATTTTGGTGTGGCCATCCTCCATGGGGAGCAATTTCTCACTTTCTCTCTCTTTTTCTGTAGTGAGCACACACCCTACAGCAAAAACCTAATATATATATATATGTGTGTGTGTGTGTGTATCAGGATCACTTATTAGTCTTTTCTCTATTTCCTTATAATCTTTCTACTATTTCTACCCAACATTTCTAAATCTCTTCAGGTCTGCTTTTAATTTTGTCCCTCCTTCCCTTATAGACCAATGGGTAGGCACATTTTACAAAGCATTCCAGGAGATGCGATACTCTGCCTTAGCATTTCCAAAGCCTACATTACCATTGGCCTAATGGAGATAATTTAAAGCTGTAAATGGACAAAGTGTTGCCATATAGAATCATTTTGCGATAAATTTACTTCCACTCCAAACCTGCTAAGAATACCAAGGAGAACATCTCAGTGCACTGTTAGCCCAGTTTAATGCCTCTCTAAAATTTGCTAGATTCCATTTGAAAAGCCAAAAAAAAAAAAAAAATCCCAGAGAGACAATAGGTCTAACCTCATCACCTGTACCCCAGTGTCCCTGGTTTGTCATTGAAGCTTGTGAAAGATTCATTTCTTTATTTAAGCCAAATATGTGAGCTGATTTTAGTAAAACTATGAAACATACTATGATATGGCCAAAATTTATGTAGGTGTGAAAAACACTGCTTTAATCACAAGTGTGTTTTCAGTAGTGACACATCAGCTGGCATGGCCAACCAGTGAAAAATTTCTTCCCCTGAAGAGAAAGTTCCACCTGGGGCCAGCAGGTGGCATAGTGGTTACAGCATGGGACTTCCACATTGACTGACCATAGGTCAAGTCCTGGACCTGGCAGCCTAAAACTCACGCCAGGCATGTGTATGCGTGTGTCCAAAGTGCCAGGAGGAGAATGGAGGAGAAGGGATTGTGGCATGGCCATCCCCCCTGGGGAGTGATTTCTCACTTTCCCTCTCACTGTCCCTCTTTGTCTGTCTCTGGCAAGTACTCACAACCTATAGTAAAAACAAAAACAAAGAGCTCTACCCATAAGGAGAAACAAGAACTTGCGCTTAAGAATTAAATAGACTTGGCTTGGAATGGTTTCTCACTTGCTATTTAACTGTGAAAAAATTATTAACCTCTTCAACTTGTATTTTATCATCTGCTGATTGAGGATAATTCTTCACTACTTATATTAGATAATGTATGTAAAGAATGTAATTTATATGACTTTCAGTAAGTATTAGCATTAGGTCGTTGGGAAAATCATGATGTATTTTTCTATTTTTCTACGCAAAAATGTGTCATAACTTTCCCCACAACTCATAAATGCAGTCATTTTATTATAATAACAAAGCGTATGAGTGACCACATTTTCTTCCTACTGTTTCTTATTCAAATGCTAATCTCAATCTCAGAGTCTAGTCCTTGCATTCCAGCTCTGCTGAAGGCACCTAAACACAACACTCAGCTGAGCGTGGCGTGTACTAATATTGAGCAGATAGTAGGCACATTCTAATGGATCCAGAGACCTCAGGTGGAGTTGTGAGAGAACATCAGCACATATTTGTCTATTCCAGAGAAGTCTTTCAAGTTTTGGAAGGAGACACACAGTATGAAACTGTTTAGTTAAACTCCTGTTTTACATTCTTTTCCTTTTTTTTTTTTTTTTCCTTTTACTTAGAACAAAGTAGGTTTCAAGGTAGTGGCAGAATTTAAATCTGTGAGATGGAAATAGGAGATCTGGTCTGCTTTGGAATAATCCCTCGTTCTGCCCTGTTTGAACTCTTGTTCAAGGCATGGCCTCCCATGGCACCTCTGCTATCATCCTCACTCTGTTGCTGAGTGTGGGGAAGGGGTGCCGCCTAGTCCCTGCTGTTCCTGTCTCCACAGAGGAGGGCATTCTCACAGAGTGAAAAGCAACAGAAGAAAGACTTACAACTTTTCTTTACTCTCCCAGTCCTCATCACAGGAGGAGAAAGAATGGCTGTCCGGCTAATGTGTTTGGAAGAAGGAGGTGAGCTTGCTCTCTCAGTCCCTTCTCTCTTCTCCACTGAAGAGCAACCTGACCAGCGAGAGCGTGCATTCTCAGCCTCTCTCTGTTTTAAGCAGTCCAGGGAGAGAGGCCTATGGATGACAATCTGTGGCTGTGACTGGGGTGACTTGTGTCTGATTAGGAGAAGAAATATTAGGAAAACCACCAATTCCGGCATACAAAGAGACATTTCCCTCCAGCTTCTGCAACTAGATTCGAGACCCCCTTTATTTTAAGAGAGGATTATGAAAACAGAAACAGAAGAACAGGAGCCAAGCTTTTGACTTTTGGATTTCTAAAACCAGCATCCAGGATAGAAAACCAATATATTTGGAAGAATATGTAAAACAGTTATTTAACACCCCCCAGACTAGATACCATGGACTGGGTGAGAGACTGAGAGCAGTTGAGTCATTAACAGCGGACTGTCCACCATATGCCTGAGAGAGATCTCTCAGTTCCCAGAGTCAGAGCAACATGTGAAAGTGGCACAATCTGAAGGTCTTCCCTTCCCATTCGAGTGAGCACTGAACATTCTGTCCACCAAGAAGCGGAAAGAAATGTCATATCTTTGCCATCAAGTGAGCCAGTTTTACAGAAAGCTGCCAGAACCCATCTGTTAATTAGGATGTCCACTTCCATTTTCATACTTTGTACAGCTCTCCTCTCCCTTTCCACATAAACACTCTCCTGGAATGACTCGGAACTCTTAGGAACTCTGTGTGATGAAGGCGATGGTGGTTTAGATGAATAGAGAGATGGGAGTGGTTTAGAAGCAACTCTATATTGATAGTCGAATATTGATAGTCGAATCACTCTATATTGATCCCTTGAGTTGAGCCACTTAAGATTCACTCCTACTTATTCCAGGAATAAAAGAGTCACCATACCTGATTACACTCTTTTGTAGTCTTCGCAGCATCTAATATAAGAAATTGTGTATTTAGAAGACTCTTGTTAAAATATATCCTTGTTGGACTTAACAGGATTTAATTGAAATTCAATGGTGCTCTGCCAGTCTGGTTAATGGGCCACACTTTGGTACTAATCATATTTCTGTCAGTTAGCTCCTAAGTCCACTCCGGCTGAGGCTGGAAGTAACAGATGTCTCTATACATTAGGTTTCAAGTACGGAGGCTTCCATGTTAGGAAACATAATTACTTTTTAAAAAGGAAAAAATAAAACTTTAGAAATCCTTTTCAAACACAACAGGATAAAGAATGGTATGTCCTTCCACTCTCAATTTGAACATTTTTGAAGAGGTTGAAAGCCATGGACACATGAACAAAGCCCAATGGTTAAGTTACTAAGAACTCCAACTTTCAGTTTGATGAAGGCTACATATGCCACTTTCTGCCTATAAGACCTTGAATACATTATTAACACCTCTATTCCTCAGTTCTTCATTTGCACAATGGGAAGAATAAAGTTTTCATAACGTAGGAGTGTTCTAAAATTCAATGAGGTGACGTCTGTAAAGGGCTTAGAAAAGTCTCTGACACAGAAAAAGTAATCAATATATGTTAGTTATTATTCGGAGTTGTTTAAGCCACTTTTTAAACCCAAACCATCATCAATGATTCCATTGAGGCTGTGCAGTTTTATTTGCTAAGGACTAAGGAGAACTGCCCAGCATTAGATCAGGTGGCTTCCTTGGAGAGGCTAGAAAAAATAGAGCGTGTGGTGATCAACTGGAAGAGTGCCCTGAGAAACAGAATCTCAAAGTGCAAGCCCAGTTCCTCCTTCGAAGAGCACAGCAAGCATGGACATGCCTGAGAGCCACTGGAGCAGTGATCGCTGCCCTAGAGCCTCACCATCTTGGAAAGCCTACCAGATGAGGGACATAGGCCATTGCACTCTCTGGCACTTGACTGGGAAGAGATCAGTGACCTGTGACCAGAAGGGAGCTTCTGGCAGGGAGCAGACTGCAGAAATAGCTTGAGTCATTTCAGGCTCATTAACACCATCTGCTGTAGCCATCTAGGCTTGGTTAGCTGGAGAGGACTCCTAGGTTATTGACACCATGGGGACCTTTTAGGAAGTTATTTTCCTGCTGTTCAGCAATCACTGCTCTGTGGAAAGGACCTCCATGAAGTGATGCCCATTATTTTCCATGGTTAGGAGTATGTGGTCATTTATGTGTTATAACAAGGGTTCTCCACTCCCCAAAGCCCTTGATTTCCTCCAACTCCTTATCTTCCAACCACTGCGCTGTTCCTACTTGTCCTGTATTTTCAACAATTCTGTCACTACTATGAGTAAATGGATAAAGTTAGGGGCATAGTTATCAGTGGTCACAGCTAAATAAGCTTCCAAGGAGGGACTAGACAATGGTGCCATGGTAACACAATGCTCTGTGAGACTGACCTACATGGGAAGGTTTTGGGATCTCATCTGGAGACTTCCCTGAACAGGATGGGTACATGTCCTTGATCTGGAGCTGAATGAAGCTGGGGGTGGCTCATGGCATGAAGACTGTTAGGCGTTGGGACCAGCAGCTGGCATAATGGCTATGTTGCTGGACTCCCATGTAGTCGACTGTGGTTCGAGTCCCGGATCTGGTGGCCTAAACTCACACCGGGTGCATATGCCTGCGTGTCCAAGATCCCAAGAGGACAATGGAGTAGAAAAGATTGAAGAATGGCCATGCCCCCTTGGGGGTGATTTCTCACTTTCTGTCTCTGTCTTTCTGGTGAGCGCACGCACCCTAGAGCAAATATCTAAAAACAAACAAACAAAAAGACTGTTGAGAGTCTTTCTCTCTCTCTCTTGTTTTCTATCTCTTGCTCATAGAAGAATAATAAATAAAAACTTTTAGAAAGAACAAAAGAAAAAGTCATTAAAGAAAAACATATCGCATACTATCTTCTTACCTGGTGGTAGCATTATTCTAATATTCTTTATCTTTCCTGAGGGTGCATACACTCATCAGAGAGAGATGGAGAGAGAAACAGAGAGAGAGAGAAAAGAAGAAAGTGCCTCCTAATGAGATGTGGTCATGCCACAATCCTTTCTCCTCCAATTTTACCTCCCATTGGGACTTTGGGCATGTGCTTGGCTTGTTTTTCAAGTCGCCAGGGCCAGGATTTGAACCATGTGGTTGACTATCTAGAGTCCAGGTCCTTTAACCACAGACCATGGGACTGGCCCATCCTCCAATCTTCTTTAAGTATACTTTCTCTCTTCCAAGGTTTATTCATTCAAAAATGTTTTCCAGATACCTACAGTATGCTAGGCTCTGTGCTAGCAGTGACTATATAGTCAGGAACAAGGCAGACTAGACATGGGATTTTATACTATTGGGTCATCAGGAAAGTCATGATGATGCTTTGCATAGCAAAACATAGAAACATATATCATGACTTTCCTAATGACCTAATAATGGGTTAGGTTGTAATCTCCGCCTCTAGTAATTTCTTCTCACCTAGCCCTTAACTTCAATCTTTTGAAGTCCTAGTCATATTTACAACTCAGTTCTAATATCACTTTCTGTATGAAGTCTTTATTCCCATGCTTACCAGAAAAATTAGTTCCTGTCTCCCTAACACTCCAGTGACTACACTGGTTGAAGACTTGTTTCTTTTATTTTGAGTATGAGGTCAGTGATAGAGTTCTATTCATTTTAGAGTCACCCGATAAAATGTGTGGCATAGAAACCTAATGCATATCCTTTGAAAATGATTGACAGATGAATACATGCATGAATGTGTGAATGAATGAGTGAATAAATGATATCAGTTTGGGCACTTTAATTAGTTTTCTTAATTGAAAATGTGGACTCCAGGGCCAGGTGGTGATGTGGTGGGGAAGGTGGCTGGATCTCACATAGCCAACACACATGGTCAACTGTGTTTTTCAAGTTCTAAACCTAGTGGCTTAAGAAACATGCCAGGCATGTGTGAATGTATGCCCAAAATCCCTAGAGGAGAATGGAGGAGAAGGGATTGTGGCATGGCCATCCCCCCTAAGGGGTGATTTCTCACTTCTCCCTCTTTCTGTCTCTTTCTAATGAGTGCATGCGCTTTAAGTTTTGTTTTGTTTTGTTTTCTTAAAAGAAAAGGAAAACAATGTGGACTCAGAAGAATAATATATGGCCCAGATATATTTCACTTAGAATAAAAAGATACTAAAGATTCCAGGTAAAATGAAAAGACACAAAAGAGAAGAGGATTGGAATGGAACTCAGTGTCTTTGAGACAAGTCACACCTCTTTTTCTCAGTTCTAAGTCTCACTGTTATTATGTGAGCTTAGGAAAATTACTCAACAAAGATTACTCAGTGAAAATCACAATATTTCACTTGTTCAGTAGTCAGGCTTCCAAAATCCCCAATCTCTTTAATTTAGACAAAACAAAAAACAGAAACCAGACAGTAGAATAGTGATAATACAAGTGGAACCACATGGGAAGTTTGCTGAGTTCACATCCTGAGACCTCCCTGAGTATTCTGGGCTTATGCATGCACCCATGACCTGCAGGGTCCAGGTGAAAATGGGAGTGGATTGTGGCATGAGGACCCTTTGGGGGGTTCATGTCTCTCTGCTTCCCATGGAAGAAATAAACTTTTTTTTTTTTTTGCTATAGGGCATGTGCTCGTCAGAGATATATATATAGAGACTGAAAGATAGAAAGTGAGAAATCATCCCCTGGGCAGGATGGCCACACTGCAATCCCTTCTCCTCCATTCTCTTCTCAGGTTTTTAGGCACTCACAGGCATGTGCCTGGCCTGAGTTTTAAGCCACTGGGTCCAGGGCTCAAACTGCAGTCAATTATGTGGGAGTCCAGTGACATAACCATTACATCATCTGCTGGTCTCAAACAAATAAATGTTAGAAACTCAAACAAATTAAAACCCAAAATATAGAAGTTAGAGAAAAATGATGTTAGCCTAAAGAAGTGATTATAAAACACACAGATGTTTAAGCAAGATTACCTTCAGGCAGTAGTCCATTTGTTTCCTGCCCTCCCTTTCCTCCTTCCCCCTTTCTTCCTTTTCCCTCATTCCTCTTCCTCAAATATTTATTGAGTACCTACTATGTGCTAAACACTGAGCTGATGCTGGTGTATAAAGCAATGAAGAGGTCAGACATGTCCTATTTCTTAAGAAACTTTCTTTCTCCCTCTCTCCCTTTACTGACTTTCTGCCCTTCACCTGGTCTCTCTTCTTTCCGTGCTTGCCTCCTTTCCTTATTGCAAGAAAAGTCAATGGATTCTGGAATCAAAGTTTCAGGGTTCAAATCCCACCTCTCCCAATTACTAACTTCATTCTTCCCTGAATTGTGTAAGCTCTCAGTGAAATCCACCCTAGGTATGAGAAGTTATTACAAAAACATAAAAGACTATAACACAGGAAGTCTGGAAACTTGGGATGAAGCCGTGACTCTGGCCTCTTGATAAATATGCCCTTGGGAAGGTCACATGTCTTCTCTGGCCCTTGATCTCTGCATCTGTAAAGAACAGGCATTGTCTTTTCCAACATCTTATGGCTCTGGCAGACCTTTCCAAGTGATAACTCAGCTAATAGCTCTGGCACAACTGCTGTGGTATTTGATACAACTAGCAGACGCCACATCTGCCAGCCTGTTACAACACCTGCAGGGAAAGCCTGCACGGAAAGAGCTTTAAAGATTTTAACGAAAAACAGGTCTTTTTTATTTCTCTGATGAAGAGAGTAACTTTAAAGCCAAGAAGAGAGAACTATGTGCAATTTGATGGGATTCAGAACATCAAAGGCGGTTGAGTTGGTGTTTGGAACAATCTCTCAGGTCAAATCTAATTTTATCCAAGCTGATGTTTCCAAACTCTGGTAATTGCTCCCAGCATAACTACCAGTTCCTTGTTATAAGGCTATAAGTGCAACTGCTACAGAGGCATCCAGCAGAGGGTCTACCAGATGGCTTCATCTTTGTGCTGTTGTAGCTGGGACACTGGACTAGATTTTCGTGCAGGAGCTGTAGGCTGACACAGCAGAATCCAGAATCAGGATCTCTGCCTTCAAACCTTGGGTCTGTTGCACATCCTCAGGGATTCTTCTTCCCAAGGGCTTTCTCAGTTGGACTTGACAGTTTTAACACTAGTTTCTGGAAGACTTCGTGACATGGAGGGATGGAGTGAAAGTTGGAGTGTGGAGAGCAGGCTGCCATCTTGATTCCAGAGAAGGCAAAGTTGACAGATGGAAACACAATATGGCACAATGACAATGACTCTGTTCATAGCCACTTCTCTGACTTGGAGAAAAGTATCAGCCTGAAAGTTAGGAGTCACTGAGAATTTCAGCAGGCTTCCAGTGTTGGAAAAATGTAGTATGTCTCTCTCCAGCAGACTCTCTTGCATTCAACAAAGGAAGTTAAAGTTGCATTTGAACAAATAAGAACCCAGCCAGAGTCCAAGGAAACTACTCACTTGATAATTTATTGGGTCTGGAAGACTATCCTTCAGTCTCTTGCCAGACACACAAAAGAGCATGTCTATTATAGTCATGTATAGCAGACAGGTCTTTATGTTTTGTAAGATCTCCTATTCCTTTATCCATATCTTTGTGTCCTATCTAGGTAATGATGTTTTTTTGTTCTCACAACATAAGTATTTCCAACCCAACTTCCCAGCTCAGGCACAAACATGGAAGACTCTCCTCCCCATATTCCTCTGTGCAAATTCCAGATTCTACTCTAACTCTCCTCTGGTCCCTGGTTTGTTGAAGTGGAGCATCCACAAATATACAGGAGTGGCAATGGGATATTTTCTGAGCCATGTCCTGGACTACTTCTAGCTATAGGAAGAAAGTATGTACCAAAGTAATTGTATTTGTAATAAGAAACATTTTGATATTAATGAGTATAATTTAGTTTTATTTCTTTATCTATCTTTGCCTTCATCATTGAAAAAAAGACTTTTCATGTGCTTAGCCCATAGGACAAAGATGGTACAAGGCAAAGAAAAAGCAAATTTTCATGTTTTGAATTAATCATTTATTTTTCTGGTAAATCTGTACAGATATTGTAATCTCAAATGCCATAGATCTTTATTCTAAGAACCAAGTGCTTGTAAAGAAGATAAATGAGTGTTGTGAATTCCTGGAAGCTTGGTGAGATCAAGAGAGGACAGCCTAGAGAAGGCAGGCAAAGTTCATCCATAAACAACAGATTACAAAGAGAAATTTAAAGAAAAGCTAAATACTGCCCCAAAGAAAGTAAGAAAGCTGAGTTTTGTGAGAGAAAACAAATTTTAAAGCATCCAGGCTGCAGAAAGGTATGGATTTCAGGAAAAGCCTTGGGGTGGATTGATGGCAACCCATGGCTATAGCAGAGGGTCTTGGAGTGTCAGGGGCAGATGGCCAGGATCAGGGGACACCAGCTACATCTTAGCCACAGCCACCCCTAGAATGTACCTCTGTTCATGAAAGGCAGGTATGTTCCCAACCTTCATCTCATCTGACAAACCCAAATCATTCTCATGTCTGGAGAGATGAGAAGGGATGAGGAAAAGCCCTAAATTTAACAGACCACTTATTTCAATGAGATTGAATTTTAAATAGCAGTGAGTGAACTGTCTTGCATCAGTAAGACTATATTTTCTACCTTCAATGGGAATGGAGTATTGAGACCTAGACCATATCATGTTATAAAGTTCTGTCTTTTCATCCCTTATTATGAACATTATTATTATTATTTATGCTAGAGAGCATGGCCATGAGAAAGAAAAGGTACTCTTCAGTGGGGCCTTATCATACCCTAATCCTTTTTCTTCCAGTTCTCCATCCCATCAAGATCCTGAGAACATGTACAAATGCCTGACATGGTTTTTAAGCCACTGAGGCCAGGTCTCAAACCCTGGTCAGCCATGTGGGATCCAGCTTTCTTTGCATAGCACTTAACCACTTTGTTATGAGACCAGCTCAGCCCTCCTTTTTTTTTTTTTTTTTTTTTTTTTTCACTACAACATTTATTCCTTCCTTGATGCCATTGTCAATGGGACAGACAAGTTCTGCTGAGCTATATGGATTTGTACTTTACAGCTCTGGGATGCTCTGACCATCCTGAAGATGAAAGCTAGGTAAAGAGACCTCATAGATTTGAGACTGTGAGTTGTACATTCATTATCACTGCCTTTGTTCATGTTTACAGTGTTGTCAATACTAGTTACTCTTATTTATTAGGAATGTACTATTTTCTACTCATTCTGCTCAGTGCTATACTTAGGTGATTATATAGAGAGTGCATTATATCTGGTTAAAGTTGATGTCATCATCTCACATTTACAATGAATAAACTGGAGGACCCCAAGTAGAGGTGGATTAAAATCTTTAGAATTACACAACTACAATAGTAGGTGACAAATATGGAATTAAAATTCAAATATTTCTGACCCCCAAATCTTTTACCAAAAGTGGCTCAGTTATACTAAATTGAATAACATGTACACTGCTCAGAATTGTCAGAATAACTTCTCCTTCAAATATGTTTAATTATTTAAAAAAAAAGAATATTGCTATTTACTTTAGCTGCCCATCATTAGCATCTTTCTGTGTTGGAGAGAGTGCCACTTTGGGGCTTTGGTGAGAGAACTATTTGTGTTGGCTTCAGGTGACTGCAAGAAAATATACCTTGGTACCTGCGGAGCTTCAAAAACAGTTGGGGTGACAACTTCTGGACCACTCCTTCTACCTTTATCTTACAGGACAGTACTGAGATGTGTGCAAGATCTGTTGAGTGTGTCATGAGTTTGTTTATCAGCAAAGAGACTTCATTTTTACTGTTATTTTATAGGGCAAGTGTCAGAGTGATTTTGCAAATGAACATTATGGACTTGGGAACCAAACCTAGTTCACAGAGGTGCTGGGCAATGCCAGTTGTCTAGCACTGGGAAACTTGGGAAAGTTGAAACCATGTACAAAATCTCACGGGCAGAGGGGAGACCCCAGTCTTACTTGCTCATTGCAAGGCAACTCGAATTTCATGAAGCTTTTATCTACATAATCTCACTTGGCTCTCCAAAGTCCATGAGCTCATCCAATGTTCATTTTGTTTTGTTTCATTTTGTTTTGTTTTTGTTAGAGTTCATATGTAAAATATAAAGAAACAAAAGATTATTCAATCTCTACTTTTATATCTAACCTTAGGCAATATCTCTAGCCCGGTTCTTACTCATTCAGGTGATTTATTTATTTATTTATTTATTTATTTATTTATTTATTTATTTATTTTTATTGAGAGGTTTTTGCTATAGGGTACATACACTTGCCAGAAAGAGAGAGCAACAGAGAGACAGAAAGCAAGAAATCACCACCCAGGGTAGATGGCCATGCTGTAATCCCTTCCCTCCCATTCTCTTCTTGGGATCTTGGACATGCACGTACATGTGCCCGCTGTGAGTTTAAGTCACCAGGTCCAGGACTTGAACCCGGTCGACTACATAGGAGTCCAGAACTTAGCCATTACATCATCTTCTGGTCCCTCATTCAGATAATTTTAATCTAAGTAACAAGACTCATTCCTTTCCAGCTCACAGACAGCCCAAATTCAGATAGACTCTATTTCCCACATTTCCAACTTCCAGGCTCAACCCAGGCAAGCAGAGACATTCACTGGTGATGGGCAGGAGCAGGGTGGGGACAGGCTAGCCAAGAGGGTGCCATGTCTCCTTCGTTCACTCTCAAAATCTAGGAATCCCTAGTGGGTACCTTAGCCACTCAGCCCACATTCTAGTCTCCACGTGTCCCAGCAAGGGAGCAAGACAGAATCTAATAGGAATTAAGGGGACCCACGGGCACTGCCAGTTGCCATCTTGAGGTCTGATTTTTGCCATGTTTATTCTCCACTCCAGCCTCCTGAGCACTTAGGAGCTTTGATAGGTGAGAGATCTAGCATTGCGGTTGTTCTTTCAGTGGGATCTTCTCATTGGCATATCCTGTGTAGTCAGCAGTGGTTGTTCAACTGGTATGTGGAACATTTCCCCAGGTCAAAGGAATCACAGCCACTATCCAGTTGAAGTTATTTGTGCTACAATACCTAGCAAGCTGAGTGATGGGGTCCTCCTAGTTTACTTGTGCACATATGGCAATATTTCTATTGCCGTGAGTGAGTTTTGTCTGTTCTTGAATTTGTCTGTCTCTGGCTTTCTACATTTAATCCAGTGTTTTTTTTTGAGATTTAGTCAAGGTGTTTCTTGGATTTGTAGCTGGCTCCTTTTTACTGCTGAGTAGTATCCTACTGGACTCCACAACAAATCATTTATCCTCTCTCTTGTGAACGAATATAAATGGATTGTTTTCCAGTTGGAGGTTATTCCAAATATGAATGATGTAAAAATTCTTGAATAAGTGATGTTTTGTGTGGATGCATGCTGTTATTCCTCATGGGTAGATAACTAGGAGTGAAATTGCTGGGCTATAAGTTTGATAGATGTTTAATATCAATAAGTTGCTTTTCCACTAAAATTATCCAAAGTGTATTAAAAAAATAAAGAGTTTTCCTGCTACTGGTATCATTGCCACTATTGCTAATTATCTACTTTTACTGAGCATCATACAATGCCAGGTATTCTGCTCAGCACAGAGGATTCAGAGGCAACAAAGACTTATTTTTGCTCTCAAGGCTATCCATATCTAGAAAGAGGGATAACACATCTACATATAGAGATGCTAAAAAATACTAAGGAACATAGACTGAAAGTCTGGCAAAAGGAGAGAAAATGCTCTCAGTTCAGAGAAGGGAACATTCTCGGAGTCCTGCTGCACGGGTGTTTGCCAAAGATCTGAAACTGGAGCTATACCTTTAACAATAACCAGTTAAGGAGATGTTAACTGGAAAATTGAGTATCAACTCCACTACATGTTATATGTTCATTAAAATAACAAGTAGATGGGGCCAGGCAGTAGGACAGCAGAAACCCAACTGACCCAAATGGGAAAGGTCCAGGGGTTCCCTGAGCATGCTGGGGGCCTATGACGACTATGAGTGGTTTGTGTGTGAAACCCCTGCTGGCAACGCCTGTTCTCTCTGTCTGTGGAAGAAATAGATACACTTAAAATGTAATAATTAGAAAAATCATGTAATAACTTGGGCAAAGACCACTACAGTAGTAAATGAAAGCGACAGAATAAAACTTTCTCTGTCATGACTATGGCTATGGAGAATACGCTTACAAATGTGGGATTGAAAGAAAGCTGGGAAGTAAAAACAAATGATATGTTTTATGGTGTAAGTCTGGGTGCATTTCCTTTTTAATTTTCCATTTCTGTTGATTTTTTTTGGGGGGTACAATAACATATTTTAAATAAAAGGGCTTGGGAAAAAGATGAGTAGTCCCAGCCAGAAAAAACAACCTTGTCACAGACTTTCACAGAACATGAACGTAATTTGTTTGTGTGCTAGAAATCTGCACTTGAGTCTGTTGAATAATTGTGCTCAGACAGTCCTATTAAACCAGAAATGAGGATTGTTTTGACTGAATGTGTCAGACAAGCTCAACTTAGCAAGCAGCCCACCCCTGATTTAGAGAAAGAGATACCAGTGGCTTGCCAAGTCCTTTCTACCTGAAGGATGCAGGAGCAGGAAAGAGACTCATGGAATCAAGGGTGGGAGGTGTTGGGTGGGTGGGACTTAGTGGAAGCATGTTGGAGGGACTGAAGGGAGGATAGCCAGAAGTGATTTTGCTTCTGTGTTTTTGTTGTTGTTGTTTTAAATGTTTGCTACAGATTGCCTGCACTTGGCAGAGAGAGAGAGAGAGAGAGTAAGAGAAAGACAGTGATAGAGGGATCGTGAGGAAGCACCCTTCGGGAGAGATGTCCACGCTATAATCCTTTCTCCTTCACTCTTCTCTCAGAATTTTGGGCTTGCATGCACATGAGCTGGCATATTTTTTAAGCCACCATGTTGAAAACTCAAATTCTATCGGGCTATGTGGGACCTAGCCACTTTAACCACCATGCACTGGCTGGGCCCCTGTGTGGGGTTTTAACAGCAACTGCCACACTTTTTGTCCAGCAGCCATTGCCCAGTACAGACTAAGTATCCCTCATCTGAAATGCTTGAGACCAAAAGTGTTTCAGATTTGGATTTTCTTGTCCCAGATGTTGGAATATTTGCACATACATATTGAGATATTTTGGAGATAGGATTCAAGTCTAAATTTGAAATTCATTTATGTTTCATATACACCTTAAATGCATAGGCTAAAAGTGATTTTTTTACAATATATTTATATATTTTTTTATACAATGTATTTGTTTGACCGAGACCCATCAGATGAGGTCCAATGTGAAATTTTTCACTTGAGACATAATATCATCAATCAAAAAATTGGGGATTTTAGAGCATTTCATATTTTAAATTTTTGGATTGTGGATGCCAAACATGTATAACTTTTTTTTCCCACAGAAACACGGGGGTGGGAAGCTACCCACCCAGCCGGTGGCTAAGCTCTTTTCATTTTTCCTTTAACTGGCCCAAACCTGGTGACCACCGCCATGGAGATCTTCCTTTCCTGGCACCCCTTGGCAAAGTGACAATGATATAGATGGTGGGACCCAGTGAGAGTGCTCAGCATGTGAACAGCTCGCCCAGGGGCGACCAGCTGCAATCCAGATCAAAGAGATTAGCATCTTGTTTCCAAATGAATTATTGGCTTGGGCAGGCTGTGAGGCGCTCTCATTTTTCTTACAGAGAGCAACCTTGGAAAGGTCTCTCAAGGGATGGGAAGGTATGGAAATTCAAGAGATCTCAGCACTTGGGCTGCCTTAGTATTCCTGGCTCACATTGCTAATAATGCCTTGAAAGGAATAATCATCAGGACTTTCTCCGTTGCTTGCTTCCCTCCCTAAGCACCACACCCTGTAGTTAAAGATGAGGTTGTATTGATGTGACCTGAACACCCCATGTTGTATGCTCTACCTTCCATCTGCTCCCTGTAACCTTCCCCAGAGTTCACTGTCAGTGCTCAGCTCCCTAGAGAGGAGAATGCATGGATAGTTCTCTTTATTCCTTCTGCCCTGAGCTTCTCATTGATGTCTGTGGTGATGTGACAGGTTGAATGAAGCCTGCCTCACTACTGCTGAGGCTGCCAGGGGTTTCCCTAGAGAAAGTCACTGCTCTGCTCAGCATCTATTTGCTGCTTCAGCCCAAGCTGCAGAGTCTCCAACGCAGTACGGCCTCTGTTCCCTTCTCTGGTGATCTTCAGCATGTGAGTAGGGATGGCTCCTGTGACTTCTGCCCAGAAATGAGAGCATGCCAACTTTCTATTTCCCTTTGCCATTGGAGCTTTAAAGCAGCCTTGTTTGTGCCTTGAAAGACACTGAAAATGAGTTACTTCTGTTTTTATATCCAGCCTTTTTGTCTTTTCAAGCAGGGCTAGGGAATAGACATGTGAACTGGTCCACAGCATCCTTCCTTTTCAGGAAGGTCTTTAGGCCTCTTCGACCCTTTCCTAGTAATCAATGTTAAGAGATAAATACTATCACACCCAGGACACTTGATTATCTGTGAAACTCAGCCATTATTGCTCCCTTCAAATGCCCTCACGTCTTCTGACCTCAGATCTTCCTTCAAATGTAGTTGCTGAAAAAGTGCATATGAGGCACAATATCATAATCACTGTCTAGCTGATCACCTCTCTTCTCTTCAAGATGCTCTGCTGGGTACCACAGAGTATAGCATCTCTGATGCATGCTCTGGTCTCACTTAGCATCCATTCTCAGTATACACACACACACACACACACACACACACACACACACACATAGCCCCAATAATGCCAGGATCCCAATGCCACGATCCATCTCCCAACCTGGCCCAGGCTATGGGTACATGTCTCAACATGAATACAAAGAATACAATGGATACTATACACATCATCAACAGATAATAATCCATTTCTGTGTCCCATAAATGTCTTGCTTCTCTATTTGGGAACAATAAGCTTTTTAAGAACTGTCAAGTTCCACAGAAACTAAGCACAGAAGAGTCTGGTGTCTACTCATTCTTTTATTTTTTTTCCCTTTTGTCTGGAGCAAGATTCTGTTTCTTGGGTACAGATCAATGCCAATGAGAATATTTTTTTTTTAATAATATGTTTTTGAGGATCTTTTGCTAGAGCCAATGTGTCACTATGAAAAAAATGTTTGGTGTGGTTTAAATAAGTTATTTTTTCATGTAGTTTTAGGTTCACAGCAAAATGAACCAGAATATATAGAGACTTCCCATATACCTCTGCCTCCTCACACCCAGTCTACTCCCCCATCCATATCCTGCATCACTGGGACCAGGAGATGATGTGGTGGTTAAGGTGCTGGACTCCTACATGGCTGACTGGACCTGGTGACTTAAAACTCATGCTGGGTGTATGTGTGTGCAGAAAATCCCAGAAAGAGAATGGAGAAGGGATTGTGGTATGGCCATCCCCCCAGGAGGTGATTTCTCACTTTCCCTCTCATCGTCTCTCTCTGGTGGGTGTACATTTCCTACAGTGAAAACCTTAAAAAAAAAATCTTGCATCACAGTGGTACATTTGTTACTATCAATCAACACATCATTATCATCGACAGTTCATAGTAAATTTTCAGGTTCATTCTTGGTGGTGTGCTTTCTTTGGGTTTTGATAAACATTTTGATCTATCATTACAGTGTTATGTAGAGTAGTTTAACTGTTCTAAAACTTTTCTGTGCTCCCCTTAGCCTTCTTTACCCTCCTCCTAATCCCTGGCAATCAATCACTTTTTTTTTTTAAC
This sequence comes from Tupaia belangeri chinensis, assembly GCF_000334495.1. Taxonomy (NCBI): domain Eukaryota; kingdom Metazoa; phylum Chordata; class Mammalia; order Scandentia; family Tupaiidae; genus Tupaia; species Tupaia belangeri. The sequence continues at coordinate 3,510,484 of NW_006160005.1, read as the reverse complement.
TGTCTCCATAATTTTGCTTTTCCCACAATGTCATATAATTGATATCTTAGATTGCCTTTTTAGATGCTTTCTTCCATTCAGTAATTTGCATTTAAATAATATGCATCTTATTAAGTAATAGCCATATCTTTTTATTACTTGATAGATTGTTTCTTTTAGCAGTGAATAATAATCCACTGTCTGGATATGCCACAGTTCATTCATTTATTCATCTATGGAAAGACACCCTAGTTGCCTCCTAATTTCGGCAATTATGAACAAAGCTGGTAATAAACATCTGAGCTTATTAGGTTTTGGTAGAGCATTGTGTCACAGAATTTGAAGTAGGCATCAGAGAGACCAGCAGTTAGCGTAATTGCTATGTCGCTGGACTCCCATGTAGTCAACCACGGTTTGCGTCCCGGACCCAGTGGCTTAAAACTCACGCCAGGGACGTGTGCATGTGTGCCCAAGATCCTGAGAGGAGAATGGAGGAGAAGGGATTGCGGCATAGCCATCCCCCCTGGGGTGTGATTTCTCGCTTTCTATCTCTCTGTCTCTCTCTGTCTGGCGAGCGCATGCACCCTATAGCAAAAACCTCTTAAAAAAAATGTAGGGATCAGACCCTGGAGCTGCCAGTAACTGGCTGCAGGAAGATGGGCAAGTTCTCATCTCTCTTGGCCCTTGGTTTCCTCAACCTGTATTTCCAAGTACTTTAGTCTCTGCTGCCTGGGGCTGTTCTGGAACAATGATGCAGCCCACAGAAGCTAAGCAGGACCCGGGGTCATGTGAAAAACCGACTCAGACTGGAAGCAGAGAGTCTCAGGAAGCAGAAGAAGTCAGGGTACACCATGAGTGGATGTTGTCAGGCACACCATACCACAGCCATACCATCTAGGAATTGTGCGGAAAGGGAGCAAAGAAAGATAGAGCATCTGAAGTGTTGGGGTTGGGAAGACAGAGCTGCAGCGGTGCTGAGCACCTTCCCTGGGAGAGACAAGCAGACACCCACCAAACCAAGATGGGGTTGGAAAATCTGGAAAGAAGTGGGGATGGCAGCTTCCCAAAGATGATGTGCGTCTGTGTTTGTCAACATAGAAAGATAGTCATGGCATAATTTCAGTTAAAACAGAAACCAGATTATGATGGTAGGAATATAGGTATGTTTAAAATAACACAGGTATTGTTTCCCCTACATCCTGGGTTTCATCATGGGCATTGTGTGGGAAACAATTTCTTCTCTTCTGTTGCATCCCTCCCTCCCTTATTTCCTCTCTTCCTTCATGTTTTTCCTTTTTCTCCCTCTCCCCCTTTTCCACAAGTTTATTATGAGGGCTTTTGCAACCTTACCCACATGGGAAGGCTCCAGGTTCATGTCTGAGACCTCTCTCACATGCCAGGCATGCTCATGCCTATGACCTAGGGTGAGTTGAAGCTGGGGGTGGATAGCAGTGCCAAGATCCTGATGGAGCTGCTGTCTCTCTGTCTCTGTCTCTGTCTCTGTGTGTATATCTCTTGCCATGGAAGAAAGAGAAAGAAAAAGAATGCAAGAAAGAAAAAGGAAAAAAGAAAGAGAAAGGAAGAAAAAGAAGGAGAAAAGGAAAAGAAAGAAGAGAAGAAAAAGAAAGAGAAAAAAGCACAAATATATACTGAATGCCTACTATGTCCTGTGAACTAGGCTGGCCTATGAAGTGAGCAGAACTGATAAATCTCTCACCCTGCTGAGTGGGAAGGGTGGACGTTCTTTGTCTTCATACATTTAATACTGTCTGACATTCTACCCACAGGGGGCTTCATCATTTGTTTTGTTTTCCTTCTAGAATGTGAAGTCTGTAAGAGCAGCTCCTGGGAGTTAGGAGTACCTGGGCCACTCCTCACCTTCCTCAGGGCTGTAGAAAGTGGACTTACACAGAGAGTGCAGACTCTTTCCCAGCCCCCTGGAAGAGTGGGATGAACTGAGCTGCAAGTGACATTGCAAAAATCAAAGCCCTAAATAATAAAACTCATGAGAGAACTATGAGTGCGTGGACTGAAGAGAAGCATAGAAGCATCTGATATGTTTTGGTCCATTTTTATCCACAAATTTATACTTTTCAGCTTGTAATAAAGATAGATTTATAGCTATGGAAATGTGCTTATTATTAAAACTGCCATAAGAAATATAAATTTTTAGTGTCAGTGTGAAACTCTCTAACCTCTAGTCAGTTTGTGTTTTGTACTGAAATAATTGTTTATATAAATTTTTTTATCATGAGATACAGTACACAGAGAAAAATGTGCAAAAGATAAAACATCGACATCTCAAAAATTTATTACAAAGAAAATACTCAAACACTGATATACAAGACTCAAGTCAGGAATTAGAATATTCTCAGCAGTGGCCAGCAGGTTAGTGTGGTGGTTCAGGCACTGGACTCCCATATGGCTGATTGCAGTTTGAGTCCCAGACTTGGTGACTTGTTTTCTCATTTTTCTATTCTCTCCCTCTCTGTCTCTCTCGGGTCAAATAAGAGTAATAATACCAGCAAATAAAATTAAATAAATAAATAATTCTTCCTTTTTTTTTGGAGAGGTTTTTTCACCATAGGGCGCGTGCGCTCGCCAGACAGACAGAGAGAGACAGAGAGACAGAAAGCGAGAAATCACCCCCCAGGGGGGATGACCATGCCGCAATCCCTTCTCCTCCATTCTCCTCTCGGGATCTTGGGCACGCATGCACATGCTCCTGGTGTGAGTTTTAAGCCACCGGGTCCGGGACGCGAACTGCGGTCGACTACGTGGGAGTGCAGCGACATAGCCATTACTCTAACTGCTGGTCCCAAATAAATAAATAATTCTTAAAAAAAAATGAAAGAATTGGGACCAGCAGTGGGCATAACGGCTGTGTCACTGGACTCCCATGTAGTCGACCATAGTTCAAGTCCCGGACCCAGTGGCTTAAACACACTCCAAGGTGCGTGTGCATGCATGCCCAAGATCCCAAGAGGAGAATGGATTGTGGCATGGCCATCCCTCCTGAGGGGTAATTTATCACTTTCTGTCTCCCTCTCTGTCTTTCTTTGTCTTTCTGGCGAGCACATGTGCCCTAGAGCAAAATCCTTTTGAAAAAAAATATGAAAGAATAGCCTTAGCACCCTAGAAGTCCTGCTCATGTCTAAGCTCATTCACTACATCCCTTCTCTCTAAAGTTAACCACTCTCCTGATTTCTGTGTGCATGTGATATGTGTATTGATACACAGGTAAATACATTGGGTTGTCAAGAAAGTCACAATGCACCTTTTGCATAGAAAAATGTGACTTTCCTGACAAGCTAATATATGTGCATCTATATGCTATGTTTTGGTGTTAGCCATTCTTAAACTTTGTATGAATAGATTATAGCACATGTCGAGTTATTTTTTGTGACTTCTCCCCCTTCGACAGTGTGTTTTACATAACTTTCTATGTATTTTCATTGTCAGATTCGTGTGGATATACCTTGCTTATTTTTATTGCTGTGTGGCATTTTAATGTCTGGATACATCACAATTGTCTACTCTATTTGTGCTGTTAAAAATCATTTGAATTGTTTCTTGTTTGGGGCTATTACAAGCAATAGTGCTATGGGCATTTTTGTGCATTATTAATGATACACATATAAGTATACAATTAAACATGGTATTACGAGGCTGGCCCTGTAACTCAGTGGTTAAGTACTATGTATTGGGAGTCAGATCTCACATGGCCAATGTGGTTCAAATCTCAGCTCCAGCAGCTTGCAAAATATGCTGAGTGAGTATTGGAGCTTGCCCAAAATCCTGATAGAAAGGATAAATAGAGGAAAAAGGATTCTTGCATCACTATACTCCACTGGGGGTTGCTTTCTCTCTTATTTTTTCTTTCTTTCTCAACATGCACGTGTATGTGTGTGATGTTTACAAGTCAAATATCCTGGGGACCAACAGATGGCATAATGGTTATGTCACTGGACTTTCATGTAGTCAACCACGGTTCAAGTCCTAAACCCAGTGGCTTAAAACTCACACTGGGCTTGTGTGTGTGTGCGTGCCCAAGATCCTGAGAAGAGAATGGAGGAGGAGAAATGGCCATGTGACCATCTCCCCTAGGGGGTGATTTCTCACTTTCTGCCTCTCTGTCTCTCTCTGTCTGTCTCTCCAATGAGTACACACACCCTATAGCAAAAATCTCTCTTAAAAACAAACAAAAAATCAAGTCATATATCCTAAGATTATGAAGATATTATATTATACTTTAGACATTTTATTTTTTTACTTTTAACATTTAACATATTTTAAGTCCAACTGGAATTTATTTGAAGTATGGTGTGTGAGGTAAATGCCAGAAGATTCTTTTTTTCTCCTTTGTTTCTGCATATGAATATTCAATTGTTCCAGCACAATTTGCTGAAAAGACCACCCTTACATCCTGCTCGATGGAGCCACATCTGCCATCTGTCCATACTTGCATGATAATATAATATTTCTATGCTCTTTTCTATTCCATTGGTTTATTTGTGTATCCTTATCATAATTAATATGATCTTATAATAATTCTTGATGCCAAGTATAATCAATATTCCACTTTGCTCATCTCTAAGAGTGTCTTAACTGTCTTTACTATTTGCTTGTCCATATGTTTAGGATCAATGCAAAATTTTCCACGAAAAGGAAGAAAATAAAGCCTTGAGATTGTATTGACGCTATCAATTGATAGAAAAAGAATTGAAATATCAAAATACTGAGTTTCAAAAATAAGCATGGAATATTCCTTCATTTATTTGGGTCTTCTTTGGTTTCTGTTTTCACATTTTCTGTCAAGAAGTCTTGTACAACTTTTATTACATTGATTGCTTAGTGTCTGATATTTGATATCCTTGTGCTAATAAAGTGTACATATTTTGAAAATTTTCGTTTTATACCAGTCATTATTTCTAATCTCAAAAGGAAATTTAATAGCTCACCATTAAGAATCAGGTTTGCTATAAATATGTACTTTCTTTATCAGCTTAAGGGAATACCTTTACATTCCTTTCTTGCTAAGGGGACCTGACCTTTTCAATTATTATTAGTTAATGAACAGATGTTGAATTTTATCAAATGACTTTTTTTCCATATGCTATTTTTCTCCTTTATTCTGTTAATGTGGTATGTTACATTGATTTGTGAATGTTTAATTAAACTGTGCATTACTGAAACAAATTTTACTCATATTATCCTTCCTATGTATTGCTGAATGTAGCTTGCCAACATTTTCTTGAGAATTTTTGTTTTCCTGCTCACAAGTGATTGTCTTCTTTTCTCATAATGACTTTGCCAGGCATTGTGTTAAGGTATTCTAATTTCGTTTTTAAAATGAAGGCATAGTCTCTCTTCTAATTTGAGAAAGAATTTGTACACAGTTGTCATTTACCAATGAAGCTAGTTGTGACTGGACTTGTATCTGTGGAAATGTTTTAAATTATGGTTTTGTTTTCTTTCAAACAAATTTGTTCAGGGGCCAGCAGGTGGCATGGTGGTTAAGGGCGCTGGACTCCCACGTGGTCAACCACAGTTTGAATCCCAGACCTGGCAGCTTGCTTTCCTTCACTTGTGCTCTCTCTCTCTCTCACTCTATTGTTCTCTAGCCAAATTAAAATAAATAAGTAAATGAATAAATAAATGAAAGTTGAATAAAGAAATAATTCTTTGAAAACAAAAAAAGTTTGTCCAAGTTTTTTATTTCTTCTAATATCACTTTTGACAAATTATGTGTTCCTAGATCCATTTTATTGACATTTTAAGACTTACTAGCATAAAGCTCTTTATAATGCTCTCTTATTTCTTTTCTTTTTTTAAAATAATTATTTTATTTAGCTTTATTTATTATTATAATTTTCCAGTTTGATCAGTCAGAGAGAATGAGAGAGAGAAAGAGTGAGAAAGCAAGCCATGGTTCAAGTTCCGGGACTTGAACCATGATCAGCCATGTGGGAATGTCCAGCTCCCTAACCACCACACCACCTGCTGGTCCCCTCTTCTTTCTTTTCTAACGTCTGTATGATCTTTGGTGCTATGCCTACTTCATTCCTGGCACTGAACATTTTTGCCTTCTTTCTCTTTTTCTTGATCAATCCTACTAGGCCTGTGTCACGTTTATTACTACCCCCCAAGCTACTGAAAAAAATATAGCTTTATTGATTCTTGTTTTATAGACTATTTTCTATTTTATCAATCTCTGCTTTATATCTTTTCCCTTCTACTTTATTTGTACTTGACTGGTTATAACTTTACCTATTTTTTTTTCAAATTCCTTGAAAATATAGCCATCCCATTAGATTCATGTGTGTGTGAAGTAAAATACACATGACATAAAATTTTCCTTTAGTGACATTTAGTACATTCGCAATATCTTGCAACTACCTCCATTTAGTTCCAGAATGTTTTTCATCATCCCCAAAAGGAAGTTCCGAATCCTGAAGTAACCATTCTCCTATTCCCCATTCTTCCCAGCCTCTAGCAACCACTAATCTGCTGTCTGTATGCATTTGCTTATTCTGGACATGTCACAGAAATGGAATCATACAGTGTGTGGCCTTTTGTATCTGGCTTCCTTCAATAAGCATATTGTTCCAAGGTCCACTCATGTTGTAAAATATATCAGTACTTCTTTTTTATGGTTAAATAATATTCTCTTATATGGATACACCACATTTTATTTATCCATTCATCAGTGGGTGGGAATTTGGGCTCTTTCTGTCTTTTAGCTATTGTGAAAAGTGCTGCCATGAACACTGGTATATGAGTGTTGTTTATACACCTGTTTTTGGTAGTTTGGGGTATATATCTAGGAATGGACTTGCTGGGTCATATAGTAATCCTTTGCTTAACTTATTGAGGAACTGCCCAACTCATTTCCAAAGTGATTGCACCATTTATACCATTAGTATTTTTTTAAAAATTAATAGACATTTTTTGTTTTATTTATTTATTTTGCTATAGCATATGTGCACTTCCTGGCGAGAGAGTGATAGAGTAGAGAAAGTGAGAAAGTACCTGTAGTGGGGGCGGTCATATCACAATCTCTTCTCTTCCATTCTCCTCTCAAAATTGTGGACATATATGCACACATACTTGGCATGTTTTTCAATCTGTCAGGCTCTGGACTCGAACCATGCGGTCAGCCATGTGGGATCTAGCCACCTTAACCATTATGCCACCAGCTTGCCCAGTAGACATATTTCAAAGCAGTTTTATGTATACAGAAATGTGCACCCCCACTCCTGTACATAGTTTCCCTTGTTAATTTCTTTCATCAGTGTGATATATTTGTTATAATTGATAAGCCAGTATTAATACATTATTTCTGAAGCTCAGAGTTCCCATGAAGTTTCCCTTCTTGTGTTGTACATGACATATGTAATGGCATGTACCCATCAGTACAGCATCACGCAGAGGTTCACTGCTCTGAAAATCCTGTGCTCCACCACTTTTTAATGTCGTATTTTTATCATCATTTGATGCAACTTGTTTTCAACATTTAGCATTTTCTTTTCTCTGTAGGTTATATAGTTTAGTTCTTAATTTCTAACCTTTGGGATTTTTTTTTTTCCCTATAGAGTGCATGTGCTCAATGGAAACAGACAGAGACAGAGAGCAAGAGGGAAAGTGAGAAATCGCCCCCTCTGGGGAGAGGGCGATGGCCATGCTGCAGTCTCTTCTCTGCCAGTCTCCTTGCAGGATTTCAGGTACACACAAGCACTGGGTCTGAGACTGGACCATGCAGTTTTCCATGTGGGATCCAGCTTCCTTAACCTCCATACCACTGGTTGACCCCAATTTGGGAGACTTTATAGTGTCATCACTGCTTTCTGATACTCTTTAATTTGGTTAGAGAATATGTTTTTTTTTTTTTTTATATATATATCACTTCAATCCTTTGAGATTTATAAAATTTGCTTTTGGGCCAACATACTTACTTTTAAGTAAATGTTCCATGTACACTTGAAAAGAATGAATAGCCTTCAGTTCTTGAGAGAAATATTATTTATATCTCTATTAAGTCCTGTTTTCTAATTGTGCTATTGTGATCTGCTCTAAGTTTGTTCACTTTTGGTCTGCTTTTCTAACAGTTTCTGAGAGAGCTATATTAAATCTTCCACTGTGATCATGGATTTGTATATTTATTCTTTGGTTCTATCAATTTATCTATGTACTTTGAGACCATGTGATTAAGTGGATACAAATTTATAATTGTTATATTTACTTAGTGAATTAAAGCATTTTGTCATTAGAAAATATTTCTTTTTATCTTTGTTAATACATTTTGCCTTAGTGTCTATTTTTGTCTCTCATCAGCATAATTATTCTACCCTTTTAAAAAATTAGTTTTTGTGTAATATGTTTTCCCCATCTTTTGCATTCAACTTTTTGTTTTCTTATATTGGAAAAACAGCTCTAATAAGGAAAATGTCTTTTGAATTTCTTAAATCAATGTGACAACTATTGTATTCGAACTGGTATATTTAGTCTATTGATGCTTATTGTAATTACAAATATATTTTTGTTTAAATATTCAAGCCACTTCTATATTTGTTTTTAATTTTCTCATCTTTAATGTATTCTTTTATTTTCTAATTTCTCTGCTTCTTTTGGATTTTGTTATTCCATTTTTAAATACGCAAATTTTGATTTTTATAAAGCGTTTACATTTTACCTTTGTATTTTCCAAGTCTAATATAAATTAGTACTTTATATGTTTTGAAAAAAATATGTGTAAGCACCTTAGAACATTTTAATCCAAAGAATTTTTAGTGTTTATTTTAAATATGCATACATATATTTATTTGTGTATATTTATATATGCGTGTATATATATAAAACATGATATATATGTATATATATGAGATTATACACACACACACACACCAGATCATGCTAATGGTGCTGCTAATGATATTATACATCTAATATTCATTTGCTCATGAACTTTTGGAAGGGAATTCTTGATTTTTTTCTTTAGTGTAGATCCTTGTTGGAAAATAAGGAAAATAGAGAGCAAGAAGGAAAAGGCAAATATCCCTCCTCCCTCCCCAGCACCATAAGGCACAGTCAAGCCACAATATAATTTCCTGTATTTCTTTATCTGGCCTGGATTTGGGGCACACACGCACAAGGTACCTAGCATGGTTATCAATCTCCATGGCCCAGGTTTCAGACTGTAGCCCCCTAGTGGGATCCAGCTCCCTAAATCACTAGGCTACAGGGCCAACCCCTCATTATGTTTGCATGTATCTTATTCTCATTTATATCTTCCATCCTTTTGTCCTCTAAACTTTATTCTGGATATTGTCTTCTGACCCATATTTCGGCTAACTTGTTCTCTTTAGCTACGCCTAATCTATTGTCACCGCTAACCTTTGAATCCTTAGTGTCATTTTTTATTTTCATTCTAAAATGTTTACTCTTTATTTCATAGTTCTTAATTCTTTGCCAAGATTCCCAATCTTGTCTTTTATTGTCAAGAACATAATATGCATGTTTATTTTAAAGTCTGTGCCTATTAACTTACTATTTTTAATGTTTTCCCCTCCCTCTCATGCTGTTTTATTGTGCAGCAAAAACTGTGTCTAAAAAACTCTTTATAGAAACAATTTACCTTTGCATCTGCCAGGTACTTAGTAACATTAGTGATATAGGATCCCTAGATACATGGACGACTTGAAATTTTACTTTGTTCCCTTTGAGGGCTTGTCTACTTCTGGTTCACTTTGATTCCTAGGACTCTGTGTTGATGTTCAGCCAACAGTGAAAGACATCAAAAGAGCCCTAGTGAGTGAATCCCTGATTTCCAATGTTTGCCCTTCTAATCCCTCTCAGCTATCTCTTAAGGAATCACAAATTACTCACAACTAAAAAGTGAATCACAAACTCTAGGTTCAACTTTCTGGGATCTGCCCTTACCTGGATAATGGTTGAAATTTTCTAATACCTTGGTGGCTTTCCTTTGCTAGTCAGTTTTCTAGGAGGTTGATTTTTGAGATGGGATTCTTGTTAAGCAATTTTTATTATCATGAAATGTCATAAGAATATACCTATACTATAGCACATATCTATATGTGTGTGTATATTACATACACATGTTTATATAATATATCATACATATAATTACATATCATAGAGCAGTAAGTGGAAACCTAAAATTCATTTGCATAAAATGTAGTTAATGGGAAGCAATGTTTTTCAGTCTATATTGTCACGATGCTGCAGTGTCATCTACTGCACAAGATTACACTGAAATGAGAAATTCCAAATAGTTATAAGACTTTCACCTCTTAGAGTTTCCTTTCTCTGACGAGAGATAATAATATAATAACTTTAACCATCTGCATTTCCAAATGAAGAAATGAGGGTTGGGCAGAGGATGGTAGCCTTAACAGCAATAATGAAGGTGAGGTGATTGTGGTGTGGCCATCTGCATCCAAATTTGGCCATCTCATCCAAATTCATGTTAATGTAGAACATACCATTTCAGATTTTATATGTGTGTATATATATTTACTATATACACACAAAACCTGAAATATATATAAATTATGTATATCATGCATATTATGATGTATCAAATATAAACAAATATATTATAATAAAAGGCTATTAATATGTCATATCCATACATAACAAAATTATATATGTATAATAATAAAATTCATTGAGTTCTAATTTTAGTTTTAGGTTAATTTTCTAGGAACAATGATGAGAAACAATGGTAGAACCAAGGTACCTCTGCCATGTTTAGAAAGCTGTTGCTGTTACTTTTCTGCATTAAATGAGTGATCCACACCTGCCTTTGGACTCGGTCCCAAGTCAGTCTCACTTGCATCTGATTGGTAGATACTGAATTTAACTTTCTTGCTATCATTGTGGCTGACTTTATATTACTGTCCCTTTAAATCCAGCACATTCCTAAAAGAATTAATTGCTTGATTTTATTTTTTATTGCTTTTTAATTTGCTATAGGGCACGTGTGCTCAACAGAGAGAGAAAAAGTGAGAAAACAAGCCACTATGTCCGGGACTCGAACCTTAATCAGTTATGTGTGAGTCCAGCACCTTAACCAGCATGCCACTTACTGGCCCCAAATCCATCATACTTGTATTGGTTAGTTTGGGAACAATGTAAAAAGTTACCATGGATTTTTGTTAACTTGTCTTTTTCATTTTGCTGTTTTTTATTAGCATAATAATTATTCATATTTTGGTACTTGGCCTTTAAACTCTCCTGGGCTCAAGAAGTATCCCAGGAAGTATCATATTATGCTGAGCCCTCTACACACTAAGGACGTTTTTGCTTTGAATTTGCAAACAGTTTCTAGTTATTCTGCCTAAATTCTGTGCATCAAAACTCTTGGAAAGTTCTCTTCATCCTCCAGGATTTTGAAATAGTCATCTAGGAGCCAGTAAATGACATAGTGGTTAAAGGCGCTGGGAGTCCCACATGGCCGACTGTGGTTTGAGTCCCGGTCCTGGTGACTTGCTTTCTCACTTTCTCTCTCTCTTTCTCTTGCTCTCACTCTGTCCTTCTCTGGTCAAAATTAAAGTAAATAAATAAATAAAGTTAAATAAAAAAATTCTTTTTTAAAAAAAAATGTAAAAATCTATTTTTTAAAGAGATTTTTGCTATAGGGCCTGTGCGCTCACCAAAAAGGCAGAGAGAGACAGAGAGACAGAAAGTGAGAAATCACCCCCCAGGGGGATGGCCACACTGCAATCCCTTCTCCTCCACTCTCCTCTCAGGATCTTGGGCACGCACACACACACGCCAGGCATGAGTTTAAGACACCAGGTCTGGGTCTTGAACTGCGGTCGACTATATGGGAGTCCAGCAACATAGCCATTAGGCTAACTGCTGGTGCCAAGAAAGAAAGAAATATTATTCTGAACAGCCCCACAATATCTTCAGCCCCTCTCAGGGAGAAGACTCTGTTCTGATTCATTAATAAGAGAGAGGCAATTTGGCAAAGAAAATCTCCCATGTTAAGAGAATGGCATCTTGTATATTTATGCAACACAGCAGTACTAACACAGTGTCAACTGGTGGGAGAGAAAACAAGAACTGGGGAGCAAGAGGGTTAATAGAAAAGAGGGAAGGAGAAAGATGAAATCTGAAATAATATACCAAGGCCACTACAGTGGCATTTAGATTTTTGAGGTTCTGCCAACTCTCTTCTTGCAGGGAGCAAGAAAGGGGCATTATGGCATGCTTCCCTGTGCCTGCCAGCCATCGGTTATTTCAATGAGCATCCGAGTATGGGGGGAGAGTGATCATTAGACACCCATGATCTCACCATTATCCCTCGCAGGACCTCATTTCTTTTGATCATTTCCTATTTCATGTGTTTAGCACTTCTACATTTCAACTTACACCTGTGATCTTTTGAAGATCTAAGCATACAACATGCTGTAAAGGCCAAGGGAATCTCATTTAATGTTATCTTCAATTTGTGAATGATTTTTCATTTGATAATAAAGATTCTGCTATTAAAAAATAAAAGAAGATGGCCCAGTTGCGGTGGTGCAGTTAATGCTGCCTCTCTAGAGACTGGACGTCACCAGGGAGGCCTGGGTTTGAGTCTTCCAGCCATTCTGAACATGCTGAGATCTGTTCTGTGTGCCTTTGATCCCAGCTAATTCATATGTTGAGACAGAAAGGTAGAGACACAGTGAAGTGAGATCCTGTCAAGATACCTATCCCTGTTTCTCTTCCTTTCTCCCTCTTTCC
>NW_006160005.1:3494196-3497578 GCF_000334495.1 Tupaia belangeri chinensis | reverse complement strand
TCTTTCCCTCTCTCATAAAGCAAAAAGAATAATTTGCTTTCCTAATATTTGAAAGGCCCTTTCAAATCGATTTTTCCCACATGCACATACATTATATATGTCAGGCTATGTGACTTTGGGTGTTTGTGTTGATGACTCCCACCTACCGTGCACATTCACACAAGCTGACCTGTGTGCACACATATGTAGATTTGAACTGTCATTATGAGGTAGTGACCATGGTTTTTGGTAACATGAATGCTAAAATGAAAATAGTAGCAAACACCTAGGACAGTGGTGTATGATTTTGCTTCCTGGATTTGACATCAGATTATGTCTGAAGACATTTTTGCTTGTCACAACTGGGGCTAGGGTTCTGCTGAAATCCAATAAACAGAGGCCAGAATTGTTGCCAAACGTGTGACGACCTCCATAAAAGTCACTGGTCCAAAGTGTCCATAGTATTACAGTTGAGAAACTCCATTCCAGAGGTAGAGAAGTTGATATGTTATTAATTGCGTAAATATTTACTGGGTACCTGTAATATGCAGGATTCTATTTTAGCTTTGGTTCGGATATAAGCATATTTATCCCTGTGCTTTCTGCTTGTGGTATAGCAAGGAAGTGTGTATCAGGCAAGGCTTCCTAACAGGAAGCATTTGGAATACACAGAATAAGCTGAAGAACCACAGAGGAATGAACGTAGGGGAAGCATGAGGACTAGCATGGCGACACTAACAGGCTAGTAGCGGCTGAGGAGTTCCCCTGCCATGTCTGAGGAACTGAGGCATTTGGTCCACACTAGAATCCGGAAGGGGAGAGAGTCTTAGGTCAGCCACCTTGAGAGTAGTGACCTTTGGTTGAGAGACAGAGCTAGCAAGGGCTGACCTCTCAGGGAAAAATCTAGAGCGCTAAATATCCCAATCTCTTGTCTCTTCTTGGGCCAAATTTAACAGGAGCTCAGGAATATGGGAATCTACTGGTGTTTTGCAGGATGGAGAAGAGTGAAAACTGGATTGAGAATGGAGGAAAGGGGGGGACTAACCAAAGGAATTGCTTTATTAAACACTCATCTAAAGCAGAATTTGGTAAGTGCCTTGAGAAGACCTTTGGCTTTCAGAACTTTTCCCAGTCTGGATGAGCTCAGAGAAAGCTCAGAAGAGGTTGTGGCATTTGAGAAGCTGTCCTCGAGCAGCGAGCAGAGTAACTACATGTCAGCCCTTCCCATCTTTTTTTTTTTTTTTTTTTTTTGGAGAGATTTTCACTGTAGGGCGCGTGCGCTCGCCAGACAGACAGAGAGAGACATAGAGACAGAAAGCGAGAAATCACCCCCCAGGGGGGATGGTCACGCCGCAATCCCTTCTCCTCCATTTTCCTCTCGGGATCTTGGGCACGCACGCACACGCGCCCGGCGTGAGTTTTAAGCCACCAGGTCCTGGACGTGACCCGCGGTAGACTACGTGGGAGTCCAGCGACATAGCCATTACGCTAACTGCTGGTTCCCAGCCCTTCCCATCTTGAAAGGGCACTTTTCTCTCATGTATGGAGAGAGCGAGGGGTCTTTGGTTTTTCTAACCTTCCAATACTCCCCATCCTGCTCTACTTCCTCAGTTCTTGGCTCCACCTCCAGCCTCTGACTATTTCATTGGGAAGTAGTTTCTGTCCAGGATGCATCTTCCTCTGTATGACCGCCTACAGAAGAGCAAATTAGGTAGGTTCTACTTCTCTTCATTAACTTGTTCCTTTATTTTTCATAATACCACGGCTTACACACACACATATGAAAGAACTTAAAAAAAAAAAATCTCATGGAAGGGCTGGTCTCATAGCCCTGTGGTTAAGGGAACTGAATCCCACATGTCTGACCACAGTTTGAGTCCTGGCCCTGGTAGCTTAAAAAACATGTCAGGTGCATGTGTGTGCATGTCTACAGTCCCTAAATAATAGAGAAATGGAGAAGGGATTGCCGTGTGACCATGCCCCATAGGGGTGGTGTGCTTTTTCCCTCTCCCTATCTCTCTTTCTCTGTCTCTCTCTCTCTCTGTTTAGCACATGCACTCTGGCAATTAAAAAAAAATCATCGGAAATTGGAATTAAAGTACAAGCCTGCTTTGGGCCAAAAGGCTTTTGAAATCCAGGTGTAGTTTTTTCATAATGTACATTTTCCATGAACCTTCAGAAGCCCCCGTGTGTGTGTGTGTGTGTGTGTGTGTGTGAGTGTGTGTGTGTGACCTGCTCAGTGGGATTGTAGCAGCAAAAGGAGACGATAATATAAGAGCACAGATATTTAAAACTCTGCACCTAACAGGACTTTTGCCATAATCCAAGTTAAAAGTGCTCACAATGTTGACTCTACACAGGGAATGTCCTTCCGGGCTCCTTCAGTTCAAAGTCAGAGTGTCCTGTTGAGGGTCTGTTCCTCATTAGAGAGCCTCCTCTTCTAGCCTCCTTCCTGTGACTCTACTTATTTTAGCGAGCCTTTCTGCCTTTGCAGAGGCTGATTTCAATCTAGCAGGTACCTTCCTCTCTGCCAGCAGAATATCCTTCACCCAGATCTGAGTTATGCTGTTTCAGACAGCCCCGGACAGCTGATGACGAGTTTGGCATCTCAAGTTCCACAGAGCTCTTGAAGCCTGAGGTGGACACTTACGTCCAGTCCTCCGGAGGTCTCCGTATCACAATGAGGTAAAAATAACTTGTATTCTTTTGATTGCTCGTTAGAGAGCTATGGGATTTTTTTTCCAACTCCTCCTTTAAACATAATTCTAATTTCTGCTATTACTCCTTCCACTACACACACATACAACTCTCCCAAGGAAGCATATCAATGATTAAAGATATTAACATATAAACCCATAAAGTAGAAGAGAAACATTTTCCTAACATCCCCATAGTTTTCCAAGGCCCTCTGCATGTGTAATTAACACTTCATATAATTTACCTTTTAATGAATGTAACTATCCCTACCCTTTCTAACCATGACCCTAGGGCCTCGTGGAAATAAGAAATGGGCCCATTTTCCAGCTTTATGCCTCTTAAGGACCGCTCTCATAACTACACCAAGACCTAACAGAGGCTTTGTAATTACTTCTTGAAAGAACTAGATTAAATTCTTAGCCAAGGGCCATTCTCTTCCACAGAGTCTCTGAAGGAAGAAAAGAAGGATAGCTTTGCTCTTCTAGTAATAAGAGATCTTCAACGGATACCTGACGGCGTGAGAGGAGTGATGTTCAAGGTGGAGAAAAGGATGTGAACCCAGGCACAGAGGTCAGAGATAATGAGCATAATCTTTAATTTACTATTTAAAAAACCACTGTTTATTTATTTCTTCTAAGAGAAAGAGAGAGAGAGGGACAGGCATCCCCAACAGGGTCTTCACGCCACAATCCATCCCAGCCTTAGC
>NW_006160005.1:3492701-3494185 GCF_000334495.1 Tupaia belangeri chinensis | reverse complement strand
ATTCCTGACATGTTCAAGGAGTCTGCAAGACATGAACACGTGACCTTGCCATGTGGATCGGGCACTGTGAGCACTGTGTCGTTCCCGTGCCACTTTCTGGCCTGCAGTTTCAATTAAGATCTGAAAATGGGAAAACAATTAGTTGTGTGTCGTGTGGGGACATCACATTAAAGGTAATGTTCAACTGTTTCCTTTGAAGATATTTTTTGTATTTAAAAACATTACACACAGCCAATTTTTTTGTTTTTTTTGAGAGGTTTTTGCTATAGGGCACGTGCGTTAGCCAGCCAGACAGAGAGAGACAGAGAGACAGAAAGCGAGAAATCATCCACCGGGGGGATGGCCACACCGCAATCCCTTCTCCTCCATTCTCCTCTAGGGATCTTGGGCATGCACGTACAAACGCCCGGCGTGAGTTTTAAGCCACCGGGTCTGGGACTCGAACCGCGGTCGACTACATGGGAGTTCAGGGACATAGCCATTACACCAACTGCTGGTCCCAGACACAGTCAATTTTAAGAAGGATACCAACTCAGTGGAATCAAAAAAAAATCACTTTGTTTTTCTAATTTCTGCTATTGTGTTATAGTCCCATTTTCCTTCACGAAACCACAGTTGAATTTCATCCTTTTTTTTTTTTTTTTTTAAATACTCCAGAATTCTTGTCATCTATTTTTAACATCCACTTGCTATGAATTTAGAGGGAATAGGCTCCAGAATCTCAGGCTCCTTTCTGTTGGTTCTCACAAAGTGTGCCTCTCTGGGTGGAGCAGGCTCGTGTTTCAGTTGAACCCAGCTACCTTTCTCTTTGGCCTCCTTCTTTTTCTGATTATTTTCGTTCACGTATTTCAGGAACGCGTCTCTGCTCTTAGAATGTTTAACATGCTCAATACGCACATTAATTCTCTTGGCAAGAATCTTGCCCTTAACCTGTTTATTTACAGCAATGCCAACAGCATGCTGGGTAACACTGTAGACTCTTCCAGTTTTGCCATGGTAACACTTTCGTGGCATTCTTTTTTGAACAGTACCTGTTCCCTAAATGTCTACAATATCACCTTTTTTATAGATTTGCATGTATGTTGCCAAAGGAACCACTCCATGTTTTCTTTATTCTTTTTTATTTTTTTTAACTTTTTTAAATTTTATTTTTAGAGGTTTTTGTCATAGGGCATGTGCACTCACCTGGGAGAGAGAGAGAGGGAGCCGGTGAGAGGGAAAATGAGACATCACTCCCAAGGCGGGGGAATGACCATGCTACAATCCCTTCTCCTCCATCTTCCTCCTGGGATCCTGGGCACACACACACACAGACACACACACACACACACACACACACACACACAGTGTGATTTTCAAGCCACCAGATCCAGAACTGGAACCACAGTTGGTCACACAGGAATCCAGTCACATAACCACTGTGCCATCTGCGGGTCCCACCACTCCATGTCTTGTAAAAGGTGTGGAAAACATACATCGAGTAC
>NW_006160005.1:3481791-3492687 GCF_000334495.1 Tupaia belangeri chinensis | reverse complement strand
CTTTCCCTTCGTCATTGTCATTTTGGTGAATTGCTGGAAGATGGTGCTCTGGCCAAAAGGAATTCTATAATTCTTGGATGACTCAGTTATTATATCAGTTTTACATTTTTTCCTCTTAGGCCCAGTGTTGTTTAGTTTAAATTGTTGTTGTTTCTAAAATTTTTTTCAAGCTACCAGGTCCAAGATTTGAACAGTGGTTGACCATGTGGGAGTCCAGCACCTTAACCACTACTCCACCTGCTGGTCCCTAGTTTAAATCATTAATCACAATTATTTTAAAGTCCTCCTCACCAAGCCCCCAATTCTTTTCCTGACTACAGAGACGGGGCTTGTGACTAGTGGCTTGGAAGACAGAGATTACACATCCCATCCTAAAGTTGGCATTTAAAGGAATGACAGGGCATGTGTCTCTTACAGATGTATCAGTGATAAAACTGCTTATTTCTGTTGGCTCTTAATTATTTTCTAAGACTGAATGGTAAGTAATCATTGATTCTCCCTGTCTTATTTTCTTTCGAGTTTTTTTTTTAAAGTTAATTAATTAATTAATTAATTAGTTTTAATTTGACCAGAGAGGGACAGAATGAGAGAGGGAGAAAGTTAGAAAGCAAGCTGCCAGGTCTGAGACTAGAACCACGGTCGGCCATGTGGGAGCCCAGCGTCCCTAATCACCACGCCACCTGCCAGGCCCCACAAGTTTCTAAGACATGTATTTGTCAACATTCCAAGAATTCTGGGATTTTATATAGTGTGTTGGTACTTCAGAGAGTTCCAGGGAGCCCTCCCCCCGCACATTTCTCTGGATTCATTTCAGGGTCTCAATGTCTTCCTGCTCATATCCCTAGTACTTGCTCTAGAATATCCACCCGCCACATCTTGCTTCTGAGCCCCTCATCCGAGCCAGCAGCCCTATAGGCTGAAGTAGCTTTAAGATTTCTGGAATTATCTACTTTCATGGTTTCTCAAGAAACTCACACATCTTGGTCTCATGAAATATGAGAGTACTTCAACGACTTATGGGAAAATTTAAGTATGAGTTTATTTTGGTACAAAGAAACTGAAATTCATGCTATTTTTTCATGATATGCATTTTCAATGAATTTTTTTTTCAAGAGGTTTTTGCTATAGGGCATATGTGCTCTCCAGAAAGGCAGAGAGAGGCAGAGAGACAGAAAGCAATAAGTCACCCCCCAGGAGGGATGGCCACACCGCAATCCCTTCTCCTCCATTCTCTTCTCGGATCTTGGACACACATGCACACATGCCTAGCATGAGTTTAAGCCACCGGGTCCAGGACTCGAATTGTGGTCGACCACATGGAAGTCCAGTGACATAGCCATTACACCAACTTCTGGTCCCTCCATTATCTTTTTAAGGAAGCCAGGTAGTGATGAGTTCTGGCTATGCCCTCCCCCTGTTTCAGCCATGCCTTTTCTCTTCTACCCTTATTTTATTTTATTTATTTATTTATTTTTTTGGAGAGATTTTCACTGTAGGGCGCGTGCGCTCGCCAGACAGACAGAGAGAGACATAGAGACAGAAAGCGAGAAATCACCCCCCAGGGGGGATGGTCACGCCGCAATCCCTTCTCCTCCATTCTCCTCTCGGGATCTTGGGCACGCACGCACACGCGCCCGGCGTGAGTTTTAAGCCACCAGGTCCGGGACACAAACCGCGGTCGACTACGTGGGAGTCCAGCGACATAGCCATTACGCTAACTGCTGGTTCTCTCTTCTACCCTTATTAACATGCTCTGGCAGTAATTGGATTTGCCAGTCCCTTAGCATGTCAACTTTCAGATGATCTTCTGTCCCTGGTTAGTGGAGCAGGAAGTTCAGGCAATTCCCACTTGGTGGGGGATTCTCTTGCTAGCTCCCTCCCTCCTCTTTAGGGAGAAAAGAGAACATCTACTTTTCATAGACATGACATTCCTTCAAAATGCCACCTCCTCTCTCTCTTAGCCTTCCTTATATATTACGGTTGTTGGGGAGGAGTAGGTGGGTAGTGCTAGATTTGCTGAGTGGTATTATTTTATATATCCTGGAGGAAGAAGGCTGTGTAGCTAGTGATCCTCTCAAGGGGAATAGAGGGTATGTAGCAATGATTCCTTTTGGTCATGAACCTAAAATGCTGTTATGGACTGGATGCTTGTGTCTCTAAAATGTATCCCCAATTCCCAATGTGAAGACATGATAGGTAGTTAGGTAAGAAATGAGTGGGCAGCCCTAAGAAAATAGTAGCAGGACACATGCCACATCAATCACAGCTTATCAGACCTTCCATGAAAATGCCGTCTTCCCACCCAGCTCCTGGCACCAGAAAAGTGAGGCAAATACCATTTTTCTTCCTTGGTACCTGAGGAAGACACATAGGGATGATTGTACATTTCCCTCTTATCATTCCTCATAAATACAAAAAGACCCAGTCAGACATTTTGGTCAACATCTTGATCCCCACTGGGGCACTCAACTAATTGAGCAGTTCATTCTAATAAGGATGCTCCTATCATCATGGCACACACTGGACATGCGTAGTTAGGTGATCAAATTCCTCAAATTCCTCACCCCTGAGAAAGATGCGCAAGCGCAGGAGAAAGTCCACAAATTCAAAGAACATAGATAGGGTGATAGACCTCCCACTGTTAAATATTCATTATCACCTCTGGCAATAAAAATAACACCTAACCAGTTGCTACATAGCAACCTGCCCACCCAAAAGTCTTTGGGGTGTACTTCTTTAATAAAATCTTTCTTTCCTATTAAATTTCTATCTACTTTTCTAACTACTTTTATATTTTCTATCTACTTTTACTTTGGTTGTAGCTTATTTTGTGCCTTGGGACAGGTCTCTAATTTTAGTGATCTGGACCCAAAGAATCATGGATTTTACACAACACAGTTCAGCACTCTCTCATCCTATGACAAAGGTATGAGGAGGTGAAGTCTTTGGGAAAACTTGGGTTTAGATGAGTTCATGACGGTAGAGCTTCCATGTTGGGACTAGAGTCCTTATAAGGACAGGAGGAGAAACCAGAGTGCATGCTCTCTCTCCCTCTCCCTTTTCCTCTCTCTCCATGTGCATGTACAAGAAGAGTTCCCATGAGCACACAATGAGACAGAGACCATCTACAAACTGAGAAAGGACTTTCACCAAGAAAGGGCTTTCACCAAGAACTGAGTCTATTACTGGTAACATGATCTTGGACTTTGCAGAACTTAATAAAGAAATGTCTATTGTTTAAGCCATCCAGTCTAGGGTATTTTGTTATAGCAGCCCTAGCAGAACAAATACCAATTCCAGTATTTGGTAGAAAATAGCATTTATTACTGTTATTGCCACCTTCCAAAGATAGGTGAACTCCTCTCAAACATTGGTTCAGGTGTCACACCAGACAATACCACACATTTGACAGAAAGTATGAACGGGTTTGGGCTGGCTCCCTAGCCTAGGGCTTAGGGAGCTGGATTCCACATGACCAACCACTGGTTCAAAACCCTAAGCCTGTGGCTTGAAAAAGCATACCAGGTACATACATGTGTGTCCCAAGTCCCAACAGAATGGAGAAATGGAGAAGGGATTGTGACGTGACCACACTCTATTGGGGAGTGCTTTCTCCCTCTTCCTGCTCTCTGTCTCTCCCTGGTGAGGGCACGTGCCCTCTGGTAATTAAAACAAAAGAGTATGAATAGGTTTATTACCTGTACCATTGAGATCTCTGGAAAGCACAGCAGTCCTCTCAAGTGGATCCAAGGGAATTGAGGGGTTGAGTGATGGAGACTAGCATGAGTTTTCATGCAGTAAGAAGGTAGAACTGTGATGAGAGTTCATGCAGGGGCAGGAGCTTGTGGGTTTGAATCTCTTGCTGGTGACAAGGAAGAATGACCCAGGTTTTCTTCTCAGTTTTCCCATATGTGGGGCACAAGAAGTAGAAGGAGGAGCAAGAATTATGAACTGTCAACAGTTGAACATATGAAAATAGACTCCGACTCTTTATTACAGTTAAATAGGTATCAGAGAAAACAAAGCTGATGCATTCTTCAAAGTGGTCACTGTGGAAAACTGGGCCAGGTCCTGCAAGAAGCAAAAACCAAGATGGAATTAAATGTGTAAAGCCTTTTGGAAAAATGCCTATAGGGAGGAGTCCATGGGAGCGATCAGACCACAACACAAGTTTGAATGTGAGTGATGGAAACATCTTAGACTGCTGTGTAGTTTTTTAAAAGACCTAGCAAAGTCTTGGGAGTCTTTGAACCAAAGCTGGTCATCAGAGGAGTCCCTGCTAGACATGGGTCTTTCTTCATGTCCTGAGCTAGGAGCAGCCCTTGGGAGGCCTAGTCTCTATGTGAACAGGTGAATGGATTTTACAGATCAGCAGCTGGGAACCAAGTAAATTATCCTCACTGTAGCTGGAAGACTTTGAGGCACATTCTCATGGCCACCACAACATACCTCGTCCAGTGATTTTTTTTATTGCTAAAAATATTTTGGAATTCATCTCAGGGGAACCATTTTTTTTTTCAGGGTAGAATAGAAGCAATAAAGGGGCAAAAATATTTTATTTTGGCTTTCAAGTGATTCTTTACTCTTGACCAAATACTACCAAGTACTTACTCTTAATAAGTACTATCTATCTAAGTACTTATCAGGATTGGCTTTGTGTGGCTTTGGCTCTTTTTTTACAAAAAAGAAGAAAAAAAAAGAATCTGTACTCAAGTGATAAAAGTTACCACTATTAATGGTATTTCAAGGAATAGGCCACAGAATCTGAAGGCAATTCTAAGAATCAATTCCATATATAAACAGTGGTATCATCATGAGTGTACAACTTTCCAAGATGACTAGATCCTCCTCAGCTATAGAATTCTAGAAATAATGTTAAACATTAAAATAGCTTCACTTTATACCTTCCTTTCCTCAATGTATGTGCATATGGATAGGTGTGAAAATTATTCACTATAAAGCTGAGGAACAGGACTTTTCCAAGGCTGTATGACTAACCTTGTATTTGTAATTTTATATTCTTTTTTTTTTCAAAGGGTGCTTCTCATATTTTATATCCTTTAGGATTCTCAAAACCTTCATCCACCCTAGCTGTGTGTGCACATCCTAGTATGTCTGTGTGTGTTTCTAAAGCTTCCCTTCTACCCTTAAACTGAAGTCCATATGGTTTTCCATATGGGCTAATGCTTTCCTTCACTCATGGTTTTAAATGCCTTTGGGTTTTTTAATAAAAAGGAGTTAAAGAGTATTCTCTGAAGAAAAAGCCTGGTTAGATGATCTTTTGAAGCAGGGAAAAGGATGGAAGAAAGACAGTTTCTTTCTCTTCTAGGTAAGAAAACTCGAAGTTTCCACTGTAGCCAACTTCTGGGCAAAGGATCTCTTTCTTCAAACCACTAGAGGGCATTGGTGTGCAGACAATTGCTGGATTTGGGCAGGGTGCAGAACTCCAGGGAGGAAGAAAGAAAACAACTCTCCTTCTTATAGAGGACAAGTTCCTTTTCCATTTCAAAACACATCCTTCTCCAATTAGGATGTTTCTTCCTGGCTCTGAATTACCCTAGGACTTCCTCTCTGTGCCCTACTCCCTCCCCAGTAAGGTCACCCATACCCCTCCTCAGATTCTCTGCTGTCATGTCTGTGAATGAAAACTAGATTCCCATTGTCGTCAGGGGCCTAGATCAGGGAGACAGGTAGGCCTTGTAAAGAACACTGAACCGACTTAGGAGACCTGAACTCGAACCTGGATCCGTCACTGGCTGTGTGATCTTGAGGAAAAACAAACACTTTACCTTTCTGGACCTAGGTGTGCTTAAATGTAAAATGGGAGGAAAAGTTCGCTAAGATTGTATATGTCTGTAAAGAAAGAAAAGACGAATTTTATTAAAATGTACATTCAAAGGCAAAGCCTACTCTTTCCTGTCATTCACTAAATAAGCAATAGAAACGAGTTGCTAAAAGCTTTCACTCTAAAAGTCTAAAACCGGCTTCCTTAATATTATTTATAAGCTCCCGGTGAATAAACTTCCAAATTAGGGATGTCTTTAGTTTTCCAATCCAGCTCTCAAGGAACTTGGAAGTTGTTTTCCCAACCTACAAAAGAAGAATGCTGAACAAACTGAAAACTATCCACTCTAACTAGGTAAGTTGGAAAACCAAGGTCATAAAGCAAGTCACCAGGCCAAATAGCAGCACAGTAGTGATGTGGCGGTCTGCGGTGCCGAGTCCACATGGGAAAGCCCTGGAGTGCATTCCGGGGCCTCTCTGTATATACCGGGTACACGTGTGTGCGCATGATCCAGGCTGCTTGAGACTGAGAGTGAGCATGGGATGGAGACCCTGTGTCTCTCTCTATTTCGTTCTCCCTCAATAAAGAAATATACTTTTAAAAAGAAGCAAACTGCCAACCTTAAAATAGAAGAGTCAGCGAGGCAGATACATAGAATCACAATTTACTGGCACAGAAGCTTAGGAGCAGAAAACTATGGGAAGGAGTGCATCACATCTGGCTTGCAACAAAAAATGACAAGGCATACTAAAAGATAAAAAACACACATGCATCCAGAACCAGACTTAGATACGACAGGGATGTTGGAATTAGACTGAGAATTTGAAACAACTGTGATTAACATGCTAATGGTTCTAAGGGAAAATGTAGGCGACATGAAAGAACAGATGGGTAATGTAAGCAGAGAAATGAAAACTCTTTTTAAAAAAAGCAAAGCAGGGACCAGCAATTAGCATAATGGCTATGTCGCTGAACTCCCATGTAGCCGACTACAGTTTGAGTCCCAGACCTGGTGGCTTAAACTCACGCCAGGCACGTGTTTGTGCGTGTGTGCCCAAGATCTCGAGAGGAGAATGGAGGAGAAGGGATCGTGGTGTGGCCATGATTTCTCTCTTTCTGTCTCTCTGTCTCTCTCTGTCTTTCTGGCGAGCGCACGTGCTCTATAGCAAAACCCTCGCCAAAAAGAAAAAAAAAAGCAAAGCAGATAGTAGAAATTTAAAATAAAAACATAAGAAAACTAAGAACTTTCACAGGTTCATCAACAGGTTAGAGTCAAATGAGGAAAGTTAATAAACTTGAAGAAATGTAAGTAGGAACTTCTAAAATTAAAATGCAAAGAGGAAAAAAGAAAGAATGAAAAAGGACTGAATACTCAAGGACTGTGGGGCAATTACTAAAGATGTAATATGCGTACATAATGAATACCAAGTTAAGGAATTTAACTCTCATCTATTCATGTACTACTTAACCACCACCATGCACATCGAGCATACCACCCTACCCTGCAAAACTATAAGATGAACTAAGAACCCGTGAATTTCCTTGTAATTCTTAATATTACCAAACGTAATTAAATTATCTCTTTAAAAGATGAAAGACTTCAGGCCAGGTTGTGGTGTAGTGGTTAAGGTGCTGGATCCCACATGGCTGACCCTATAGTTTGGGTCCTGGACCCAGCAGCTTTAAAAACATGTTGGGCATGTGTGCATGCATGTCTAAAATTCTGAGAAGAGAATGAAGGAGAAAAGATTGCAGTGTGGCCATCCTTTTTGGATATTATTTCTCATTTTCCCTCTCTCTGTGTCTCTGTGTCTTTCTCTGGTGAGTGCATGAGCCTTAGGATAAAAATCTATTTAAAAGGAGAAAGAAAGAAAAATAAAGAAGGAAAGAAAGAAAGGAAAGAAAGAAAGAAAGAAAGAAAGAAAGAAAGAAAGAAAGAAAGAAAGAAAGAAGAGAAAGAGAAAGGGAGAGAGAGAGAGAAAGAGAAAAGAGAGAGAGAGAGATGGAGAGAGAGAGAGAGAGAGGAAGGAAGGAAGGAAGGAAGGAAGGAAGGAAGGAAGGAAGGAAGGAAGGAAGACCACAAAGGAAAGACAGAAGAGAATTTAGGCAAAGAAGCCTTATCCAATTTCTTTGTAACAACATAGACCTCATTAAATTGTGTTTGAAGTCACTTCAAACCTCACCCCTCTTCTGCCTGAACTTCCTATTCTTCAAAAGACAGTTCATTCAAACAAATAGGCAGTGACCAGTAAGATCTTGGAGCTAATATTGCTTCACGGTATTACTAGAAAGCCTTATTATTAGACCTAATATATTTCCAATGGAACTTTGTATTGAGCTAGAGAGAAATCTGCCCAGTTCTGAGTAGCTCATGGAATGATTGTCTCTTTTTACCCCTCTGAAGACAGTCTTAAGGTCTCCAGACAACATTAATTTCTCCCTTTTCATCCTTTTCTTTTCATTTTAGTCATCTTTGTTATAAACATTCAGAATATTGTACATAACCTGCTACAGTCCCATCTCATTTCTTCCCTTTCCCTGGTGCCATTTGCATCTTGCTTAAGATCTTTCATTAGCACTCTTCTGAAGAGTGACTTTCAAGGCTACTTCTGACCGAGAGGAATGATAAACCTCTCTGAACCTCTCTGACCCTTTCCTTTCATACAAACTGCCAAATTCCTGTAACACTGCTTTCCCTATTTACCCAAATCCAAGGCATTCTCTTGTTTCCTTGTCTTTGCATATTCTGTTCCCTATCTCTGGGAAGATCTCTCTCCACTCTTTGGATCGAGTAACCAACATCATGCTTTTAGATGCAGCTCAACAATTACTTCCCCAAGGAATTTTTGCTTGAGAAATCAATCCAGGTGGCCTACCTCTCCTCAGTCTTCTCTCACAACATGTGCATGACTTTTCTGTATCATTTGTTCCAGAAAAGTAACATTTAAATGCCCAGAGGACAAGGCTTGTGTTCCCTTTTCTAAACCTATTGTCTAGTGCAATATAGGGAGCAAGATTAAAGCAAGAACCCAAGTTTATATTAGTTGATAAAATGCAGCATCTCGAAAATAAGTTGTGAAAAGAAAGTAAATGGGAGAAGAAAAGCAAAGGTAGCTGAGAAAATCAGGAAAGAAAAGAAGACAAGAAGTTCTAGGGACTGTTAGAAATTTACAAACTGGATGAATGTTTCTGCCTAATTCTGACAATTAAGGAAATGCTGTCTAAGAAATGCTCTTTGAAAAGCTTATTTGAGGGAATCAGCAGTTAGCATAATGGCTATGTCGCTGGACTCCCATGTAGTCGACCGCTGTTCGCATCCCGGACCTGGTGGCTTAAAACTCATGCCGGGCGCGTGTGAGTGCATGCCCAAGATCCCGAGAGGAGAATGGAGAAGGGATTGCGGCGTGGCCATCCCCCCCAGGGGGTGATTTCTCACTTTCTGTCTCTATGTCTCTCTCTGTCTGTCTGGCGAGCGTATGCGCCCTATAGCAAAAACCTCTCCAAAAAAAAAAAGCTTATTTGAAAAAAAAAAAAACTTAAAGAGAAGAAACAGTTGAACTTAAACAGCATGTCTTTCAAAATGCTAACCCCATTTATCCAAAGCCAGAAAGCAAGCATAAATGGTGAAAAGCAGAGGAAAAGATGACCGAATAACAAATCAAATATAGCAGTTATATCTATAAAAGCAAATAGATCAAGCTTCCCTATTTAAAAACAGATTTTTACATTAGTCAAAACTGAATATGTACTATCTACAATTTACATATCTAAGATAAAATGATGCAAACAAGCTAAGATGAAAGTACAGGAAAAGACATGGCTAAAATACTTTAAAAGAGAAAATTAAAAAATGGAGTTTATCATAATAAAAGACAAAATAAAGATCCAAAATAGAAGATGTCATAGGAGACCAAAGTTTACTTTGTTTTATTCTTTAATTTTAATTTTTAAAAAGTTAAATATGTGAATAGCCTAATTTTTAAAAAAAAATCTCCTAAGATGACTGCAAATTATACTGAATGTGTTCCCCCAAAATTCCTATGTCAAAGCCCTAACGCTACAATGTGATTTAGGTGGGGCCTTTGGGAAGTAATTAGGGTTAGATGAGATCATAAAGGTGTGGCTCCATGATGGTATTAATTATCTTATAAAAAGAGGGAAAGGTCAGTGTCTTCTTTCTCTCTGCTATGAATACGGCATGAAGGCAGTCAACTGCCAACGAAGAAAAGAGCCCTTTCCAGAGATCGAATCTGTCATCACCTTGACTTTAGACTTCCCAGTCTCCAGAACTGTGAGAAAATTAATGTCTGTTGGTTAAGCCATGCAGCCTATGGTATTTTGTTACAGCAGCCTGAGCAGACTGAGTCAAAGACATAATAAATACATGTATCTAGAGACCAGCAGATGGCATAATAGTTATAGGGTGGACTCCCATATAGTCGATCCCAGTTTAAGTCCTGGACCCGGCAGATTAAATCTCACACTGAGCAATGTATGCATGTACATTCAAATTCCCAGGAGGAGAAGGGATTGCAGTGTGGCCATCCCCCCTGGGGAATGATTTCTCCCTTTCTGTCTCTCTGTCTCTCTCTATCTTTTCAGCAAGCACACGTGCCCTATAGCAAAAATCTCTCTAGAAAAAAATACATCTATCTATGTTGATATTGATATAGATACATATGAGGAAGTTTATTATTGGGATTGACTTGCTTGATTCTGGATGTTAAGAAGTCCCCTAATTTGTCATCTGTAAGTTGGAGAACCAGGAAAACCTGTGGTATAATTCAGTCTGAGTTTCAAGGCCTTAGAAACGGGAGCTCTCATGTCCAAAGACAGGAAAAGATAAACAGCCAGTTCAGGAAGGTGAGAGAAATTTTGCTCTTGCTCTGTCTTTGTTCTATTGAGCCCTCAAGGGATTGGGTGGTCCCTGCCCATGTTGATGATGGTGGATCTTCTTCAATCAGACTTGATTCCAATGGTAATCTTTTCCAAAAACACCCTCATAGACACACTCAGAAATAGTATTTTGCCAGCTATATGGACATTCCTTAGCCCAGTCAAATTGAAATATAAAATTAACCATCACAGGATGCTTTATAACAGTGTAGGGA
>NW_006160005.1:3469533-3481778 GCF_000334495.1 Tupaia belangeri chinensis | reverse complement strand
TTGCTGCTCTGTGTATTAACATGAACATTCTGTAATGCTTTGTGCAGGGCATCTGGTAAATACTTTTTTCCTTTTACTTTTCATTTATTTATTGCATGAGACAGAGAGAGAGAGACAGAGATACAGCACCACCGACAGAGTCCGAAATCCACCCCAAGTCCCAGCTAGCCCTGAACATGATGCATGCATGCCCAGCATACTCAGGGAGGTCTCTGTATGCAAACTGGTAACCTGTCCATGTGGATCCTCTCCGTGAAGTAGTGTTTTTCTGCTCTGCCATTGTCCAGCTCCTGGGACATATTTTAAGTCAAGAACCTCTTACCCTTAAGTTCTGGGAAGGTTAATTTTATTATTCCTTTGGTATATCTTCTCCTACATTTCCTTAATTTCTGCTTTCTAAAACTAGGATAAAAGCTAAGAGTTAAATTCCTCCTTCTTGTTTACCTCTTTATCATTTTGTTCTAATTTCTTTAAGAGTTTTCAGCTTTGTTTTTCAAACTGTTGAGTTTTTAAATCCACATTATTTAAAATGTTACCACATTTTAAATTTCTAAAATCTGTTTTTATTCTTCGAGTACCCCTTCTTTTTCAAGCAACATCCTATACTTGTTTCACAAATGCACTGTTTATTTTATTATCTCTGCACATACGAGTTACATTTTTTTAAAAGTTTACCCTGCTCATGACATTGTTTTACTTCTGCTAATTTTCTTTTTGTTTGCTTTGATTCCTTTCTTTCTTTCTTTTTCTTTTTCTTTTTTTATACTTGAAGGTACATGTGTACACATAGAGGGAGAGAAAGCAAAACACCCCAACAGGACCTGGCCAAGCTGCAGTCATTTTTCCTTCAATTCTTCATCCTACCAGAATCCTCAGCATGTGTACACCTGGCATGTTTCTCAAGCTGCCTGAACCACAACTTGAACCCTGGTCATTCATATGGGATCCAGCTTCTTCTGAATAGCACATAACTGATATGCTGCAGGGCTGACCCTGATTTCTCTTTCTCTCTCTCTTTCTCTCTCTCTCTTTCTTTTCTTTTTTTATGAGACGCTTTCTTTACAGATGTAGTGATTCTCAACTCATCTCATTCTATTCATATTTAAGGGTGAGGCACTAAAACCCTGATTGAAAACTACATAGATGAAAGTGGTTGACTTCATTGTATGGCAGACAAGTGATTATCTAGCTTTTTTTTTGGAAACCCAAACACCAGTATAGACAGGTCTTTTCTCTGAGTACCTGTAAAAGAGTTTCGTTTCTGCCGCCTAGTGGCCAGAGTTTTGAAACTGGTAGGAAATATTCTTGTTATTCAGTATGTAGATTTTTACCTAATTTCCCAATTTTCAGTTCTATATATTACCCTGACCATACCATATGGTTATTGTACCTTTGTTTAAAGGCTCTGTAGTTGGATGTTTTAAAGTATGTGCTGTCTTCACAATGAAAGTTATGTGCTGATGGTAATGTATAATATAATGTCTTTGTCTTGACAGATATACACTATTCATGATGCTGGGGAAAAAAATTGTACACTGTAAAGATGTATGGTGATTAAATGTAAATAATAAGTGTGTGTGTGTGTGTATATATATATATATATATATATATATATATATATATATATAGTATATATATATAGTATGTGCTGCTTTCTTTTTTTCTTTTCTTTTCTTATTTTTTTTTTAAGGTTTCTGTACTCACTGGAAAGAGAGAAAGAGGAAAAGTGAGAAATCACTCCCTGAGGGGGTGGGGGAGAGTGGCCAACAATCCCTTCTCTTCCATTCTCCTCCTGGGATTTTGGGCACATGCACATGTGTCCAGCATGATTTTCAAGTCACTGGATCTGGGATTCCACACTCAGTCGGCCCTATGGGAGTCCAGTGCCTTAATCAGTACACCATCTACTGGCCTTGTGTGTGTGTCACTTTCTTTACAAAGGCAGTAATTACCTGTCTTTGTAGGACAGTGATGGGCAGAACAGAGGGTATGGGATCTGACTGCTTCTTATACAGACTCTCAAATATTTCTTAGGTTATCAGCTTTACCTCTCCTCTGGCTTGGGTATTTGCTGTCTTCCAATCCTAAAGTCTCCCAGATTTCAACCAGGCACAATGGTTGACTTTTCATCAGTTTCTCCCTCTACTATAAATAAATTTGAACTTTCTCCCATTACTAAGTCACCTATTCACCTATTAACTTCCTTCTACACTTATTATTATTCAGAGTTGTAGAAGTCTACTGGCTTCATTAAAAATGAAATTTAAGTTTCGGTATCTCTTTGATGCTTTGGAATGATTTTGAGAAGAGATGGAAACCCCAAATACCTTTTCTATTATTATAAAACTGGAAACATCATTTTGTTTTGGTAAAAGTTAAAATTCACAGTGAGTATATAACTGACACAAACTTTAATCTGTAGAATAATATTGCCTCAAAATATATAAAAGCAAAATATTAGATATTCATGAACAAATTGATAGAATTAGAATGGTGGTGGAAAAGTTATTATACTTCTGCAAGTCTTTGACAGATCAATAGGCAAAAAAAAAGAAGGTTGAAGGTCTGAATAGTGTAATTAATTAGTTTGATTTAAAAGATATGTTTCAAACTCTGTGCTTCACAGAGAATAAAAAGGAAAAAATACAAAGCCCAGTAAGAGATCCAAGAACATATGAGAATGTGATTTCTGATGAAGTTGGCATTTCAGATCAAGCAGTAAAGGGTAGATTATTCAGCAAATGGTGTTGAGAAAACTGGCCAATGATCTGGAAATAAAGAGAAGGAAACTAATGAGTTCCCTCGTGGGGTATGCTTGACAATTCTTGGCAGAGTTTCACTACTGTAGTTGTTTTTTTTTCCAAAGAGACCCTGCTCCCAGACCCTTTTCATGCTACCAGGGGCTACTTTCTAGGAATTTAAAAGAACAATCAGCACAAAGCCTTTTGGTTTCATTTGGTGATTTAAATGGCTGTGCTATTTTTATTTTTTTGGAGAGATTTTCACTGTAGGGCGCGTGCGCTCGCCAGACAGACAGAGAGAGACATAGAGACAGAAAGCGAGAAATCACCCCCCAGGGGGGATGGTCACGCCGCAATCCCTTCTCCTCCATTCTCCTCTCGGGATCTTGGGCACGCACGCACACGCGCCCGGCGTGTTTTAAGCCACCGGGTCCGGGACCCGAACCGCGGTCGACTGCGTGGGAGTCCAGCGACATAGCCATTACGCTAACTGCTGGTTCCCAATGGCTGTGCTATTTTGAAAGCCAACATGTCATCTTAATTTACCCCTCTAGTTCACCTTCCTATGCCCTTTTGGTACCTAAACTGGACACTGGATTTTTTCATCAAGAGTGTTGGGAGGAGGGGACCATGTGGGTGGAGAAGATCAGGGATACCACCATTGCTGAACAAGGTGTTGTCTGTCCACAGTCACACCTTCCTAAAGCCCTCTAATGCTGACTGAACATTCCAGGACTCCTCTACTAGCTTTTCAAAGGCTCCCATCTCTGAAAAGGCATTCCAGATACCCTGAATTCTCTCTGTACACCCCCTGCCCCCCCCCATCCAGGAAAGATATTCAAAATATTTACCAACAGTAATGTCATTGTCACAAGTCCATCGGAATGACACAGTATCAGTCAGTTGAGAAGCTAAGTATAATTAACTATTACATATCTGTGTGAGCAGATGCACATCAGACATCTCTCTACTAATGATCATTCTACAATTCTCTTCAGAGATTTTCTAGAAGCTTCCTTCTTAAGGTGTTATATTCCCTCTTAATTTATTACTTCTTTTATTTCTTTTAACTTATTCCATTTTTTGGTGTACCTTCAAAGCATAAAAATTGCTTTTTTTTTCTGGAATGATGTCTGCTTAATAAATACTTTTCCTGGTTTGATTCACCATCAAAGTCTCTTGAGTAAGTATATTTCCTAAGTGGGATATAAGTGGGGACAGATGCATTTATTAGCAGACTAGAGAGTAATATGGACAAGTAGTATGGTACAAGTGCTTATATCATTCTAAAGTTACATGTTGAAATATAATCCCCAATGTGTTAGTACTAAGAGGTGGAATTATGGAAGGTCACTAAATCGTGATGGTGGAGCCATCATGGAGGGGATTTGTGACCTTATAAAACAGGCCTGAGGGAGTTTGCTTGCTCCTTCTGCCACATAAAGATACATAAAGAGTGCCGTCTATGAGGAACAGGCCTTTGCTAGACACCAAGTGTGCTGGCACTTTGATTTCAGACTTCCCAGCCTCCAAGGCTGTGAGCAATAGATTTCTGTTATCTTAAATGACCCAGTTTAAGATATTTTGTTATAGCAGCTCCAACAGACTAAGACACTAAACATGTCTTTATCCATTTTGGGAATATATTCCTCTGGTTTTTCATATGGTGAAGTCCTTGATGATCAGGACTTTCTTTTCTCTAGGCTACTTGAAACTCTCTATTTGATCTTTCCTTATACTCTATATTAATAAATAGCTTGATTTTTTGTGTTCTGAAAACTGAAGCACAAAGAAGGTAAAAATGTAGAAGATCCAAAGATTTAGAGACCAAGACCAGAGTAATCAATAATCCCCTGGCCAAAACTCAATGGTATGTCCTCCCATCACTGTCTAGAAGTCTAAAATGTTTTTGTTAGGATGCAAATTTATGGTACCAGCTACAGGAATTCCTATTGAACAGATAAAGGAAGAATCAGGGCATTTGTCTATGTGTTTTTTAACACACAGGATATAGTGAGGGTTTGCAAAACATGTATGCTGTTGTGTAATGATAAAATCAGGGCAAAAACATAGCCATGGTCACAAAAATTTATTATTACTTTGTGTTGCGAACATTTTAGATCTTCCTTTTAACTATTTGGAAGTATACAATGAATGGTCACCAAACATTGTTACTCTACCATATGACAGTACTCTACAAATGATTCCACTTATCTCTCTGCATTCTTGTATCTGTTAACTAAGTTCCTCTTATCCCCCCAAAATGCCACCATTGCCCTGCCCTTTCCAATCTCTGGTATCCACCATTACACTCTTCACTCCATGTATTTGAATCTTTTAGGTTCCACTAATGAATGAGAACATATAGTATTTGTCTGTCAGGATCTGGTTTATTATATCTCATATATCATTATTTTCTTCAAGTTCACCCATGTTGCCTCAAGTGATTGGGTTTTGTACTCTTTTACAGCTGAGTAATATTCTATCATGTATATATGCCATATTTTTTAAAAGAGATTTTTGCTATAGGGTTCATGCACTTACCAGAGAGCCAGAGAGAGCCAGAGAGACAGAAAGTGAGAAATCATCCCCTAGGAGGAAGGACATGCCTCAATCCCTTCTCCTCCATTCTCCTCTGGATTTTGGACATACCCTCCCACACACCCAGACTGAGTTTTAAGTCATGGGGTCTGGGACTCAGACTGCAGTTGATCATGTGGGAGTCCAGTATCATAACCATTATGCCATGTGCTGGTCCCAGTGGCACATTTCTTTATCAATTCATTTCTTGGGCTCTTAAGTTGATTCTATGTCTTAGCTATTGTGAACACTGCTTCAAAAAACATTCAACTGCATATGTCTTTTCACTATATTGATTTTATTTTGCTGAGTATACATGCAGTAATGGGATTACTAGATCATGTTTTAGTTCTCTTTTTAGTTTTTTGAATAACAGTCACACTATTTTCCACATTGGCTGTGCTAATTTAGATTCTTGCCAACAATGCTTAAGAGTTTCCCTTTCTCCACAACCATGCCAACAATTATTATTAGTATTATTTTAGAATTATTTAATTTAATTTATCTTTGCTGTTGTTTTTAATTTGACCAGAGACAGAGAGAGAGAGAGAGAGAGAGAGAGAGAGAGAGAGAGAAGAAAAGTAAGAAAGCTAGTTGCTGGGTCTGGACTTGAATCACTGTCAACCATGTGGGAGTCTAGTACCTTAATCACCATGCCACCTGCCAGCTTCAACAGTTGTCATTCTTTGTTTTTCTGATAATAGACATTTTAAACAAGTTAAATGGAGTGGTTTGGGGTTGCATTTCTCTGATTTTGAGCATTTTTTTAATGTTTTTGCTGGCCATTTGTATATCTTCTTTGAAGAACAATCTTTTCTGATTGATCATTTTTTAATTAGATTTTTAAAAAAATTTTGCTGGTGGACCAGCAGATGGTGTAATGGTTATGTCGCTGGACTCCCATTTAGTTGACCGTTGACCGTGGTTCAACTTTTATTTTTCCCTTTGTTGATGTGATGTATCTTGTTTATTGATTTGTGGATGTTGAACTATCCTTGCATTTCAGGGATAAATCTTTTATTGTGGTTTATAAAATTTTCTTTTTTTTTTCTTTTTTTTTAGGTTTTTGTTATACGGTACATGCAGTTGCCAGAGAAATAAAGTGAGAAATCACCCCCCAGAGAGGATGGCCATGCTTCATTCTCTTCTTCTCCATTTTCCCCCAGGGATTTTTCGTATGTGCACAACATGCCTGGCATGATTTTCAAGCCACCAAGTCCAGAACTTGAACTGTTATTAGTCATGTAGGAATCCAGTACCTTAACCACCACACCCTGCTGACCTCATAAACTTAAAAAAAAATTTCTTATTCACATTTAATAGTTGCATATCTCTCTATAGCACACAATATGGTTTTTCAAAGTATACATGCATTAAGCAACCAACAAATCAAGGCTATTATCACATATACAATTTTCAATAGAGGATTTTACATTCTTATGTATGTTAAGTATTTCTTTCCTGAGCTTCTTGCACTCACCCTGTATTCCTCACCCATATAGTCTTTGGTATCTACATTTGCCCTCCTTGCTATTATATCTTTGGATCTTTCAATTCCTGCCATAAGGTACAGACATTTGGTATATATTGAATGGGGACATGCAGTGTTTGTTTTTCATAGTCTGATTTTACTTAGCATCAAATCTTCTATATTTATCCACTTTGTATGAAATGACAGGGTCTCGTTTTTCCTTACACTGAGTATAGTGTAAATATGTAATGGTTTTTCAATATAGTCATCAGTTCTTGGGCACCTAGGTTGATACTGTGTCTTAGTAATTATAAATAATACTACAATAAACATGAATGTGCAAGTATCTTTCTGACTATATTCCTATCCTTTGAGTAAATACTAAGGAATGGGATTACTATATCAAACAATAGCTCTATTTGTAGGTTTTTGGGGAATCTCCATATTGTTTTCCATAAGGGCTGTACTAATTTACTTTCTTACCAGCAGTGCAAAAGAGTTCCCTTTTCAAAAAGCCTTAATAGCACTTGTCATTCTTGGTTTTCTTGATCAAAGCCATTCTTACTAGGGGTAAATAGTATCTCGTTGTAGTTTTTTTTATTAATTTATTTTTCTTTTTTTAACGTTAATAAGCTATACATCATTACAGTATACAAAATGAATTTTTCATCCAAAATACACTGTCTGTTGGCTCAATCAAGCACATTAACATACGTGTTATCAACAAACGATTTTTCATTTCTTATGTCTTGTATATTTTGCGTTTTTTTTTTCCATCCTTGATTCCCTATCCCTAACCCTCTGCCCTGTCCAACCCTCCTCCCATTGTCTCTGGTATTCATGATTGCTTTCTATGCCTATCCCCCCCCATTTAATTGATTTGCTAATGAACTTAATTTGTCTAAATATTTGCAATAGCAAGCACAGCTGGTATATACATACACAAGAACCCATGTCTGACTTTAGGCATAAACCTCAGTGAGTAGAATGAACACATTATAAAGTAGCACCTAGCTGGGTCTATATATCTTACTGTAGTCATCAAATAGATTTTTTTTTCTCCTGAAACTTTTTTTTGATTAATTAATTTACATCCACCCCCTAAGCAGCATCACAGCATACAAAATGTGGTATATATATATATTCCTATGTCTGACCCTCTGCCCTTTCCCACTATCTCTGGTGTCTACAGTTGTCTTCCATTCCTTTTCCCCTCACATTTTATTGATCACAAAATTTCTTAAATAATCTAACTACTTTCAATAGCAAGTTCGGCTGGTAATTTCAAGATAATCAGTTTTGAACTGGTAAGGAATTTGTTTAAAACGTAAAGCCTAGAAACAGGTTAGGATTCTGTTCAAATAGTAGGTACATGAACCTATCAACAGCTCAAGACAGGACAAAAACTCTTAAAATCGGATAACAAAGCCTAGAAGAAAAACAGCAATATTTTAGTCAAAAGTCACAGAATGCTATTTCACTAGTTTAGTCTCATGTACTTAATCTATCTCCTGTTGTGGTTCAATCTTCCTGATAGAATTCTGTGATATAATATTCAACTCCAGACTTGTCCTTATGATTAAATTGGCCATTTTCTTAGTTTTTGAACTCTTATTTCTGTGTGTTTGCATTTAGTTTTTCTGACATAACACTCTCTTGAGAACTTCTTGAAGATCTGGTCTGGTGCTGGTAAATTCTTTCAGGTTTTGTTTATCTGACAATGTTCTTGTCTTTTCTTCCCATATGAAGGATAATCTTGCCCAGTACAGTATTCTTGGTTGAAATTGCTTTTCCCTTAACACTTTGAATGTATTTTTCCATTCTTTTCTCGCTTGCATTGTTTCTGATGAGAGGTCTGCTGTTAGCCTGATGGGATATCCTTTGTAGATAAGTTGTCATTTCTCTCTTGCCAATCTTAGTATCTTGTCTTTGTCTGTGTTTTTGGTCAGTCTGGTTATAATGTGTCTTGGAGAAGATCTTCTTGGGTTGATCCTATTTGGGTCTTTTGTATTTCTTGGGACTAGATCTTTGAGTGCCTCTCTAGGTTTGGAAAGTTTTCTTGCAGGATTTCATAGTAAAGATTATCAATGCCCTTATGAGTCTCTTTACCTTCTGGGAAGCCAATTATCCAGATGTTTGGATATTTGATGGTATCTAGTACTTCTTGTGTATTATTCTCAAAATTTGGGGCAATTTTCTAAGTCTTAGTGGTGAATTTTTCTATTCCAGTAATTTTCTTTTCTATGTCTGAGATTCTATTTTCTTATGATCTAGTCTGCTTTTAATACTCTCAAGGGAGATTTTGACCTTTTGTATTATAGCCTTCATCTCTAACAGTTCCACTTGATTCTTTTGTAAAGTGTGTAATTCCTCTTTTAAAATTTGCAAGAATTTCCTCACCTCCTGGAACTCATTGGCTCTTTTCTCCTTTCTCTTCTGCAGTTCATTATCTCTCTTCTCTTCTATCTGTTAGCTTCACCATAATGAATGTCCTAAATTCTTTATCAGACATTTCCATGATTTCCATTGAACTGTCTGTGGATGAAGAGAAGTTATTCTTTTCCCTTGGAAGAGAGGTATTTTCTTGCTTTCCCATATTTCTTGTGGCCCTATGGTGATTTCTAGTCATCTGATGGATGGTGTGTTTCTTCCCAAACTTGAAATTCAATCTGAGCATCCAGGAGCATGCAGAAAAGGAAATATAGAAACAGAAACAACAGCAACAAGAACAACCAAGAAACAGAGAAAAAGAGAAGAAAACTAAAACAAAAATTATTTTTTAAAAAAGCAAAAATTAGAAAGGAGCAGCTGAAAGCCAAAAAACTGTTTTGGCTTAAAATATTTTAAAAGGAAAAAATTGCAAAAAAAATGAGAAGACAGAGACAGAGGTAGAGAAGACAGAGACAGAGATAGGAGACTTGAAAGTCTTCCTATCACGTGAGTTTGTGGGCTGGAGGCTGAATTATCAGTAGAAAAATCTTCATTTCTCCTATTCCCCTGAAATCACTAGTTCTCAGGAGCCATGATGGTATCTTCTGATCCCAGTGTATTTTCTTTTCATGGAAAAAGGGACCAAAAATTCTGAAATTTATCCTCTCTCTA
The DNA here is from genome assembly GCF_000334495.1 of Tupaia belangeri chinensis. Lineage (NCBI taxonomy): Eukaryota > Metazoa > Chordata > Mammalia > Scandentia > Tupaiidae > Tupaia > Tupaia belangeri. The sequence goes on along the minus strand of NW_006160005.1, from coordinate 3,471,884 downwards.
GTGAGTACACATGCCCTACAGCAAAAAATATCTTCATGGACACCTTGTCCGGCAGAGCACAGTCAGCACAGTGGCAGATTCTCCCCAGTGACCACGCAGAAGGAACTGAGCACCACAGGCAGAGAGAGATTCTGAAAAAGTCTTTTTTCCATATTTTTAAATGACTATGTAGTCATTTACAAGCATGTTGCTTAGTTTTCATACATTTACAGAGTCTCTATAGTTCTTCTCATTGTTGATTCCTAGTTTTATTTCGTTGTAGTTGGAAATGAGTTGAATATGAGTTCTATTTTTAAAAAATGTTTTGAGTCATCTTTCATGTTCTAATAATGATAAACCTTGGGACCACCTCATGTGCTGATGAGAAGAATATGTATTCTATGACTGTTGAGTTGTCTGTTCTGTAAATATCAGGTCTATTTTGCCTATGATGTGGTTTAACTCCAATATTGCTTTGTTAATTTTCTGTCTAGATTTCTCCCCAAGAGTGAGAGTGGGGAGTTGAAACTCTCAGTTATCATTGCATTAAAAGGTATTGCCCCTTTATGCCTAGTAGTATTTACATATATTTAGGTGTTCCAGTCTTATGTGTATATTTACAATTACTTTATTCTGTTGTCAGATTGACAAAGCACTATGTATTGACCTTATATGTGTCTTTTTACCAATATTGACTTGAAGTCTATCTGATATCGGGATAGCTATTCCTGCTTGATTTCTATTCCTATTTTTATAAAATGTCTTTTTCTATTCCTACACTCTCAGTTTACATGTTTTTAGAGATGAGATGAGTTTCTTGCATGCAGTTTAGTGAGGTTAAGTTATTCTTAACCATTCAGTCAGTCTATATCTTTTGATTGAGAAGTTTAACCCTTACATATTCATAGTTATTATCGATATATGTGAACTTCTATTATTTTGTTGGGTATTTTCTAGTTGTTCTGTGTTTCTGTTGTTCCATCCTTCCTTTATTATTGTTATCTTTGTGGTTTGGTAGTTTTTCATAGTAACAAAATTTGGTTTCTTTCTCATTATTTGTGTGATTGCTCTGTAGGTGAATTTTATACCTTCACATGTTTTCATGGTGGTCTTTATTTTATTTTTGCTTCAAGATGTAGGATTTCCTTAAATATTTTTTGAAGAGATGGTGTGGTATTGATGAAATCTCTCAGTTTTCGTTTGTGTGGAAAACATTTTATTTCTCCTTTAATCTTAAAGAACAGCTTTGCTGGGTATAAGATTTTTGGTTGAAAGTTATTTTCTTTAAAAATTCTGCGAATATTTTCCCATTCTCTTCTGGCTGATAAAGTTTCTGCTGAGAAGCACACAGTTAGTCTGATAAGAGTTCCTTTATATATAACTTGATTCATTTCTTTTGCTATCTCTAGGATTTTTTCTTTCCTTTTGACCATTCATAGTTTGACTATAATGTGCCTCAGAGAGAACTGCTTTATGTTGAATCTTTATGGTATCTTCTGATTTCCTGAATCTTGATCTCCATAGTGCTCTGCTTGGAAAGTTTTTGCTTATTATTTTAGAAAATAGGTTTTCCTGTGCATTTACATATCTTCTCCTCTCATTATGCAAATATTTTATCATCCAATGATGTCCCAACTATCACATATTTTCTTCATTTGAAAAATTGCTTTTTTTTTTTTGTCTGAGTGGGTTATTTCAAAAGTTTTTTTCCAAGTTCAGAGATTCTTCTGCTTGATCTTGTTTATGCTTTCAACTAATATATTTTTTAATTTTATGTAGTTGCTTCTTCATCTTCAGGTTTTTTAAAAATTTATTTAATTCCATTTGTTATTATTTTTTAAATTTGACCAGAGACAGAGAGAGAAAAAAAGAGAGAAAGCGAGTCACCAGGTCAAGGACTCAAGATGCAGTCAGTCATATGGGAATCCAGTGCCTTTAACCACCACACCACCAGCTGACCCTGTATCTCCAGGATTTTTATATGGTTGCTTTTAAAGGTTTTGTCTCTTTGTTAAGTTTCTCATTCATATCATGAATTATTTTCCTGATCTTGTTAGGTTATTGATTTGAATTCTGTTGCATTTCACTGAGTTTCCTTAACATCATTATTCTGAATGCTGTATCCATCATTTCCTGGATTTCTTTTTCTTTTTTGTCTGTTAATAGAGAATTATTGTGTTCCTTTGGAGACATATTTCCTTGTTTATTCATATTTCTTCTGTCCCTGAGTTGATTTTTGAGTGTCTGGTGGAACAACAATCTCTTCCTAATTTATTGAGTAGTTTTTGTAAGGAAACTTTTTTTTTCTGTGTCTGAGTTTTTTAGTATTAGCTAGGTTGTATGCTTTCACTTTGCCCTGTCTGGGTTCAGCA
>NW_006160005.1:3453607-3469502 GCF_000334495.1 Tupaia belangeri chinensis | reverse complement strand
TAGTTTCTGTATTTTCTTTAGCTGGAATCAATGTGAACTGTATCTGCAAGTACCTTTCTGGTTGAAGTTGCAGGTATATGTAAATGCAGTGACATGGCTTTGTTAAGCATGAGGGCTCATTAGGATGTGGACTCAGGCCTTGTGGTCGTAGTGAGGGACATGCTATGAACCAGCTTCCTACCAGTCAGAAAGGCATCACCTAGAGCAGTTGAGGTAGCAGGTGCCAAGAGTTAGGGTGGTAATGACTCCAGGTTTTGACTGGTGAGTGTGGAGTATGGCTATTTTGCTAGTTTAGAAAGTGAAGTCATAACCAGCAGGGGTTGCAAGGCCTGGACTGGTGCCCTCAGGTCCTGTGTGAGGAACACACAACATGAAGGGATTTTGTTGATCCAGGGTGCAGAGCCCATGTTGGTATTTTCAGACCCTGGGTGGGTTAAATATGTTGTGTAGGGTCCCACCAGTAGACAGTATAGAGTTATCTGTGAAAATAGTGATGCCAGACATGTGGAAGAGTGGTCACTGTCCTCAGTCTCTAAGCAGGACACACGGAGGTCTGTCCCATTGAAGCAGCTGAATGGTGCAGCTGCTGCAAACAGGCAGTGTCTTTGGACCTGAGTGGGGCATATAGGGGTATGAAGGCTGGGGACAAGTGGGGCCATGGAGGCCAATCCAGGGCAGGTCTCCCAGGCTTGTAATCTCTTTATGCCCAAGGTCATCTGTATTTTTTAACAAACAACCAAATTGATTTTGACAAAAAGAATGGTATCATTGAGAAACAGATTTATAAGTTTTAAGTTATTAAAAAGGCTAAAGGAAACTGAGTTCTTCAGAGAGAAATTTCTTTTTTTGGAGAGGTTTTCGTTATAGGGCACGTGTGCTCGCCAGACAGAGAGAGACAGAAAGCAAGAAATCACCCCCCAGGCAGAATGGCCACGCCACAATCCTTTCTCCTCCATTCTCCTCTCAGGATCTTGGGTGCGCACGCACAAGTGCCCGGCGTGAGTTTTAAGCCACTTGGTCTGGGACACGAACCATGGTCGACTACGTGGGAGTCCAGTGACATAGCCATTATGCTAACTGCTGGTCCCGAGAGAGAAATTTCTTTAAAGATAGGAAAAGTGGGAACAGGAGGCTAGATTTTACTTTAAGGGCTAGAAGTCACATGGAGAAAAGGTGTTATCTACATCCTTAAGGAATACAATGTGTAAATACATCTGGGTATAGCCTGACACAAGGACCACTGTGACCTACTTTAATAGTTTTAAGTATATCTGCCACTCTAAGACACACAGTTTTGTTTCCACTTGAACATTTCTGATACCTGAATTTATCTTATAGTCAACAGTGTTCAAAGAGTATGTTTGACAATGTTTTTCCCCCTAGAGATGCATGAAGTAATAGTGTTTTTTTTAAAAAGCCTTTGTGTCTTAGATTCATTAAAAAGGCATACTTAGCATAAGTCATATGAGTGTTTGATATCTTAGTTGTGCTCAATTACTTAACCAAGAATTTACATGGTAGAAGTGGTGAACTGGCACTCTAATTAGAAGGCCTGCTTGTCACAGTAGGTTATTAGAAGTCCTTCAGTTATCTGATCAATATCTTTGATCAATGCTAATTAGCATCACAAATGCTAGAAATGGATTTTAATTGGTGAAATAATGGTTTCCAAGAAGTGCGAATTAGCTAAAATATCTTAGAGAACCTTTCCCAACTTTCCATAAGTGATATATAAACATCTATCAAGCACTTTAGTCTGAGCGTTTTCAATGCATTTATCTGAAATGGACCATGAAGAACCATAATTAGGGAGGAGTCTGGTTGCCTGATGCCAGCTATAAAGTTAAATGATTGATGGCTTCTGGGTTGTTGTGTCTGCCTCAAGTGAGCATTTTATGCAGAGAGAAAAATTTCACTGAGCTTACCTAACAGGTTACGTGAACTGCCTTTGTGCCTTTCTGTTAATAAATGGGTTTGTCTAGTAAACATCTAATATGATATTGGAATTGGAGATTTTCTTCTTTTATTATTTTTCTTTTTACCAGTTTTTGTTATAGAGTGTGTGTGTGTTCACCAGAAAGAAAGAGGGAAGGAGAGAAAGAGAGAAAAGAGAGAGAAATCACTGCTCAGAGTGGATGACCATATCACAATCCTTTCTCCTCCACTCTCCTCTTGGAATTTTGGGATGCACGCACACACACTTGATATTTTTTCAAGCTGCCAGTCTGGAACTTGAACTGCATAATCAGCCATGTGAAATCCAGCTGCATTATCCAACAAGCCACCAGCTAACCCATTTGGAGATTTTTCTTCATTAGACCGTAGTGGTCAAGGAGGTGAAAGATTAGCTGTCTCTCATCTACCTCCAACTATTGCAGACCACCAAGAATTACCTAGAATAATATACAATCTTTGCACATGACCACCTTGTTTAGACCAGTTCACATTATGTGGGACCAGCAGATGGCGTTGTTACGTCACTGGACTTCCACATACTTGATTATAGTTTGAGTCCCAGTCCCGGTGGCTTAAAACTCATGCCAGGCACATGTACATGAGTGCCCAAAATCCCGAGTGCCCCAAATCGCGAGAGAAGACTGGAGAAGGGATTTAGGTGTGTCCAACCCCTCTGGGGAGTCATTTCTCACTTTCTGTCTCTCTGTCTTTCTGGCAAGCACACATGCCCTGTAGCAAAACCTCTCTAAAAAAATAAATAAATAAAAGAAGAGCAATGCACAACATCTGACAGAAGATCTGCTTCAGCAGGGATGGTAGTTCCAGGAATCTGACCATGCTCATTTCCTCCCTCTCTCTTTTTAAATTTTATTTGTTGCTTCCATGATTGTCCTGGATCATGGGTAAGTGTGTCTGGGGCAGTTAGGAAAGCCTCCAGAGTTGAACCTGGAATCTTCCCATGTAGGATTGCCTCTCAGAGGATCCCATTTTACTTCTGTGTCACTGTCAAACCTACCCTGTGCCCATTCAATCCTGGTCTGGCTTTATCTGTGAGGACAATGGTGAGTGGAACCCTTGAAAATAACTTAAATAACTTTATGTATTTGTGTATGTGTGTGTGTGTGTGTGTGTGTGTGTGTGTGTGAGAGAGAGAGAGAGAGAGAGAGAGAGAAAGAGAGATAGAGAGAGATCCTGTTCTGCAGTTTTAGCAGGGGATAGTGTTCTTGTAGTAACATAATGCTCTGGTATTGAAGGAACTAGTGACAATGCGGCCTTGATTCAATTAGCACTCTGTCATAGTTGTGCAGTTAACCAAGGTCATGGCACCACTTTAAGGTCCTGCTCCAGCAGAGGAGCAAGAATGATCAGGATTAGCTCTTTAGATATGAGTTAGCACATCTTGAGAATCCTCCATACCACCAGCAGAGAACATTGGTTGCATGAGAGAAGAAAAGTGAGAGGCTGTCTTGGAGTGAGATTCAAGGTAGTATCATTTTATATAATGGAAGCATAAACTTCTGGACCTGACTTTTGTATGATATTCCTTTAGGAATATAGAGACTCATAGAATGGGTTCTCTTGGTTATTTCTAACCAGTCATAAACCCTTAAGTCTACTTTGATCAAAACTTATTCAACTTTTCTTACCAATTAGCCAACCTGAAGATGTTTCCTAACAGAATGTCTATTAGGACATTTCTTATACCAAGTGATCAAGCCTAAGATGTGGGTTAATATTAGTTTGTTTTCACACATTTCCGATTGGTTATATTGAAGCATTTTTAAGTAATTGTCCACAAACAGAACACAAAGCTGATATATGGATCAATGACAGCAAGCTATTGATAACAATGTTATAGAAATAAATTTGTTGATATTGAGCCATGTTCACAATATTGGTTAAAAAGCAAGGAAAGTTACACACACACACACACACACACACATGTAAGTATATATACATATATGCATATGTAAATGTACATATATATAAATTATATACATACACATACATAAAGAGATTTCAAAAATCTCATGGAAAATTAGAATCAAAGTATGAATTTGTTGTGATGCAAAACTTTTTCTATAAATTTCATGTGCTTACCAGAGAAAGAGAGAGCAGAAAGCAAGAAATCATCCTTTGGGGGGATGACCATGCCACAATCCCGTCTCCTCCATGCTCCTCTAGAGATCTTGGGCATGCACGCATGTCCCTGATGTGAGTTTTAAGCTGCCAGGTCCGGGACTTGAACTGTGGTTAACTATTTGAGAGTCCAGCAACGTAACCATTACACTATCTGCTGGTCCCAATGCAAAACACTTTTGAAATCCATGCATAATTTCTTTTATCATATACATTTTTCATGAACTTTCTAATTACATAAAGTTATATATATACATTAGCTTCCATTTCCTTTTTATATAAAAGTTTGGAAATATGTCTGCCAAAATGTGAAAAAAGTTTGACAGTATGTAAGCCACAATATTAACAGTGATTGTCTTTGGAATAGGTGTGATCTTATTTTTCTTTCTTTTTGAATTTCTGTACTTTCTAAGTTGTCTGTTGTGAATATGTGCTAATTAGAAAGAAAAGTTAATTTATTAGAGTTAAAGAAAACACTAATGACCTTCTTGCCCTCTTGTCAATCCTCTTCCTATTTTCTCTCAGTAGCCTTTAAAACACAGTTTTCTCTCCTTTTCAAAAAAAATATTTTCACAGCTTTACTGAGGTACAGTTTCTCTACCATAAAACTATTAATTGTATATGTACAAGTCAATAATTCTTGCTAAATTCATGAGCATATGCAACTATCACCATAATTCAGATTGAGAAAATTTCCATGGCCTGGACAAATTCCCTCCTAGCCAGCTACAATTTATCCCCACTCCCATATTGGCCCAGGCAACTATTGATTTTTCAGTCTATTTAGATTTGCCTCTTCTGGACATTTCATACAAATGAAGTCATATAATATGTGCCCTTTTGTATCTTCTTTCAATTACCATAGTACTTTTTTTTTGAAGAAGTTTTTGCTATAGTGTATGTGCACTCACCAGAAAGAGACAGAGAGACAGAAAGAGAGAAATCACCCCCTGAGAGGATGGCCATGCCACAATCTCTTCTCCTCCATTATCCTTTTGGGATCTTGGACACGCACACAGACATGCCCAGCGTGAGTTTAAGCCACCAGGTCTTGGACTCAAACCGCGGTCAACTACATGGGAGTCCAGCAACACAGCCATTATGCCAACTGCTGGTCCCAAAATGCCATACTTTTGAAATTCGACCATGTTATAACCTGCATCAGTTTGTTCCTCTTTATTGCCAACAGTATTCAGTGTAAAAACACATTATATTTTGTTTCTTCATTCAGCAATAGATGGATATGTGTATTATTTCCAATTTTTGCCTGCTATGAATAATGTTGCCATGAATATACTCCTACAAATTGTTGTATAGACATAAATTTTCATTTCTCTTGGGTGAATAATTAAGAGTTTCTTGGTAAATTTATATTTAACTTCTAAAAATCTGCCAAATTCTTTTTCAAATTATTATACCATACATTCTCACCAGCAGTACATTAGGGTTTCAGTTTTTTCATAGAATCCCCAACATTTGGTATGATCAATCTTTTGGATTTTAGCTATTTTAGCAGGTGTATATATACTGTTGCAGTTTTTGTAGTATTACTCTAACAACCAATTGTGTTTGGCATATTTTCAGGTGTATGTTAACTATTTGCATATGTGCTTTAATAAAAGGGCTAGTCTCTTATTCATTTTTAATTGGGTTGTTTGCCTTTTTATTATTGAGAAAGTCTTTACATTTTGAATACAAAATCCATTTTAGATACATAATTTGCAAATAGTTTCATTTGGTGATTTAAGACACTTTAACAATGTCTTTTTAAGAACAGAAATTTGCATTTTGATGAAGTCCAAAAGGTTACTTTTTATCTTACAGTTGTTGTTTTTTTTTTAATGTTATATTTAAGAAAATTTTGATTCATTCAAAGTCATAAGATTTCCTCAACATTTTGGAAGTTGTAATTCACAGGGTTAAAAATAATTTTAACAAAAGGTTAACGGTACTAATAACTAACAAGATTTATGAGCTTATTTTCTCAGGCTATACATTAACCAGACTCTAGAACCAGCTGGAAGTGGCTGAAACCAACATGGCTGACAGGATCCTGTTGAGAAAGAAATATACCTGCTTGGGAGGTGATGTTTTGACATCACAGCCTGAATTTCCACTGCATGTTTTATACCAACTCCCCCTGAATTTGTACACGGGACCTCTGACAAAACAGGAAGAGATGACTGTGAATGCCCAAGGGACTTTCCCATTTTCTACAGGCCTTCTGATCAATTACTTTCATTCCAACACAGCACCACCCAAGATCGTTTCCCTCCCATAAGTATCCTCTCAGCTATCCCTCAGGGAAGCCGGTCTGAAACTGATTCTCCTGCTTTCTTGCCTGGCTGCCTTGTGCTAATAACATCCCTTTATCTTGCTTTAAACTGATGTTCTAGTGTTTGCTTTTTTTCTGTCATATAGTGAGCAAAGGAACACCAGTTTGGTCACATTTCTAAGATTTTTATAGTTTTAGCTCATATGTTTAGGACTATAATCCATTTTCAGTTGATTTTTATGTATGGTGTGAGGTAAGGATCAAAGTTTATCGTTTAAAAATTATTTATTGATATATTGTGCCAGTGCATTTGTTTTAAAAAAATGTAGTAAAATATATCTAACAGAAAATTTATAATTGTAGCCATTTAAAAAATTATAAAATATAAATGTATGGTTCAGTGGCATTAAGTGAAATCACATTGTTGTGCAACCCTTTCTACCATTTACCTATAAAGCATTTAATTGTTCAAAACTGAAACTTTGTAGCTTTTAAGCAATAACTCCCCATTCTTTCTTCTCCTAGCCTCTTGGAAACCACTATTACACTTTCAGCAGTTATGTGCTGAAAATGTTTCTCCTCCCCAAATTCATATGTTGAAGTCCTAATTGCTAGTACCTAAGACTCTAACCATACTTAGAGATAAAGTCTTTAAAGAGTTGATTATGTTAAAATGAAGCTCTTAGACTAGAGTTCTAATACAGTATTAATGACTACTAATACATTCTAATACAGTATTAATGTTTGAAAGAAGAGGGACAACCAGAAATGCTCACATAGAGGAAAAGACCATGTGATGTCACAGGAAAACTCACACAGACACACACACACATACACATACATACACACACATACAGAGAAACCAAAATTGCAACCACCTTGATTTTGGACTTCCTGCCTCCAGAACTGTGAAAAGACTTTTGGTTGTTTAATTTATCCAGTCTGTGGTATTTTGTCATGAAAACCCTAGCAAACTAATGTAATCTCCATGAATTTGATTACTCTAGGTACCTCATATAAATGAAATAATACAGTATTTGTCATTTCATGACTGGCTTATTTAACTTAGTATAGTCCTCAAGTTTTATTTTTGACAGAATTTCTTTCCTTTCTAAGTCTGAATTATTTCTCTTTTTTGTACATATTGTGATGCATAGACTGAATTTAATATCCACAGTCTCAATCTCTAAAACTCCAGATTTGAATATTGTTTTAGTCTATTTTCTGTTGTCAATAGGATGCTACCTCAGACTGGGTAATTTATGAAGAATAACAGTTTATTCAGCTCATGACTTTCGAGATTCAAAGTTGAGAAAGCACATAGTGAGGGCTTTCATTTTTCTAGGAACTCTCTGCAGAATCCAGAAGTGATTCAAGGTATTATGTGGTGAGAGAGCACAAGTATGCATCTGGTCTCCTTCTCTTTTCTTCTAAAAGCCCTAGGATTCAATTTTGGGTGCACTACCATGATGACCTTATCTAATCTGAATCACCTTCCAAAGGCTCCATCTCTCAAGATCATAACTGGGTTAAATTTTTACCCTCTTTAAAATTTTTTTTGCTTATTTCCAGAGGGCATGTGCACTTGCCAGAGAAAGAGAAGGAGACAGATGAAAGCACTCCACCATGAGATGTGACCATGTTACAATCCCTTTTCCTCCATTTAGTCATCTCATTAGGTTTTGTGGCATGCATGCACATGCCACCAACATGTTTTTCAAGTTGGGGCCTGTTCTCAAACCATAGTAGGCTATGTGGGATCTGACTCCCAATCTACAGAGCTTAACCGCTGCATTATAGGGCAGGCCTTAAATGTACATCCTCTTAATACTGTCACAATAGCAACCAAATTCTAACATTTGGATTTTCAGGGAGTCATATTCAAACCACAGCAGCAGGTATAAACCTAACATCAGATGACCCACCTCTCCTAATACACTATTTAAAGTTGAAAGTTCACGATACACAAGTCAGGTTAAGGGAAATCTCATCAAGCACATTTCCCCCCTTCCTCCATGCATTGTTTCTCACAATGAATTTTGGGAGGCTACAAAAATGTACAATGTCCCAGACAACATTTACACTTTCATTATTTATGAGGCATCTGGGATGCTAAATGTCAGAAGTACGTTCTTCACTCTTTTCCCTATTCAGCAGATCACCTAATCACCCTCCAAAGGCTCCATGTTTCTATTGAGCCAGATTGTGTTCCCTGCTCTTCAAGTGGCAACACTATTTCCCCATTTGCTCAGGACACATATCTTGGATTATTTTTTGCTTATTTCTTTCTCTCACACCCTTATGTAATTCAACAGAAAAGCCTGTCAACCTACCTTCAAAACACATTTCAAGTCTAACAACTTCTTATATTCTGGGTCGTTGACATTTTAGTCCCATCTTTGGTAACATCGCATGCTTAGAATTGTAATGTCTTCCTTACTGGTGTCCCTATTGCTATTCTCCTCTCTTTTCTCATCAGTTAATTATCTTTACACAGGAGCCAGAGAAATCCTTTGAAAACACAATTTTTTTCTGATTTAATCTTCTACCAGCTTCCCTTTGATCCAGTAGCATCCAGTATCTTCACCATGAACCTTAAGCCTATGAGTTCTCTGTGTTGACGCAGTCTTCGGTGTTCTTTCCTACCATTCCCGCTCATGGCACTGTGACTTCCTGGTCCTTCAACAGAGAAGAACATTGACACTCACTGTACCCTTTTCTAGCAATTTTCCATCCCTAAATATTCCATGGCTCCCTCTTCTCTTTAATCAGGCCTCTCTGTACAAACTTTATTTCTTCACAGGCTTTTAAAAAGTCATCCCTCTAGGACTGGCAGATGGCATAATGGTTACATCACCAGACGCCCACGTAGTCGACTGAGGTTCGAGTTCCAGACCCAGTGGCTTAAACTCACGCCAGGCACATGTGTGTGTGTGCCCAAAATCCAAAGAGGAGAATTGAGGAGAAGAGATTGTGACATGGCCATCCCCCCTGGGGGGTGATTTCTGGCTTTCTGTCTCTCTCTATCTCTGTGTCTTTCTGGAGAGTGCATTCACTCTATACCAAAAACCTCTCCAAAAAAAAAAAAATCATTCCTTTTGGGACCGGCAGATGGCAGAATGGTTATATCACTGAATTCCCATATAGTCAACTGCAGTTCGAGTCCCAGACCCAGCTGCTTAAAACTCATGCTGGTCATGTGTGCATCCATGCCCAAAATCCCAAGAGAATAATGGAGGAGAAGGGACTGTGACATGGCCATCTCCTACTAGGGAGTGATTTCTCGCTTTCTGTCTCTCCGTTTCTGTCTCTTCAGCAAGTGCACATGCCCTATAACAAAAATCTCTCAAAAGGAAATTCATCCCTTCTAAATATTCAGTGCCCTACCATGCACTATCATTTTATTTCTGCTTTATTTAATACCTCATCTCTCTTTAACGGGAAGAACATTGTATAATTATTTGTTGGCCTGTTTATTTTCTGCCAGCTCTGTCACATGACCACAAGGACATTGTCTCTTTTTGTTTACTTCTCTATCCCCAGACCTTGAATGGTACATATCCTCAGAAGTTTTATTTTTACCTTTTTAAAAACAATTTGAAAAATTCTGAGACTCCAAAATCATTTATTCTGTGAAACAGTAGCTTGTTCTCATTGTATATATATTTTAAAATGTTCCCTCCCTTTATTCGATGGAGAACCTTTACTTTCTGATTACATATTCAATAATGATCCCATAAAATGTCAGTAAAACCCAATTTCCTGACATTATGACCTCCTTTTTCTTCCATTACTTGAAGAACACATGACTTGTTTGGCCTTCTCTCTCTCTCACTTGAAGTTATCAACAGAACAGCCCTTGTTTTTAAGCCTCGACTTTGGTATCTGATCTCAGGCTCAGCATCTGTGCCCTCCAGTAAGAGTTGGAGAAATCCCAGGAGTGCTGCTAAATCTGGAGACTGACTTCATTATTATGCAGCCTCGGTAAATCCTAAGCATGACTTATGAGTCTCCTTTTAGGATGATTAAAAGAAAGAAAGAAAGTAATGAGAAGATCACACACTTCATTTGTAGCAAACATTTCAGGCAGTTGTCTTCCAAGATATTTTAAAGAAAATCAGGGGGAATGAAATGTGTCTCTCCATTCTGTGACATCAAGTCAGAAAATGCAAGAGGCCACGTATCCTAAAGAAGAGTGTGGGATATCTAGTAGAACTGCAACTTAGAGATAGATGGTGTGTGGTGTTGGTTGTGGGTGTGTTGTGTGTGTGGGTGCGTGTGTGTGGGTGGGTGGATGCACATGTGCACCTGCACTGGGTTGGAGAGATGATGTTGGAGAATGATGAGAATAAGTCTGGGTAGTGGCCATGTGGCAAATCATCTCAGAATTTTGGATATTTCCTGAGTGTAATGGAGAACTATTGAGGAGTTTTAAGCAAGGACCTGATTTAATACACCTTGGATTTTTGAGTGATTTCTCCCATCACAACATAGAGAAAGAGGTGAAAGGGCACACTGGAGATATCAAGACCAGTATCAAGGGCATTGCAGGGATCCAAGGAAGATGTCATAGTGGCAATGTGATATTAAGAGATATTAAGGCAATACAAATGGCTTCACATACCAGAATTCAAAGGTGGAGAAAAGCATCTTTAAAGAATTCTGAACTCCCCAGAGTAGCACATTGTTTTTCCTTGGGGAGATGAACACAGAATGCAGACTTATAGCCTTAGTGACCTCCACAAATCCTGAGAATTTTCCAGGGAGACAAAGATTCATTCCCTGCAGGTTTAAAATTAGCTTTGCCTTCTTAGTTCTGAGGCTATGGGCAGAAAATTCTCCACAAGGAGAATTTTCCAGTATGACATAGAAAGTAAATTTTTACAAACCTGCTTAAAAAAAAGTCATCCCTGTTCTCATCAGCTTTTCCAATCACAGTAATAAGGGCAGTGAGCCAGGGGGAGATTCATGCCAGGAGAATTCTTATGACTCTGCCAAGTGGGGCAGTGGACCAACCTGAAGGTAACAAATGTGAGCTTCAGACAGGTCACATGGGATGTCAGAAACCTGGCCACAAACCCACCATAGCACCTCCACCAGAAGAACCGCACCAGCCTGTTCTTCTCCAGGGTTAGACCAGGGATATTGCACGAATCTCCGTCAGAGCTGTGATTTCCTGCAGGCTGATCTTTCCTAGCATATGCCTGCTGGAATAATTTGTCCCATACCCACACACTGGAGACTACTGAGTTTTTGCCTTTCTCCCCCTCAAAGCAGAAAGAGCTTTGTACCAGATAGCAGCCCTATGTGATGATTCTCCATCTGTCAACTCCTTACCCCGAATCTCCAACAGATTCATTCTTCATTCTTTCTCTCTCTGCCCTGTTTCATTTATCAGCCCAAGCGCTCTTTTCAGATTTTTTCTGGTTGGGTTCTACCAACAGGGATATTGGTGAGAGATTAGAAACTAAGGGGAAGAGGGCCCAACTTTGGCCTTTCATGGTTTTTTTTTTTTTTTTCCAGTCAATTTTGCCAGAGGATATATGTGCTTGCCAGGAAGACACAGTTAAAAAGAGAGGGGAGGAAAGTCAGAAAGCATCCCTAAAGAGAATGGTCATGCCAGAATCCCCTTCTCTATCTTTCCCTTCTTTTTGGGATTTCTGACATGCACACACATGCACATGTGTGCACACACAGCATATTTCTCTCTTTTTTTTTTTTTTGGAGAGATTTTCACTGTAGGGCGCGTGCGCTCACCAGACAGAGAGAGATATAGAGACAGAAAGTGAGAAATCACCCCCCAGGGGGGATGGTCACGCCGCAATCCCCTCTCCTCCATTCTCCTCTCGGGATCTTGGGCACGCACGCACACTCGCCCAGCGTGAGTTTTAAGCCACCGGGTCCGGGACACGAACCGCGGTCGACTACATGGGAATCCAGCGACATAGCCATTACGCTAACTGCTGGTTCCCCAGCATATTTCTCAAGCCACTGGATCTGGTACTTGAAAGGCATAGCTGACCATGTCAGATCCAGCAACTTTAATCTCCATTCTGGCCCAGCTCTTTGTTTCTGACTTACTTTTATGACAGTTGTTCCCACTGCTGGGAGATGTTTCCACCACTGTACCAATGCTAATGGGGGGCTCTGTGAACACTCTTCCCTCCCTATGTTGTTTCAGCCCTAGGAGAGATGACAACAACCCACAGTTAGTAGTTTCCAAGTAACTCCTCCTCCTTATCTGTTCTCTGAACCACCACCGTTTCTGCAGGTGATCCCTTCATGTATATCTCTTCATTTAAACCATCAGTAGTGAATTCTATTGCCTGCTGAGACTCCAATGGACAGAAACACAATCCCAGTAAATTGCAGCTATCATCTACATAGTTCATGGTGCTTCTCATCATGCTGAATATCAGTAACATGGAAATTATGGGATAACATCTTAACTCATGTTAGGGTTCACATGCATTCTTATGTGCATAGACGCTCACCTATAAAAGATAATTCTAATCCTTTAAAATGCACACGTGTGTATTTTACAATTTTATAGCAATCTTTCCCATTTTCAAGGTCAACAGAACTTCCCTTTCCAATCAGAGGTAGAGTCCACAGTACCATCTCAAGTCATGTCTTTTTTCACCATCTACCATGTGTTCCAAAGTCTAACAACTGTGTCAGGATACAATTCTGGTCTATTTAATTTGGGATGATGAGGGAGGTTGCACTTTCATCTGATTTATTCAGAACCATTCCGCCAATAACTCAAATCCCAACTGAGAATGTCCCTTGCCTGAGCACTTGATGAGCAAGTGCCTGCTTTCCTCCATGTGAACCAGATACAGAACACAAGACCTTCGCCAATGTCCATAAGAATCTCCCTAATGTTTCAGGAGTTCTGTAGACTTAACTAGAGATTTGGAAATCTCATAAATGAGTAACACCCCATCAGGTGCAGCTTACTACATTTTGGAAAATAGGCAACAACACTTTATATACAAGCTACCTGAATCCTCCATTCATTTATCTCTATTGGGACAGAGAAGTTATAAGACTTGGTCAGAAAATAGATCTCCTACCTACAATAAAGCAATCTTTCAGATAGTGACATAGCCAGCCATAACACAATGCCCTGCAGTTCTGGACCCACATAGGAAAGTCCTGATATCAGGTCCTGAGGCCATGTTATGCACACTAAGTACGTGTGCCCGTCATCCATGCTGGCTAAGGCTGGGAGTTGATTATGACATAATAACCCCCTGTTGGATTTAAAAAATAATAAAATAAAACAAACAAACTAAAAACCCTGTTTTCTCTTATGAAAGCATTAAATAAAAAAATTCTAAAAAATGGGGCCAGCAGGTGGCATGGTATTGAGGTGCTAGACTCCCATATGGCCTACTACAGTTCGAATTCTGGACCTGTTGACTTGCTTTCTCACTTTCTGTCTCTCTCTGGTCAATTATAAAAAATATTAATAATAAATAAAATTAGATAATTCTTTAAACATTTTTTAAAAATAATACTTTTGAAACAACACTCTTCCCAGATGCTATTCTTTTCCAGTGAAGTAAATAGTACCTTGCCTAGAAAACCAAGGATGATGGTGCTTGGAATAAAAATAGAACGTGTTGTTTTCCCAGGTAGCTAATGGTTTGATCTCATGGGTTCCAGACTAGATCAATAACAATCACACCTTCCTTCACTTTTTCTTCAGGGAGTGTATAGCTCCCTACCTGGCAGAACTGACTCAAACTACCTTAAGTGGCTTGTCCAAAGTTTGGTTTGCACAAGGGGTCTTCACTTGCTAGTTCTACTTTGCAGTGACACCACCTCTTTGGGACCCCTTGTATTCTGTAACACCATCATCACACTGCTTGACTTGGATGCATCCTCCATCTTTATTCTTAGGTATTTCTGTATCTCTTATCTCTTTACCCACAAACTGATGCTCAAAATTATGTGTTTTCCCTTTTTATTTGTCCCCAATTTATATATATAGGTATATATATTTTTTGGAGAGGTTTTTGCTATAGGGCACATGTGCTCACCAGAAAGACAGAGAGACACAGAGAGATAGAAAGTGAGAAATCATCCCCCAGCGGGGATGGCCATGCCGCAATCCCTTCTCCTCCATTCTCTTCTCAGGATCGTGGGCACACATGCACATGTGCCTGGCATGAGTTTAAGCCACCGGGTCCAGGATTTGAACCTTGGTTGACTACATGGGAGTTCAGTGACATAGCCATTATGCTAAGTCCTGGTCCCAAGAAGATATGATTTAAAAAGTGGATTTTTGTAGTTGTGTGATTGCCTGTGTTTCTAAAATATACATCTACACAATATATATAATGAATAATAATATATTAATATATAAAATATTGGATTGTCAGAAAAGTCATGATGCATTTTTGTATAGAAAAAATACATCATGCACTAAGACAGTGTGGAAGGAGGGTGGGATAAGGGACTAGTGTAAGGAAGGAAATTAGGGAGGAAAATAGAGAAGTAAGACATTTGTGGAACACAAAAAGGGTTTATTATCTGTTGATGATAATATGTATAGTATTCTCAACTGCACTGGTCTGAGGCATATTTCATGTTGGGTAAATTCTATCTACAAGCTAGATGATGTGTAGTGATTGAATATATAAATAATAAATAAATAAATAACTAAAATAATTCATGACTTTCTGACAACCCAATATATAATATATATTATATATATTGGATATCATGTTTAATTTATTATTAATAGCTAGACTGAAGGATAAAATAAATTCTTAAAAAGAAATAAAATATAGATGTTTTCAATTACCTGAAATAACAGTAGCTCAGAGGATAAAGCTGCATTCAACATTTAGGAGTTAGATGACAATCATGTCAACATGATACTTTGTTAAATGTATGCAATGATATATATTTTCAATTAAGAATTATTTTATTGTTAGCAATGATATCTTTTCTACCATTTTAATTTAGTCTGTGATTTGGCTTGATGCATATTTCTGTATTGGCCATAGAATCTACCATAATGATTGTACATAATAGGTATGAGAAGGGCTTCAAAAGCTTATGACAAATACATATTACGAAAAAACTATGTATATACTTCAAACTTTTTTTGTACCCAAAATAACCTCATTTATTTTTTTAGTCAAACTTTTTTCCATAGGTCATGTGTGCTTGCTGGAGAGACAAAGAGAGACAGAAAGTGAGAAATCACTCCCCATGGTGATGGCCACACTGTAATCCCTTCTCCCCCATGCTCCTCTTGGGATCTTGAGCATGCACACACACATGCCCAACATGAGTTTTAAGCCACTGGGTCCTGGACTGGAACCATGGCCAACTATGTCAGAGTCCAATGATGTAACCATTACACCATCTGCTGGTCCCTGCCTCATGTTTTAATTCAATTTTTCTATCAAACTTTTCCTAGGAAAAAGTCCTCAACTACTTATAAACATGCGTTGAGTGACTAGATAACAAATGAGTAAATTATTGAGATTCAATTTCTGCCAC
>NW_006160005.1:3447695-3453576 GCF_000334495.1 Tupaia belangeri chinensis | reverse complement strand
ATTAAGTTTTATTAGCATAGTGTTTCTCTTACTCCATCTATTCTCTCTCATACCAATGGAAATTGATCTGAACTAGATCTTGTTCTCACAAAATTAGAAACAATTATCTGTGATGATATTTGGCCATGTGGCCAGTAAGCCAACCCCATATCAGATAAACAACTTGATTTCTATGACTTAACACAAAAGTTTATTTCACATCCAAATTAAGTTCAGTATTAGTGGCTACAATTGGCAGGTTCTTCTTAATACAATGATGGCCATATTTCTTCCTGTAGTAACTCTGTCATCTTCAATATGTGACTTCCAAGTTGCATGCTTGCCTGCTTCAAGATGATAGGTCAAAGAATGCTAACAATTGGGTTTAAGAGATTTTTAAAAGCCAGCCTTGGAAATGGTGATCATCACCTTAGTTTGAACACTGCTTTGGTTTAACATGTCCCCCCAAAGTTCCTTGTGAAAATTTGGTTGTGATGAGATTAAGTAAGTGAAAACTTAATCCAGTTATGATTTTGTGAGGTGCAGCCTTAGGGACATGGTTAGGATTAAATAATCCTAATCATTAGGATTAGGTGGGAACCCATGTCTGAATCTTGGTAGCTTTATAAGGAGAGGGAATGAGACACACAGGCATAGACACAGTATCTTACCCTCTCTGAAATAATATTCTGTGCTACCTTAGGACTCTGTAGGGAGTCCCCATCAATAAGAAGACCCATACCACATGTGGCCCCTAGACCTCAGATCCTCACAAGATGTGGCCCCTTAACTGCAAAAACTATGAACTGAATAAACATTTATTCTTTATCAAAGACCCCATTGATTCTATTCAGTAATTAAGCAACAGAAACCATTACAGGAATGTTAGATTCTCAAGGTAGGGAGACTGCTCAATTCAATACTATTTACTCATAATACCAAAACTGGGGCTTTATTTACACTCAGTCCTGAACATCTTTAGTTAAATTAAGGTCATTGAGAAATAAATGCACAATGTTATTGGACAGAAGCAGGAAAAACTTGAAATGACTTAAGTAATAGGGATTTTTTATTTTGTTTTGTTTTGTTGTGCAGCTTGATCTGTTGCTGTCTATCGAGTCTCTGAGCAGTGGTTGTGTGAGCTGGCTAATTGAGGGGATAAATTTATAGTCGACTGAAAAGTTGGCCTTCTGTGCCATCCCAAACCATTCAACTCCTCAATAACCAGAATGTAGAAGAAAAAATCAGTCTGTTGATTAACTGAATTCTTCATCTTTAAGCCTTTTGTTTTGGCTTGATATATATACACAATAAATATCAGTCCACAAAGAATTAATTTCTTTAAAATTTATGAGTAATTTCTTCCATTCCCTTAGTAACACATTTTCATTTTTATTTGTCTAGTTTCTGGGGCAAATCTAAGCCTATATTTAAAAAGAGCTGAAAAATGAGCACATATAGCCAAAAATGTAAGTCATTCAAATGAATTCAAAGTTTGTTTTAATTACATTTAACCAGACTACTTGAGGAGAAATGCTATTATATTAACAGATGAGAGAAAAATGCTATTTGACTTCTATTTTGTTTCTTTCTTCTCCATTAGGAAAATTATCTTCAAATAAGGAAGGCTAGACTAACCATAAAGGCATCTACAGTTCCAGAAAGAAAAAATCCTAGTTACAGAACTCTTTGGCAGTTTCAAGGAATCCAAGAGACTTAAGTTTATAAACTGTAGCCTCTTGAACTAAAGGGACCCGTGACTGAAGAGTCAATGCCTTTCCCCAAAAATTATAAAGTATGGGAAATGAGACAAAAAGCTCAGAATATGCAAACACCGGCCTGGTTTTTTTAAAAATGAGAATCATAAGAATTCTGCAAAATGTAAGAATTTGCTTTCTGACAAAAATATCAGAAGGAATGAAGTAAAAAGTATCTGTTTATTCCATTAAAATTGTTTATGAGCTTTTGTAAAGAAAATAGCAGTCACTGGGATCAGAATAGGATCACTAGGAATAATGCAAAATAAATGTTAGATTCCTTGGGACCAACAGAAGGTGTAATGGTTATGTTGCTGAACTCTCACATGGCTGACTGAGGTTTGATTCCCAGACCCAGAGGCTGAAACTCATGCTAAACGCGTGTGCGTGAGTGCCCAAAATCCTGAGAGGAGAGTGCAGAAGAGATTGCAGCATGGCCCAGGGGTTGATTTCTTGCTTTCTGTCTCTCTCTCTTTCTGGAAAGTATATGTATCCTGTAGCAAAAATCTCTCTCAAAAAATAATTTTTAGATTCTTTAAGTAAGATCACTGGTCTGGAAAATCAAGGTACTACAAGATGAAATGTTTATTATTTCAAGGAGAAATGTGGCATAGATTTCATTACATTATTTTGTGACCGATAAACAACCAAATGCAGTTATTAGTGCAATGTCAGAATAGAAACTGCAGTCAACCAAGCACCATGTCTTACTCTCTTCTATTGAACACTTATCAAATGCATTTGGAAAGAGTATTGTACAGCGGCATCCACTCTTCACTCTGGAGAGAAGACTTTGCCTTCATAACTTTGAGGCATCTTTTAGTTCTCAAATTAAACTAATCAATTCTCAGATTGTTATCTTCCCCGGGGTTCTGGAGGACCCCCATCCCTATGCTTTCATTGCATTATATAATGTCTGGAGAACTCCGTTTTCTGAAACTTTTCCTATTTTAAAAACTCTTATTATTTTTTTTTATTAAATACCTTTGATTTTATTTATTTATTTTTTTGAGAGGTTTTTTACTATATGGTGCGTGCTCGCACTTGCCAGACAGACAGAGAGAGACAGAGAGACAGAAAGTGAGAAATCACCCCCCAGGGGGGATGGCCACACCACAATCCCTTCTCCTCCATTCTCCTCTTGGGATCTTGGGTACGCACGCAGACTTACCCAGCATGAGTTTAAGCCGCTGGGTCCGGGACTCGAACCACGGTCGACTACGTGGGAGTCCAGCGACATAGCCATTACACTAACTGCTGGTCCCAAATACCTTTTATTTGATTTTTAAAATTCCTATTACATGTGAGATAGGATGATCAATCATTCTGTTCACTCAGGATGGTTGGGGTCCCCCAAAAGAGAAATCAGTGCTAAAACTGATAAATTCCTGAGTAAATTGAGACAAGTTCATTATTCTAATATAAAGAATCTTGTCTCCTTATTCACCCTCCCCCAAACTTTACTTCTCCCCTGGATTATTGAGTACATTGAACACCAAGAGAGAGGATGGAGCCCCTTTCTGATGGAGCACAAGCTTTAGGATGGATTTGCCTCAAGTATGAGGTGTCTTGAAACTAGGCCTACCCCCTTTGTCAAGTGTAAGTATGTGAAAATGAGTCGAGTTAGAGCAAAAAACTCCTATAAATGATATCAAAAGATTAGGAGTGGGGGAATCAGATTTTCCTTTTGTCAGGTCTAAAAGAGTGTCAATTTAAAGAAATCTAGCTGTGTTAGCAGATTTATAAGTTGGAAATCTTTCCTAAAGGAAGCTTCTGTCAATCCTTCCAAATCAGAAGCATTAGAAAGTACCTCATAAAGACAGTGGAAGAACACTTTTCACTGGTGGTTTAAAACATGGGAAAGTTGAAATCCATATCCACTTGTAAATTGTGAAAGTTCAAACATTCCTTTTGGGAGGACCTCATGTTAAGACTATGGGCAGGACAGGGGTTTCAACAGTTGGGACAGGGAGCAGGAGAGAGCTGAAAAGGTAAAACTCACGAAGAAAATCAGAGATGTAGTGAAATGTGAGCCCACTTTGGGTAGAAACTAGGGAGAAGGCAGAGGACATCCCTGGAGACACCAACCAAGAGGACTCAGAGTAGAGGCAGAGTGTGAAAAGAGAGCCCAGGAGGCAAGTATGTGAGGTGTGGGTAGGGCTGCACCCTCATGGCCATAAGCTGCACCTTCAAGGTCATGAGTTGGTTTTGACATCACCAGCCACCCTGGACCCCATTCTTGGATGAAACAGTAAGAGGAGGGCTAGGTAAAAGGTTCTACCATCCTGAGCAGAAACCTGGGGTTGAAAAGCAGACTGCTATATTTTTTATTTCAGACCACATCCTTCCCAAAAAGCCAGCTTTCAGGGACCATCTGTTGACCTAAGGGCTATGTCACTGGACTCCCATGTAGTCAACCACATTTCGAGTCCCAGACCTGGTGGCTTAAACTCATGCCAGGCGCATGTGCATGCGTGCCCAAGATCCCGAGAAGAGAATGGAGGAGAAGGGATTGTAGTGTGGTCATCCCCCCTTGTGGGATGATTTCTCGCTTTCTGTCTCTCTGTCTGTCTTTCTGGTGAGCGTATGCACCCTATAGCTAAAACCTCTCAAAGAAAAAAAGAAAAAGAAAAAGAAAAAAAAAAGCCAGCTTTCAGGGTGGCCTCAACACTGTTTCTAAGAATCTTTTTTAATACTTGAGACTTGCAAGATCCATGGTTAATCAGAAGGTTGTTGGGACACAGAGAGAAAGGAGGGTATGAATGGTTTGGATGATCTTGCAAAATGTGAATTATCAAGCGTTAAGTAAGGGAACCAATTAGTTTGTATGTACTATGCAGCAGCATCATTTAATTCTACTAATCAAAGTATGTTTTGAAGACAGACTTCTACATGGCAGCTTCCTAAATATGAAGTTTTAGATGCACAGGTGGTCCAATTTTGCAAAGACATTCCTCATGAAATGCAAATTAAAACAATAAGGAGGCAGGATTGTGTAGGGTTTTAGAGTATATATAAGTTTTAGTTTTAAAATGTCTAAAGACAATAGCAAATGTGAACGTTTGACAAATATCAGCAATGAAGACCTGGATGCATGTTAAATTATTTCTGCACTTTTCTATGTGTTTGAAATATTCTCTATTAAACTACTTTTTCTTAAATTGAAAACAAAAAATGCATGCCCCATGGAGTCATCTCTGGCATTTTGAAATCAGAAGGATCAGGTAATGGTCACAGATGGTACCCACCTCCTCCTTCCTATTCAGAGTTTAAATCTTTATGGTGCCAGCTGTCAGTAAATGAACTGTAGAACTCTTGCAAATCCTACGATAAATTGGCAAGTCTTATTTTCATCATCCTTGAAGCTAGATAAGTTATATTTTTTTCTTATTTTATTTGCTTTTATTTATTTAATTCCTGAGTAGTTTGATGTAACTCATTTTACATGTAAGTTCCCTTCCCGATATGAACTTGGCATGGCTAGTATATGGTCTTATCTCATGAACATAGAAACTATGTATTCTAGTCATCCCATGGAAGAACTTATTATTTGTTAGAAAATGATTGCTAGGTAAAATATAAAGTCTGATATTACCTCTTTTGTCATCACTAAAGAATGGAATAATTGGTCCCACAGATGACAGATATAATTCCTTCATATGACAAATATATATCAAAATAGAACACAATATGGCTTTATTATTAAAAAATACAAACCAGCTGAACAAAATCAATGAAGGCTTGAATCTAGCTTTTAGAACTGGTAAGGTCAAAGTCTGTGATCCAATGGCTCAATGCATAAATTTGGTTACTTTAAAGGGATTCTATCAGTAAGTGGGGACTTTGGAAGTAAGTCATAGTATGCTCAGTTTGCAGAGGCTTAAGCATGAAGACAGTTATCTCACAGACCACTGGTCTGCAGGTGGATAGCCCGCGACTGATTCAGCTGTCAGCCATCTTGACAAGGCCCAGAATCTTTCTATCCTTCTGCTCTACCAATCCCAATAAGATAGCTTGTCATTCCCATGATTGTAAGTTGATAGCAGCAGCTATGAACATTGTTCTGGTTCTCTTTTATTGTGGTTTATTTATTTCTTTAATGAGGATGAGCCTGAGGGAAGGAGAGAGAGAAAGAGAGAATAGGA
>NW_006160005.1:3430349-3446955 GCF_000334495.1 Tupaia belangeri chinensis | reverse complement strand
GGGAAAGAGAGAGAGAAAGAGAGAATAGGAAGAGAAGGATAGAGGGGCCCCTAACAGGGTCTTCATGCTACAACCCACTCTTAGCCTCAGTCAGCCAGGATCACAGGCATGCACTGCCTGGGCCATACAGGGAGACCTGGGGACATTCCCACATGACTTCAACATTGTGGAGCATTGTGTTATGGTTGTGCCATGCTGACTGCCTTTCAAGCTGGTTTCTGTTGCTAATAACAGAACTACCTGAGTTTGCATAACTATTGTGTTGTTGGAAATGGCACATTTTTGGATAGAAAAGTAGGTCATGACTTTTCCAATAGCCGAATATAAAAACAGGTTTATTTAACTCACCGTTTAGAGATCCAAGGTCAAGGGTCCACATCTGGTAAAGGTCTTCTTGTTGGTACATAACAAGCTGGATAGTATCACATGATGAGAGAGCAGGAGTGCATGTAGAGTAGAGCATGTCTCTGTCTGTCTCTTTATAAACCCACTAGTGTTCAAGTGGGTGACCCACACTGATTACCTTATCCAATCCTAATAATCTCTTAAAGTTGTCACATCTATTTTTTAAAAGAATTAGTTATTTTGACCAGAGAGAGAGAGAAAGTGAAAGTGAGAAAGCAAGCTACCAGGTCCAGGATTCAAACTGTGGTCAGCCATGTGAGTGTGTGCCCAGTGCCTTAATCACCATGCCACCTGCCAGCCCCATAGTTGCCATCTCTTAACCCCATATTTAATTAAATTCTGCTCTCCTAATATCTTAATAATAGTTCACCAAATTTTAACACATGAATTTTAGGAAGACATATTCAAACCACAGCAAGCATCATGACTAATTTCAAGAGCAAGGAGCAAGGGTGGGAAAGATGGAAAG
This sequence comes from Tupaia belangeri chinensis, assembly GCF_000334495.1. Lineage (NCBI taxonomy): Eukaryota > Metazoa > Chordata > Mammalia > Scandentia > Tupaiidae > Tupaia > Tupaia belangeri. The sequence continues at coordinate 3,446,081 of NW_006160005.1, read as the reverse complement.
AAATGGGCTGGGAATCAAAAATAACCCTTTCTTCTAAAGGCTCCCTTCTTTTAACAACACAGGAATACATTTTTGAGAATCTTCCAAGCAAACTTGACTCCAGATTTATTGCTTTGGTTTCATACATTACAGCCCCAAGAAAATCTGGACTCTTACAGCAAAAATTAAGCATGAAGGAAGAGTTATTAAATTGACAATGAAGAGAGACTTCCATAAAGATCCTGAGGATTCCAGAACTACAAACTAAAAACATTGCCTTAAACTTTGTATAGTCCAGACAGCTTTCTCACTGGGGAATGATAATGGCCCTCTAGAGTTGATGTTGAAATCTTCAGTGAATAAAATACCCAAAGGTATTTAAGAATCTCATGAAATCATTAACATCATTATTTTTAGATTTATTAATCTTTATTGGGTTTTGAAAGGTGACCCAACCTGAACAGAGGTCTCCTGACCTTCATACCCACTCCAAAATTAGGAGGATAATTGGGCCCAACCAGCATGTGCTCCTCCCCACCATGAGGGGAATGCATGTGTAAATCCCACTTGAAAACAAGCCTGAATAAGGCCCCTAGGACCCAGATAAAAATCTCTTGCCCCAGTTCCTCCTTGGCAACCCATTTTCCAGGACCCCTCCCTTCTTGGGAACTCCATTTTATCTTTTTTCTCTTTCAGTAAATTTCCTGCTTTGCAATACCTTACAAAAATTATTAAAAAAAAGGTAAGATGGCCCCATCTGACTGGAATCAGAACACAGTTTATTCTGTTTTTACTATAAGCAAAACCCCAGTCTACTTAAATCGAAAACCTTATTAATTTGTTGTGCAACCCAGCAACATTGTGCTCTAGCAACCTGATTAACAAATTGCACATCTGGGATCTCAGGTCAAAGTTTTATAAGAGTTGCAGGTAGGCTTGAGACATGGCTGTTCTCTCATAGACAATTGTTATAATTTACTACCTGCTGGAATGAGCAACCTGGAAAACAGTGATGATTAATAGCTTCAGTTAATCGTTCTTAACCTTTAACTCTGTAGACAGGAGCCAGTTATGTCATTCTGACTAGGCTGAACTACATTTCCCAGCATTTCCATTACTACATGTTTTTAGTTAGAATGAGCCACAGACAGAACCTTACACAGAACCCTGGGGCGGGTCACAGGGAATCTGAATTAGAACCTGCAGGGGAATTAGAGGGGAACCTGGCATTCTTTTGTTTGCTGAACTGTTAAATGAGAAATCGTATATATGCATGGTATACAAAGTGATCTTTTGATGTAGTATAGAATATGGGGTGATTAACCCAAGATGAGTAACATATAGTAGCTCCTTCTTATTTTTTTCTTTTAAAGTTTCATTTTTAATTATATTTATTCTTCTTCTTCTATTTTGACTAGAGAGAGACAGAGAGAAAGGGAGAGTGAGAAAGCAAGCCTCCAGGTCCAGGACTCGAACCGTGGTCAGTCAGTGAGAGTTCAGCACCTCAACGACCACTCCACCTACTGGCCCCAAGTAGCTCCCTCTAATTTGAAGTTTCATTTTCTGTGGTTACAGTTATTTTAGTCAATCTCAGTCTGAAAATATTACACGCATAATTCCAGAAATACAGATCACCACTCAAAGTAGCCAGTCAATTATCTAGTTATTTCTTATTGTGTGCAAGGCACTGTACTAAGCTCTTAATAAGTGATAACCTCTTAGCTGATTCACCTCCCTCCATTCTCGCCCCTCCACAATCTACTCTCCATACAGGGGCTGAAAACCTACATCATATCACAAAAGTCCTCTGCTTAAATCTTTCAATGACCTCCCTTTATGCATTGAAATAAATCTAGCCCCTGACTGTAGTCATGAGCTGTGGTCCTTGTCTCCCCCTGCAATCTTCTGTCTCTCCACCGTCTCCTCACTCCCTGTACTCCAGCCACTCAACCCTTCTGACTGTTTCTTTCTTGAAGGAGGAAATCTCTTTATTTTTTATTTTTATTCTTTAAATTTGCATTTAATCATTGTGCATTTTTACAGCATACAAATTAGGTTCTCAGAGTATAAATGCACTGCATATCCAGCAAGTCAAAGATATTACTGTACACAGAAACTTTCCATTCTTGCATCTGTTAAATATTTTCCCCTTTAGTCCCTGCCTCCCATGAGGTTTATTATCAATGCTTCTTTTGCTTAGTTGGTTCATTCCCTGAATTATTTTTATCTTATTTTATATATATACATATGTGTTTTATATATTTATGTATATTTGTGTATATGTGTGTGTGTTTTATTTACATTTAATCAGTGAACATCTGTACAGCATACAAAATGGTTTTCTGAGCATGAATAGAGTGTGTATTAGTCTAGTCAAAGATATTACCATATACTGAAAAACATGAAAAAATTCTCAATATTCCCTTATGATAAAAGAAATGCAAATCAAAACCACAATGAGATGCCACTTAACTCCAGTCAGAATGGCTAAGATTTAAAAAAATAGAAAGTAATAAGTGCTGGTGAGGATGTAATGAAAAGGGAGCCCTCCTACCCTGTTGGCAGGAATGTAAGTTAGTACAACCACTGTGAAGAACAATTTGGAAGTTTTTCAAAACCTACCATACGATCCAGCAATTCTACTCCTGGCTATCTACTCAAAGGATAGAAAACCCCTCAGTGGGAAAAACACTTGCATATCTTCCCTGAATCTTTTTTCATCTTTTTTAAAAAATTATTTTATTGGGACTGGCAGGTGGTATAGAGGTTGGGGGCGCTGGACTCCCGTATGGCCAATGGTGGTCTGAGTCCCGGACCTGGCACCTTGCTTTCTCACTCTCTCTCTCTCTCTCTCTCTCTTTCTCTCTCCCTCTCTCTGTCCCTTTCTGGTCAAATTAAAATAAATAAATAAAGAAAGAAAGAAAGAAAGAAAGTTAAATAAAATAATTCTTTACAAAAATTAAAATAAATAAAGTTAATTTATTAAAAATAAATTTATTAAAATAAATAAATACATACATAAAGTTAAATAAAATCATTACTTAACTTCATTTATTTATTTTAATTTGACCAGAGAGGAACAGAATGAGAGTGAGAAGGAAAGTGAGAAAGCAAAACACCAGATCTGGGACTCTAACTACGGTCAGCCATGTGGGAATCCAGTGCCCTTAACCACCGCACCACCCGCCGGCCCCTTCTTTTCATCTATTAGATTCTTTTCAAAATTGGACATTTTCAGAAAGAAGCAAGATATATATTCCTTGAGCAATACAGCTTCAAGACGCAGATGTGGTGGCACAGACAGTAGGGTACCACTGTACAATACTGGATCACATAAAAGGCCCCATTTAGGAATCCAGAAAAACCTAACCATGTGTGTGCAGATGTGTCCTAGCTAACTGGGAGGCTGAGGTGGGAAGGTCACAACGTGACAGAATTCTGTCAAAAATGCCTCTCTTCAAAAAAAAGAAGAAAGAAAGAAAGAAGAGAAAAGAATACAGACTTTAGCCCCATAACACATATTGTCTTCTTGATAGGAAGTGTCACTACATGGAATGATTGTATTTACTTGCTTTCTTGCCTTTCTCCCCCATTTCTACTAAAGGAGATCATCTGAAGGATAGAGACCTAGTGGCCTTGCCTGGCTGAGTAACTGGAATAGGTTGCACAGACTGAGGTACACATGGCACGTCTCAGTAAATACTTGTCCAATGAATGAATCTGTGGAAAGTTTTCACAATGATACAGGAAGGTGGATGTTGGTTGCCCTCCATATCTCAAAGGAGGAAATGGAGAATCCAAAAGATGAGGTCATTTTATTAAGACCATTGTCTGGGAAACAGCAGAGCTGGTATGTGGATGAGCTCCTCTGTTCTGCCTCTCAGCTATTTGAAACTGTTCTCATTCATGTCTGAAGTTATTCAACAATTCTAAAACTAAATTCCAATTATGTACATATTCCCTAGCATTTTACTTGTTCAAAAGTGGGAGGCTACTTTGGGTGGGCTCTCTGTTGTATACTGTCTCACTCATCTTGGAGGTTACCTCACCCCCACCTCAACCAATAGACTGAATATCATTGCTCAAAGTTAGATGTTCTTGGTGTGTAATTTGTTAAGCTTTACTTGACAAAAAAGACTATCTAATGTTTCCTGTCTTTAATATTTTCAATTCAGCAAGGTCTCTAATTTTGTTCTTTTTTCTCTTTTAAATTTATTCCATCTTGTTGCATTTTGTGTGTGTTTTCAGAGCACCTTAAAATCCTCCCTAGCATAAAGTGAGCATAAATAACATAAATAATTAAATGAGAATTCCTGAGGGATGGACTCAAAATGCATTATTCTGAGTGTATCAACACTCAATGTAAGTAAAATAATAAGGTTAAAATTTGAGTTTCAGTATTAAGAAGCCAGAGTGGTAGCCATTAAAAGTGATGATCATGAAGACTATAAAACCATGAAAAGATGCTTACAGTACAATGGGAGCAGAAAAGATGGGTCCAAAACTGATTGGAATACTGGTTAGAACAATTTAAAAATAAGACTGGAAGGAAATACAGCTTCATTTTGTACAAATCTAAACCATGCAAATGGAAATGGTATGATATATGAATACAGTAAGTCACTTTATAATTCAAACATTATGTCAACTCCACTTTTGACTCTTTACTGTGAAAAATCTAAATCACATACCACATAAACAGAATACAGAAATAAACACACACACCCACCACCCATCATCAATGGACATAAACATTTTGTCATTCTTGTTCCATCTACATCTCCACCTATTCTCCACCCTTCTTGAAATATGTATTTGTTGAATTTATATATATATATATGATCCCAAATGTGCAATGTTGATATTCATGTAGTCTTCTTTGATTATTTCATAAAATTTCCTAGTATATTTTTTCTAGTCAACTCTCCATCCCAACAGAGACAAACACTGCTTTAAAGTTTTACACAATAAATAATTTTTACTTATTACAGTGCTTTGTTTAAAATAGAATCATAAAATACATTGCTTTTTGCACCTGGCTTCTTTGGCCCAGCATAATGTCTGTAAGATTCAGTCAAGTTGTTGACTCTATTAGTAGCTAGTTCCTCTACTTTCCACAATATGTTGTGTTATTTTGAGTTTTTTTCCCTAGAATATTTAATGAAATTCACTCATGAAACCATGTGGTGATGCTTTTTAATAACATGTTTAATTTTTTGGTACAGATGAGGCTGTTCTTATGTCAGTTTTGGTAATTTGAGTTTAAGGAATTTGTTCACTCCAGCTACATGTTAAATTTGTCCATGTAAAGTTAATCCCGTTATTCCCTTTTAATTGTTTTGATAATCTAACAATCTGTAATGATAATCCCTTTTATGTTCCTGATACAAATAATTTCTGTTTCTCCCCTTTTTTCTGTAATCAGTCTTGTTTGTAATTCAGCAGTTTCACTGACCTTTTCAGAGAACTAACTTTTGGCTTCATTGATTGTCTTCTATTTCTTGACTTCTATTCATATATAAATATTTCTTTCTCTCTTCCTCCCTTCCTTTCTTTTTTCTTTATTTCTCTTTCTCTCTTTTAAAAAAAATTTGATGAAAGGCAAATGCACCCACCAGAGAGAGACAAAGAGACAGAGGGAAGGAGAGGGAGAAAGCAACCCTCAATGGGCATAGTCTTACTACAATCCCTTCTCCTCCATTTCTCTGTCCTGCTGGGATTTGAGACATATGTGCACATGCACCCAGCATGCTTTTCAAAAATCACTGGGATTGGGATTCAAACTGTGTGATGGACCCTGTGAGTTCTGCCTCCTTTAATGACCAGGCAATATGGCAGACCGAATTATTTATTTATTTATACTTATTCTCTCCTAGTCTTTATCTATACTCTAAAAGTGGGCATTTAAATAATTGATTTCAGACCTTTCTTTATTTTCCACTATAAACCTTTGAAGCTAAAGGTATCTATCTACAAAAAAACCTATGATGAGGAAGAGAGAAAGAAAAAATGAAGCAGTGAAGTCCTTGGGTAAGTCAAAGGGAATGACACTCATGGTTTCAATTGGACTAGGGGTGAAACTATTCATTACAAAGAAGAACAGGAGGAAAATGGATAAAAATGAATGAAGATGAACAGATTTTTTTTTAAGTCTTTGCCATAGGGCATGCATGCTCACCAGAGAGGAGCAACAGAGAGAGGGAAAGTAAGAAATCACCTCTGCAGGAGTTCAATCCCTTCTCCTCCATTCTCCTCTCAAGATTTTAGGCACACATACACACATGCTCAGCACGATTTTCAAGCTGCCAGGTCCAAGACTCAAATTGCTGTTGAACATATAGGAGTCCAGTACATTAACCACCATGCCACCTGCTGGGCCTGAAGATTCATAGATTTGCTGATGGGAAGTTGAGAGCATCCCCCTCTGATGCTTTCCGTTTTCTTAGTAAGCATGAGGACAGATCACCAACTGAGTATGCAGAAGAGGAGCAAGTCAGGAAGGAATTGTCATACATAGTCTTGTCAGAGTGTGAAGGAGCTTTAGTTATGAAGGGTAACAGATACATCAGGCAGTAAAAGTGCTCATTGAGAATAGTGGCTGTAATTTTTAAAGCAAAGAAGTTAACTTGGATCTGTGATTTTCTTTTCTTTTCTTCCCCCCATCCCCACCCTGAGGGTATGCAAGAGACAGAGAAGCAATTCACAATGGAGTGTGGTTATGCCACAATTTTTTCTCCTCCGTTCTTCCTTCCTGTTAGGATTTTTGGCATGCATGCACAAGCACCTGTCACGTTTTCTCAAGCCACTGGGGCAGGGATTCTAATTGCAATGGACGATGTGGAGCCTAGTTTCCTTATCTGCTAGCCCATGGGTCCAGATCTCTGATTTTCTACACAAAATTCAGATGCTTGTGCATAAGTACTGGAGAAAACAGATATGGGGGTGTATAGGTAATAGAGAAAATAGATGTGGGGGTTCTGAGGGGCTGAAGTTTATTAGGAGGGGAAGACTGAGATGGGGGAGGGAAACAGGGGACTGAAAGTATCTACAAGGAAGTGATTAAATGAATGAGCCGTGGATTTATAGCTGGGAAATTAGAGAGGTGAGGATGAAATGTGGGTGTCTCAATGAAATCAAAGGATGTCAATACTGGGGACACTGGAGTAAAACACCTTGAAGTGGTGGTGATAGGGTTGAAACTTTAAAGTTGGGGTTTTGAGGAGAGGTGGTTACTGGAGATGACAAGGAATGGGTGTGATCATGGAAGAAGTCAGAAGGGGATGATTCAAGGGGATGCTATTCAAGTCATCAGCTCAAGGGCAGCAGTAGGCTGGAAAGCATAAGACAATTAGCAATGGGGAGTGGTTTACAAGCTAATAGCTGGAAGCAAGAAGGGAGAGAAAGTGCTAAGCACCTACATTTGTTGGTTGATGTCCCTTTCCTTCATCTTCAGAACCATCCCTCTCTCCCATTCTGATTCTTCTCCCTTCCTCTTTCTCAACAAAGGATTCTTATTTCATTGAACATACCTGGAAAAGTCAGGCTTTTCTCTTTATGTTAAGGTCAGCTAATAGGGACCAGCAGTTAGCATAATGGCTATGTTGCTGAACTCCCATGTAGTCGACCGCGTTCAAGTCCTGGACCCGGTGGCTTAAACTGACACCAGGTGTGTGTGCATGCGTGCCTGAGTTCCCGAGAGGAGAATGGAGGAGAAGGGATTGCCGCATGGCCATCCCCCCTGGGGGGTGATTTCTCACTTTCTGTCTCTCTGTCTCTCTGGTGAGCGCATGCAAAAACCTCTTCCCTCCCCCCCCCCAAAAAAAAAGGTCAGCTAATAAACAACTTTACCACTCCCTTGCCATGTGACACCATATTAGCAAGACCTAAAGATGAGAATAAGAACATTTTTAGGGGGCTGTAATTGGGCTTGGGCCCACCACAGAGTGTCCTGCCCAAGATGAAAGGGTACACACAGCCCCCTAAACAGTCATGCCAGATATAATAGGAGATGACAGTATAGGGGAGGTGAGGAGAAGGGCAAATAAGTTACTGCTTTGTTTCCAAAGAGAGTACCCCAGTGGCTCCAAGGTTCCAAGATCTCAGCATCTAAGGATGGAACCATGCTCCCTATCAGTGGTTCCTAAACTTCACTTAGCATCTGAATCATCAGGAAGATGGGTTTAATCACAGTGTTTCCCCCTCTTCTCCAGCCCATTTCAATTTAGTAGGTCAGGGGTGGAGACTGAGGTTTGATTTCTAACAAGTTCCAGTGGATTCTAATGCTGTTGTTCAAAAGCCACATTCTGAGGACCATTCCCCTAATGCTTCAAAAATCCTGCAAATCATGACAGTTTGGGGGACCAGTATATGGCATAGTGTTTAAGTCACTGAACTCTAACATGGCCAACCACGGTTTGAGTCCCAGACCCAGTGGCTTAAAACTCACACCAGGGCATGTGTGTGTGTGCCCAAGATCCTGGGAGGAGAATGAAGGAGAAGGGATTATAGCATTGTCTTTCTCCTTGGGGGGTGATTTTTCACTTTCTCTGTCTCTTTCTCTCTCTGGGGAGTGCATACTCCCTAAGGCAAAAACCTCTTTAAAAAAAAAAGAGAGAGAGATTTTTGTTACTGCTTGTACATATTTTGTTGGTTATGTTTCTATTTGTGTTTCTTAGCATCCACTGACTTTCTGTTAGTCTCCACATTTGTGAAATTGACATCGTACTGGTACTCACTTTCTGGGAAAAGTTGTGAGAGTTGAATGAGTTAATAATGTAAAACATGTACTAATGCTATAAAAAAAAGTGCTAGCTGTCATTTAAAAACTTTATCAGCCAAGGAATATAAAGAGCAAGGGTTCTTTAAAACAGGGGATGTTTTATACAGGGGGCTGGTTGCACAAGGGACAGAAGAGCTGGGAAGCTGTGATTAGCAACTGTAGGGGCATGGACCATAGGATCAGTGGATTTCAGAGCTTAGAAGATGGGGCAACAGTGGAGTTCACCCTAGCAGAGTAGGGGAAGGGTAGAAAAGGGACCTGCTGGCAAGCTGTAGTTGACTAGCCCAATAACAAACCCATGGATTTTAGGCTAAAAGAGCAAAATTAAAACTCTCTCTCTCAGGCCTCAAGATCTTAACTGATTTGACTTAGCTCAAGGGTAGCTGAGGCAATCCCCATTCATTTCCCTCTTGAAAGATTAACCTGGGAAAAACATTAGCACAGACAGGGAGAGAACATCCTCCCACACACAATCTGTGCGTGTGCTCAGTTCTGCACAAGGAGGCTTCATTAGTGCCTGAACACTCGCTGGAATCCTCATGCAACTCTAGAGTGTGTGGTGGGGCTTCCTGGGGGGATCCTCCCAGCACACAGAGGAAGCCAGAGTACTCAGTGAGATGCAGTACATCGAACAGACCCCAAGAAAATTGAAAAGAGGCAAAAGCTGGATGTGTCCAGGAATCATAGGGAGTTACAACATCTGCCTCATTGGCTTTTTTTGAATATGCTTTAGAAAGATAATTTCTCCCCAATTCTGTACCTTACTGCATAAGGAAAAGGCCTCTTTCTGTCATTAGCATGAGTGACAACCATGGGCTGGTGGTGTCTTCCACACAGGGATGTAAATTTCCCGATACTGGAGGCTCACATTAGGAAACTCATTCAAAAGGGGCTTGAAGAAATGGAGACATTGGTATTGAGAAAGTTGTCCCCAGCCAGTGCTGACTCAGGGCACCTCCAAATGAACCCCAGCAAGCTGGACCTGGAATCAAGGTAGAACTCTGGGTATGAGCCAGACCTGACAGGAGACCAGATGAGGGAAGGTGTGGGCTCACGGGCACTCAGACACATGCACGAGCACACTCTGGTTTATACAGATTGGGAACACCTCTCCTACGTGTGACCTCTCAAGATCAAACAGAAGGAAAGATTTGGTGAGCTTCCTGGGGAGGTAACCTGGGGAGAATCTCTTAAAATAAATAGGAAGATGTCAGAACATCCCATTTGACTTCCTCCTTTTGAGATCTCTGAATTTCCAGATGGAACCTCTTCTATCCTATGACCTGCTGTGAAAGTCTTCTCTTCTATTCTACTGATTCTTATCCCTAATGACAGAGGATTGAGAAATTCCTTGATTGGCATATCATTTTCTTTCTCTCTCTCTCTCCCTCTCCCCCCCCCCTCTCTCTCTATCATAGAGAAGAAGCAGAAAAAGAAAGGGAGAAATCCCACCTCCTCCTGCCCCCCCCTCAACCCCATGGGGAATGGCCATGTTGCAATCTCTTCTCCTCCATTCTCTCAGGATTTTGGACACACACATGCACCTGGCATGATTTTCAAACCCCCAAGTCTGGGACTCAAATTGTGGTGAGCCATGTGGAAGTCCAGCTCCTTAACCACCATGTCACCTGCTGGCCCTGGCATTTCAGCTCTTTAAATCTCTTCCACTTTACTTCTGTGTCACCCCCTCACCCCCACCTCAGGCCCTGCCTCTTCTTGTATGATGGGGTTTCTGATTGTTATCACACTCCTTTGATGATTGAAATCTCCTGCATTTGTGTCCCAGTTACCCTTACTGGGTATTGGCTCCTGTGGCCAGACAGCCTCATGGCATCCCGACCTCAGCCACCTACCCTTTTCCTGTGTCCCTATAGACCCTGGCTCTGAGGCTGAGCTCAGATTTCTGGTTAGTGTTACCTGCTTCCTATCGACATTCTTCACTCATCCCACTTTGAAACTGATCTTCCATGTTCTACAGTTTTGTGCCTAGTTTCTTGGCTAGCTTCCTTCCATGTTCTGTCACTATTCTACTTTCTGCCTTGCCAGGGAGGTCCCACTTTTGGGACTGATTCAACAGCTTTGGGATTATTGATCCAAGGTCTGAAGGCAGCTAGCTGTTTTTGTACCTCAGTGGTATCGTTTTTTTCCTTGGGACAGACAAGTGTGACAGGCAGATATTGGAGGTAAGCCTGCTACCCAGAGGCTGACCATGGAGTTTTACAGAAATGTGAAATCCATTCTTATCAACCTTGGCTCTTCACTGTTATCACCTAAGAGCTTTGTACCTGTGCTTTGGTCCCCTTCCAGGCAATTGAGTGAGACTCTCATGGTCAAGGCTGGCTATGGCTAAGGACCACATCATTGTGCCTTCCCTTTCTTAAAGGTTCTTATTCGTTAGACCCAGTGTCAGATCCTTGAATGAGTATTTTTAACTAGTATCCCAGTTGATTTTAACTAATAAGACAAGGAATTTTCAGGAAGCATTTGCTGTGAGATCTGATCCCAAAACTTTTTTAAGATATGAAATGTCACAACTAGAGATCCAAATGCCCAACAGTGTCCTGGGTTCCAGGCAGGAGTCAAACCAATTAGCTAAAAACCCTGGCAGCAAAACCCCAAGTTGGAAAAGCAAAGAAATTTACAATGAAAAATTAGTGAGGAAAATCTTAAAATAATACCTTCATCTTTTTCATTTCAATCCTTTCTTGGGTTTTATTTTTTTATAATATGTTTCTTAAAAGCAATGGCTAAAAAAATTAAAAGCTGGGGCTGGCAGGTGGCGTGGTGGCTAGGGGCACTGAACTCTCACATGACCGACTGCAGTTTGAGTCCCGGACCTGGCAGCTTGCTTTCTCACTTTCCCTCTCTCTCTTTCACTCTGTCCTTCTCTAATAAAATTTAAATAAAAAAAAAATAAATAAAATAATTCTTTTTAAAAAGCTATGGTTTGCTGACACTTTGCACATAAATTTTACTATATCTGAGATTCTTTGTTTAGAAAATAATAGGCACTACATCAGATCACATCCTGAATATTATATTGAATATGTTTTTTATTTCATTGTCTATATCTGCGAAAGACCAGAAAAGTACCCCATAAGGTCACCACTGGAGGTTGCATTAGACAAAGGCATGAACACTGAAGCCATGGCCTGGTTCTCCATTATCTGCTTTAAGACCTGTAGGGGTCTTTTCTTTTCTTTTTTTTTTTTGGAGAGGTTTTCGCTATACGGCGTGTGTGCGCTCGCCAGACAGAGAGAGACATAGAGACAGAAAGCGAGAAATCACCCCCCAGAGGGGATGGTCACGCCGCAATCCCTTCTCCTCCATTCTCCTCTTGGGATCTTGAGCACGCACGCACACGCGCCTGGCGTGAGTTTTAAGCCACCAGGTCCGGGACACGAACCGCAGTTGACTATGTGGGAGTCCAGCGACACAGCCATTACGTTAACTGCTGGTTCCCAAGACATGTAGGAGTCTTGATGGTGGTGCACAGATAGCGCCATCACTTGGAAGGCTCCTAGGCTAACCTGAACACACAAGATGCAGTCGCATGGGCCTACAGTTCTGACTAATTGGGAAACCACGACAGGAAGATTATGACACAGTGAGACCCTGTTGAAAATATCTACCTTTGTCTCACTGTCTCCCTTTGTCTCTCTCTCCTACTCTCTTTTTAATTATTAAAAACATTTTTTTTTTAACAAAAGGAGGGGTAGGCTTTTAGGCAGATTACTTCATCTCTGTACGATTGCTTTACATCTAAAATGTAGAGTAGGACTAAAAATGTTGTGGCAGACAGTGGCACCGTGGCAATACAAATGCTTTGTGATGCTGAAAAGGCTCTGGGTTCATGTCTGGAGACTTCCCTGTGCCTATGATCCAAGGCTGGCTGGAGCTGGTGTTGGGTGGTGACATTGGGCTCCTACTGAAGGTGCCTGTTTTGTTCCCTGTCTTTCTTGCTCACAGAAAAAAATAAATGAATAAACTTAAAAATAAACCAGTTAATAATTCACATATAAGATGGTTAGAAAAAATCAGATATGTAGCAAGCTATGATAATTACCATTTCCATTATTTATCTCTTGATGGGGTCTATCCTCACAATCCCTTAGCAGAAGTCAAGAACATGACTGGAAATTAATCTTGTCAATCCCAAGCCAATAATGTATCAAATAACCATCATAGGAATCAGTTTGTTTTCCCAGCATTTTTCTAGAAGTTTTAAACAGCATACAATCATTAATCATAAGCTTCCAATTTGCTGGGCAAACTAATGATGAAGGAAGGAAGAAATTAAAGAGGGACCCACACATTTCTTCCAATCACTCTCAGGTACTCTCTAGACTTTTTCCCCCTTTCAGCCCCAGAAGAACCTCCGTGTCCTTCCTGGGATTGATTTCAATATGAATCATCCATGACTGCAAAAGGGAGACTTCAGTTGAGTTCCTTCCAACGGGCTCTGCCTTGGGAGGTAATTTCTGCTGTGTGGGTGTGATTCGATCACCCCAAGAGTTGTGGCCATCAGGGGACCATGAGGCCTACAATATTGATAACCACAGCCTTTTGTGCTGAGTTTCCCAAAGCCAGTAATTTGTTAGGGAGACATAGCAAATAGATATTTTGGAGCTTAAATTTGGAAAATAACAGCATTCTTGCATACCCCTTCTGGTACACAATCCCTTCAGGATCCACACAAGTTTTCATGCTCATGTTTGTGCCTGCTAAAAGACATTGCTTCCTCTCCCCTGGGGATTCTGCTCAGCTAGTGGAATGGCTGGGTTGGTCCCATCAAGGACAGGAGCAGTTTGCGAGTCAAGAAAGAAACTGAAGTCAGAAATGTGTGTCCCATCTTTTGGTGGGTGAGACCCTTGCGCTGTTCCTCAGGAAATTTAAGTGAGGGGGTAAATTGATGGGACATGTGAAGAAACTACAGAGGAGAGGGAACCACCCACTACACAATAACCCATGGCCTGACAACTGGAAGACTTGCCACTATCCCAGATGATTCTGCAGATCTTGGTGACATGACACAGCCCGGTGAATGCTCAAAGGACGGAAGTTATTAATAATGTGAGATTACTATTAGCGGGTCTCTAGGGTATAATTTCCTGAGCCTGTCCCTTTCAGAAGATGAATGCGGAAATCATAGCAATAATAATAAAAATGACCATGTATGCCTATAAGACATTTCTGCTCTCTCCAGCTGTTACTAGCTTTTCATGTTCAGGAAACTCAGCCAAATATATATCAAGTTTCCAAACAACTTCTGGGCTCTGTCTAGGAATTACTTAGTGTTTTATCTCTATATAATTCTATTTGTTGAAAAAATTCTAAACAAAGGTGGAAGCTGTGAGGTTAGGAGAAAATCACTGGGCTCAGAACCTGAAGATCTGACTTGGAATATAAGGGGGTTGAGGGATTTGGATCAGGTTGAGGAAAAGGGCATGACTGTAGAAGATATTCACATACGACAAACTGACCAGAAGGTGCTTGGACAAGCATGCATGAGCCTGTCCAGAGGCTTATAGATGGAGGATGGGGGCAGGGGCCACCATCCAGAGAAGAAAAAGGACACAAGAGCTTCCAGGGCAGAAGGGCTGGCCCAGGTGGTGTGGCTCAGCAGCAAGGTGGAAAGGCTCGGGGTCAGAGTCTGAAGGGCCAGAGCCATGGCATCTTGGGGTCTTTCAAGCTTGGGTTTATCTATGGCTAGTAGGTATGAGGTAAAGTTTGCAGGGGTATGCAAAGGACACCAGTTCTAAATGGCTACTACCCTGCTTTTGAGTTATTTAAAAAAGCAACAGGATGTATGAAAATATGAGTTTCACAGCTCTTAAGAAATAAGTGACCTGCAGGACAAGATAGAGAGGCCATCTTTGGCTCATTTGAGTAACATAGTGTCAAACAACAATTTCTTGACTCTCCTTGGAAGATTTCTTTAGTGTCTTTGGGCTTTGATTTCTTCACTCACTATATGGTGGTACCTACTTCAAATATTGGTTGAAATTTTAAATCAAGGAGCCAAACCCAAGAATTTCAAGTGCTTTTCCTTGATCCTTGCCCTCCTACCCCCTGCCACTTTCTTTGTACTTAAGAAAGGGAAAGTCACCTTTTCCTTTGTCTCAGTCTTTTTGTATGGTTGCTTTTAAAACGTACTTTTCAGTACATTTCTTCTTTTCTTTCATGGTGGGGACCCCCGGACAGAGTCTTGTCATGCCATGGCCCTCTCCCAGTCTTCCAGCTGTCCAGGACCAGGAAGGAGCACACCCAAGGACAAACCCTGCATGTTCAAGTTGACCCACACTTTGAAACCCAGACCTTCCCATATGGCTCCAGTATCACACAGAGGCACCCTACTGCCTGTGCCACCACAGCGAGGCCTGGAAAATCTTCAGACAGGAAGAATGAGGCTCTGAAATTAAATTCCTCCCCTTTTCCTCACCTTGTTAACCCTGATTTTGAGCACACTATCTTTACCTGCTTGATGCTTAAACTTTAAAAAATCAGAGGATAGAAAAAAAAATTGAAGAAAGGAATAGGAGGATGAGAGGACAGAGGTGGTTGTAGGGAGGGCCTGGGGCAGTGAGTCTGGCAAAGGAGCTTGGGCAAGGAAGTCAAATGAACACATTAAAGTGAAACCAGGGTCTGACTTCTTTCCAGTTTTCCAAGCCAGCCTGAAATGTTCAGCCTCCCTCCTGCTCTATCCTCTCATGGATGTCATGCCATGGCCACAGAGAGGCTCCCTCAACTGACATAGTCCTGACTTTCCCTCATGTTTCCTGAGGAGCAGGACTTGGCTTGAGAATCTGCTGTGACCTAGTCTCTGGAACCATCCCTAGAATGTGAATAGAACTGAGTTCCCCATTACAACAGGGTTTCTCCATCTTATCACTATTGACATTGGGGCCACATAACTCTTTGTTACGAGGAGTATTTGGGGCTTGTAGAACATTTTGTGGCCTTCCTGACCACTA
>NW_006160005.1:3426754-3429896 GCF_000334495.1 Tupaia belangeri chinensis | reverse complement strand
TACTGGATTCCAATAACACTTACTCTAGTTGTGACAACCCAAAATGTCCTTAGTGGAGACATTTTGTCAAATGTCCCCTGAGTGGAGGTGAGGGAGCCCAAATCATTCCCAGCTGAGAATTGCTGCCTTATTACACCTTCATTTCTGTTTCTTTCTTTGTTTGTTTGATTGTTCTGGGGAATTTCTTAATCATTTTCTTCTGAGATGAAGGTAAATTAAAATACAAGAGGTTGAAATCTCTTTCCAGTGAAAGCATTCTGCAGGGTCTTCGACATATCTAAGAGCAGGTAATGCCTCCTTGATATCTTCTTGAAGGCCCTTGCTAGAAGACAGCACTCCTCTCTGAAAATTTATATAGCACTTTGTACCTCTCATCACCCTACCCTTCTGTTAAAATGAAAGTTCTTATAGTATAAGCATCGATGTCCTTAATCTTTAAGTCCCTGGAGAACCTAGCACAGTAGCCGAAGCTCAGTCATGCAGTGATTTACTGCTTGGCCTTTTGTCAGCTCCTGTTAGCTTTTGGTGGAAGCAGGCTACTAGAGTCAGCTTCTCCTTCAGACAATGAACACTTGCACTCAGGTGCTATCTCATTCCTTTCTGCATCCCCAGATTTTACACAGGTCTGGCTGGCCCAGATGCAGTGCTCTGTAACTACTTCTTGAGTCATGGTATTTCTCCCATGCACAGTACCAGTTGGGCATCTCATTTTCCTTCCATGACTCCCCTAGACTGCCATAAGCCCTCCACCGGCCAGAGGGTAGCAGCTGTATCTCCATGGAGCCAGAATCCAACCATTTCTCCGAAGTTGGCTTGGCTTTGTGGGCCAGCCAGCACCAATTATTAAAACACATTTTTCAGCAAAATCTAGAGCAAGGATATTCCCAGCCCACTGGCAGGGTTTCCTTACAACAGAGTCTTCCTATTGGCAGGGGAGAGAAAATGAGAAACATGGAAATTTAATATCTTTGCATTATGCAGATCTGATTTAATCAGGGATGAGGGTGAAATGCAATAAAAACTATAGTTTCATTAAGTTTATGACTTTCAGACTGTATGTCAATTATTCTGTTGCCATGGTCACCAGCAATAACAGCCTCCACACGACTGTTTCCCTGCAGCAATGAGAACAGGAAGAAAGACATAAGAGACAGAATTAATTCCCATTGTAGACCTTTATTTTCTGTATTGAAGGTTTTTGGTAAAGAGCAAATCAAGTTGCAAGAGTCTGGTCAATTCCTTCTCAGAAGAAAGCCAGTTAGAGAGTAGGTGATGGGGAATGGAGGGGGATGGCCTGGTATGGTCTATTATCTGGTTGTCATTCATTCCAAGGCAACTCTTGCATTTACTTTCTTTTTTTTTGTAGAGGTTTTTTTGCTATAGGGCGCGTGCACTCGCCAGACAGACAGAGAGAGAGACAGAGAGACAGAAAGCGAGAAATCACCCCCCAGGGGGGATGGCCACGCCGCAATCCCTTCTCCTCCATTCTCCTCTCGGGATCTTGGGCACGCATGCACACGTGCCTGGTGTGAGTTTAAGCCACTGGGTCTGGGAAGCGAACCATGGTCAACTACATGTGAGTCCAGTGACATAACCATTATGCTAACTGCTGGTCCCTCTTACATTTACTTTCTAGGCACAATTCAGCTCAGGAATACAGTCACATGTCAAGCAGTCAAGTAGTGAAAGTGATGAGGGCTTGAATACTGTTCAGACCTCTCTGGTTTGTCAACATGATGACCAATGCCCTACCCTATGCCCTTGTCCAGGACTGCAAGATAAAGCTAAATTTGAGGAAGAGCTGCTTGAGTGATGGATTATATGGCTGCTACCTCTTCTCCACACTCCATAGGACATGAGGGCATAGGAATCACTGAAGTAAGAGATTGAGGAATTGATGGTAGGAAGGTTTGGCTGGTGGTTGTACACACAGCATGACTCATGGATACCTGAGGATGAGGAGTGGGAAACAGCTCCACCTAGGGGAAGGTGAGATAATGGCTTCTCTTAGACATCAGCCGTCACCTGTCCAGTAGCCAATAGCACCTCCTCTAGTTATAACAATGAAAAATGTACCTGGACAGTCTTCCAGTATAGTGTATATTCTGATTTTGTTTGGTGTGGTCCTTTCAGACTGTTCTTTTACTTACAAGCAGGTAAGTACTTACTTACCAGGTTCTCTTTCAGATAGGGGTGGCCATGATACATTTCTGGCTAACAACAATTGAGAAGTGAGTAATCTGGATTTCTAATGAACAGAGATTTATTTGCTGCTAATTCCAGTTTCTGGAAAGCCCAAAAGTATGGGGCTGACATTAAGCAGGCCTCTGGTGCTACATCACAACATGGCTGACAGAAGCAGAAGGTGGACATGTGAAAAAGAGAGAAAATAGAATTCCTCACTTCTTCTGTTTGTCCCTCCCACACCCCCAGGCAATTGGATAGTGTCTTCCCATTAAGTCCTACCTCTTAAAGATCTCACCACTTCCCAAAGCCATTATACCCAGGACCAAGCTTTCAGTCATAAACCAAATCATTCTTGAAACCATAACAAACATGAGGAGGCTGCTTTTACTTTCCTCACTGTAGAAGATGAGTTTTGTGAATTCTACCAGCTCTTTCCCACCCACCTCTGATTACGGCTATGGCTGTGGTGGGCAACACCAGGTTTACTGCCAGTGTCCTCATCTCAAGGGCATGCTACTCCTTTATTTTTTCTGTCTTAAGGCTTTCTGTTATACCACAAAATTACCATCCTTGCCTTACTATTCAGCCTGTATCTTGGCACAGTAAGGAGGGCAGGAATAGTAATGCCCCTTGGGGTTAAACCCCAACCAGTAATGTATTACAATGGTAGACCCCAGGTTCCAGGCCCAAGTTTTTTAGAAATAAGATTCAAGGATGCATTCTGTATACTTCTCCAAGAATCTTGAGATGCTTGGCTCCCTTATAGCAGTGATTGTAGTCATTATTTTTGTGAGAAAATTTTGAATTTCATGCATACTTTTCTCATAAAATGCATTTTCTATAAACTTTTTGAAGACCCTCTCACAATAAATCCTTTCTTTGTTCTTCTTTTCTTGTCTCACTCTTTTTTTTTTTTTTTTTTTTTAGGTTTTCGCTCTATGGCGCGTCCGTTAAC
>NW_006160005.1:3416858-3426091 GCF_000334495.1 Tupaia belangeri chinensis | reverse complement strand
GTCTCCCTCTTTTTTTTTTTTTTTTTTTTTTTGGAGAGGTTTTCGCTATAGGGCGCGTGCGTTCACCAGACAGACAAAAAGAGAAATAGAGACAGAAAGCGAGAAATCACCTCCCAGGGGGGACAGTCACGCCGCAATCCCTTCTCCTCCATTCTCCTCTCGGGATCCTGGGCACGCACGCACACGTGCCCGGCGTGAGTTTTAAGCCAACGAGTCCGGGACACAAACCGCGTTCGACTACGTGGGAGTCCAGCAACATAGCCATTACGCTAACTGCTGGTTCCCTTCTTGTCTCACTCTTATTGTATCCTCTGTTAATCTTGTGTCCTGGGGTTATCTTCGAAATAAACTACTTGCACCCTAGTTTTTGTCTTAGAATTAGTTCAAGACCAATCCAAACTTGACTATCATCAAGAGAATTCAAATCTCTCTTCTACTCATTCATTCTGTCTTATTCTTGCCTTCACAGATAACATTTTTCTGTCCTCCTTCTAAGCTTACTATCTATGAACCACTGCCCTCTCCATCACCTGTGGAGTTACTGGCAGAGGGGTCCTTGTGTAAGTCTTCTCTCCAAACAAATGTAAGCCTCTCTAGGACTTGGATGATCCCTTGTACTTCTAAATATCTTCTACCATTTGATACGGCATCAGCAGCTGCCCATTAACACTCTATGATTTGGTCATGGCTTGGATTTGTGAAGTCGTACATTAGTTAAACCATGGATAATAATGGGAAAAATAGAAAGAGATCTCAATTGAGGCAAAAAATGCGGTTGGTTTTAAGAAATTGCCTACTTACTCAAATGAATATATCTAGTCTAGAGAAATGATCAGAAACCATGTTTTCCCTATCACTTATTCTCTCTTTGATCTCCTTATATTTAAGAAAGTCAAATTATGTTTCTGAATAAGGTCTATTCATCTCAGCAGAACTAGAGTCTAAGGTCAATGTGATAATCAGCTAATGACAGTGTGTAATTGTACCCTGAGAATTTGTTTACCTTTTCTGTTTCTAAGGTTTTATCCCAACAGCAGTTACAACTGAGTGATGATATTATTTCGTCTACATCAGTCTCATTTTCAATTCTGAGTGTGGCTTCTTCAGCCACTGTCTTCTCAAGCACAGATTCATGCTTCCTTGGCTTTGTTTTCCCCTTCACATAAGTAGCCTTGGTTCATACTTGTTAATTCATCTTACATAGGCTTCACATTCAGAAAGACCATTTTGAATTCACTTCTGAGACTCTGAGCAAACCATTTAACCTCTCCATGCCTCATCATTATGTATAAAAGGAGAGTGATGTCAGTAGCTTTAGAATAATAACTGAGATGTAGTAGCCGCTCAGTACATTGCAATTATGTTTCTTTATTTCAGCATTGTTTACTCTTTTGTGACTATCCCAATATCTTGAACACTTCAGGGAGAATTTTTGAGAGGCAATATCATAGAGTGGTCAAAAGTACAGCCTTACAGACAGTAAACCCAAACCCTAATTCAAATTCTGCCAGACTCGGGACCAGCAGTGAGCATAATGGCTATGTCACTGAACTCCCATGTAGTTGACCACGGTTCGAGTCCCGGATCCAGTGGATTAAGTTCATGCTGGACATGTGTGTATGCATGCCCAATATCCCAAGAGGTGAATGAAGGAAAAGGGATTGCAGTGTGGCCGTCCCCCCTGGGGACTGATTTCTCATTTTCTGTCTCTCTGTCTTTCTGGTGAGTGCACACACCCTATAGCAAAAACCTCTCAAATTCTGCCAGACTCTGAGCTGTGTCCTAATGACCCCTGCTTCCTGGTAGTCATGCCCGTATAGAAACCTCTCCCACTGAATCATGGCAGATCTAGATGCCCAACAGAACACAGTGGAAGTGTCAGTTTATGACTTCTGGAACCAAGTTATGAAGACACTGATGTTTTCACTTTGCTCTCTCCCTTGGATTACTCACTCTGGAGAAAGCCAGCTGCAAGGTAGTGAAAACACTACAGCATCCTCTGGAGAGACTCATGTGGTGAGAAACGGTGGTTTTCTTCCAAAAACCAGCACCAGCTTGCCAGCCATGTGAGTGAACCATCTTGTCAGTGGATCCTTCCATCCCAGTCAAGCCTTCAGATGATGCAGCCCCAATTTATTCTTGACTAACTTCAGGAAAGGTCCTAATCCAGAAGTACTTGATAAAAATTATTCTTGGGGCCAGCAGTTGGCATCGTGGTTCAGGCACTGGATTCCCACATGGCTGACAACGGTTCAAGTATCAGACCTAGTAACTTGAAACTCACTCCAGGCATGTGTGTGTGAGTGCCCAAAATCTTGAGAGGAGAATGTAGAAGGGATTGTGGTGTAGTCATCCCCTCAGGGGATGATTTCTCACTTTCTATTTCTGTATCTTTCTGTCTCTCAGGCAAGTGCACTTGCCCTATAGCAAAAATCTCTCTAGAATAAATAAATAAAAATCTCTCTAGAATAAATAAATAAATAAATAAATAAGCTATTCCTAACCTACAAATTGAGAAATAATCAATGCCAATTGTTGTTTTAAACCTCTAATTTGTGGAACAACTTGTTATGCAACAACAGATAGCTAATAATAGTACCTATGTCAGTAGTATGGGGTAGTTGCTTATTTCCTTATATGTAAAATGAGAATAGTAATGGCCTTACTCTAAAACATTGAGAAAATGCAATGAGCCTAGTATATTCATAGCAATTATCAATGTTCCTAGCACGTAGTAAATTATTAGGAAGTACTAGAGTTGTTACTGATAATAAATATTTCCTGATCCTATCATGCATATAGCACTGGTCTCCTGAAATATATTAAGAAGGTGAGCTCCTGTTTATATCGAATTATGTCTGCAACAGAAGGAACGTAACTGCAAAGGACACAGAACTGCCTAATTCAGGAATAATTTGAGCTCTAAGGACCAGAGAACTTATGTACCAAAAGACTCTGGTAAGATGTAACTTAAAAGTAAAAAAAAAAAAAAAAAGAAGTCTTTATTAATGTAACAGTACAGTTGGTACCTTGTTTATCACTCTGTATATAAAACAAAAATTATGGGATCGGCAGATGGCACAGCAGTTACGTCGCTAGACTCGCATGCGGCTGACCATGGCTAGAATTCCAGACCCAGTAGTTTTAAAATTACACTGGGTACGTGTGCACATGTGCCCAAAATCCTGGAAGAAGAATGCAGGAAAAGAGACTGTGATGTGGCCATCCCCGCTGAGAGGTGATTTCCCGCTTTCCCTTTTACTGTGTCCATCTCTCCAGCAAACACATGTGCCTTAAGGCAAAAAAATTAAATAAAAATTTTGAAAAAAAGGGTTAAATTTTAGCTCTTGCAATTATTAAACAAAATGATGTTATTTTTACCAAAAAAAAATAAGTAAAGATGTTGGGGTAGTTTTGCTCCCTGCAGTTCTCTAAATCAATGCCCTGTGGGGTGGATTCACCCCTAAGGACTCTACCAAGATAAAGTCCTGGGACAGCCCTGCCCAGAACTAAATTCTCTTCAGGTTTAATGAACTATAGAGAGAAGAAATACCCGACCATCTTCACTCACATTTTAATAAAAACGGCAATCTTTTTGTGTGCTATTGGACAAAGATAAAAAATTTTTAACTCTACTTGTTTCTGCAGAGCCATAGTAAAGCACAACAAAGTTTAACTAGCATTCACTTGGCCCTCCTCTCTATAGGGTAATCTGTAATTGAGCTGATTAGCAAGAAGTGTTTGAAGAGCCTCTTCTGTCAACTTAGCTTGTACAGATCCCCAGCTGGCTCCTCAGCGCAGTTTGTTTGTGGCTGCCCTTGGAGGTGCTGTGCTAATTATTTCATTGGTTACTACTCCAAAAATTCTTTGAGAATTTAAGAGCACTTTACGTTGTCTTTGGCTGTTGAACTACTTCTGCACAGTGTGGACAAGTACTACAAAATGGAAAAATGGACTTTTCACCCTCATCTCTGAGAGGAGTTCAACAAGTCCATGGAATAGAGGAATAAAATATGAGCTTCTTTTGGTTGAAAAACATGTTTAAATCCATGCATGTTTCTTCATAGTACATGTTTTCCATGAACTTTTTGAAAATCACTCATATTAACACAAACCAAGCATCTGTGGACCCCTCCTTTCTCTAATGCATCCTCTCCTATAATACTGTAACACGTTAAACCACACACACACAATTCGATCACACTTGGTGTTATAAACATGTTGGTCTAATGACACATATTAATAAATACCTTCTGCAGAGGGGCCAGCAGGTGGCTCAGTGGTTAAGGCACTGGACTCCAGGTACCTAACTGCAGTTTGAGTCCCAGACTCTGCAGCTTGAAACTCACTCCTGGTGCGTGTTCATGTGTGCCCAAAATCCCAAGAGGAGAATGGATGAGAAGGGATTGCAGCATGGCCTTCTCCTCTGAGGGTTGATTTCTTGCTTTCTATCTCTCTGGCAAGCACACATGCCCTACAGGAAAAATCTCTCTGAAAAAAAAAAAAAAAAAAAAGCTAGAGCAGATCAGAAGCTTCTGCTTGATGCTAAGGAGAGGAGACGTGAGAGAGGTGGAAGAGACAGATAAAGTCACTGGGTTCTTAGGTCTTTTCGTGGCAGAGCTGAAGCCTAGTGTTTCTCCAAGAAGCATAACATATCCTGTGCTTTTGGGCTTCCTGACCCTCTGGCTCTCTATACCATCTCTTACTGGACCTGTCACAACACATAGGAGACTGGACATGATTAAATGTCACTACCCTTGTAGGTACCATGAAAGGAGAGTCAACTGAGTTGTCAGAAGATCTGTGCTTTTTTGTCCTGGCTCTGTCTCTAACAATAAATGTATTAGTGTGCATTACTTAAAAAATCAAATGGTACCAAAAATGAAAAATAGTTTCTGTTAGGCTCTCTACTCCCAGTTCCTTTCTACAAAAATATCAAGCTATAGATAAAGGTGTTGTTTCCTGACTATTTTTCTTTAAAAAAGTATATATACATATATATACACGCATATATAATTATATATTGAAATTATGTATAATGTATATGTTTTCATATGTATATTCCAGAAAAAAATATAGATACACAGACACATATTCTGCACAATAAATACACTGATCTACATCTTGCTTTTTCACTTAATAATATAATTTTTCTTTTTTAAAAAATTTAAAATTTTAATTAAAAATTTTTTTCTTCTAATAAAACTTTTTTTAAATTGTGCCTGAAAAGAGCCAGGCCACTGTGTTCTGCTTGCTGCATCCAGTCCATGCGTCACCTCTGCAGGATTTGGCTGGTAGGCGGTGAGAGCATGGTCAGTCATCCAACCAGGATGGCTGAGAGCTGGGTCCTTAGTGCAGCCTGCTCTGGACTCTTATTATTCCAGAGTTAAAATCTGGATGTGAAATCACTTTTTTAACCCACCTCACAGAAGACTGTTGACATACTAATTGGGATGATTCCAGCAGCCTGACTTGCAGAAGGCTTCAGGTTCAAATAATTTCTTTTTGTAAAAACTTTGACCAGATGGCTACTAGGAGTGCCTAACATACTTCCCTCTCAAAAAAAAGGAATAAGCAATTGATATTCATTACTGTGTTCAAGGGAGAGTGTTGGGATGCAATATGAATGTGGTAGAGACACTGCAGAGCACAGAGACTCAGAAAGGTTTTGTAGAAAGGGGAGAAAAGCACTCATCATTTCCTGCCCTATCACCCTAGTCAAGATTGATTAGGAACTAGAAAGGATTTCTTGTCCTGGGGAAAGAATAAGCAAGAAACCCTCAGCAGTCTCATTGACACCTTGGACACCTGAATTTTACCACAGAGGAATTTTATAGCCTTCACAGGCCCTGAGCCCAATTTAGGGAGTGACCAGGAATTGTCTACACTGCTGAATTGCCACAGGGGAGGAGGCCAGTATTTGTTGTACCATTCCCCACACAGGTTGTGGTCATACAAAGCCATCCTGTGACCATATCCACCTGCATTGTTCAGGAGCAGCTGGGCAAACATCTTCTCCTAAAACCACTAGCACCAGGAGCTATTGAAGCAGTCTTACCTCCCCTACATACTTGTATGTCTCATGGGAGAGGCAGAGTGAGCAACCCTGTCCATGGCTCAGTTTCAGAGAGGTCTTGACCCTCTGCATCTTCAAGAATCAGGTTGGAAGAGTGACCATGGACACAACTGTGCTGCTTGAGAAGTCTTACCATGTCACATTCCAAGAACAGCCAGCCAGGCCATTGAGTCACTTTTAGTAATCACTGATACTGACTACAGGTGAAGATACTACTATACTACTGTGCCTAGCTAGAGCCAAAGTCAGCACAGTCTATACAACTAGCATCCTAGGACACAACTACTGGAGAAAGTCTTTTCATCTGAAATACCATCCTATAAAACTGGTAGAAACAACTATTCACCAGATGAACAAATATCAATATAGGAATACAAGATATCTGAAAAAATCAAGCTAGCATGACACTCCCAAAGCAATATAATAACACTCCAGCAACATACCCCACAGAGAAGGAAATCTGTGAAATGTCTAAAAAGTAATTCTCCATTTTTTTTATAAGGAAACTCAATGAGATACAAGAGAGTAGTGATAGACGATTCAATGAATTAATTAAATCATTATGTGATCTGAAAGATTCATTCCACAAAGTGAAAGATGTCATTAAAAAGGACCAAGAAGAAATATTGGAGAAGAAAGAGCTAAAGAAAGAAATACCATATACAATTAGGAGCTTTAACAATGGACCTTATCAAGCAGAGGAAAGACTTTCCAAACTTGAAGACAAGTCATCTGAAATAATCCAGTCAGAGATAAAAACAGAAAAAAGAATACAGAACATATGGGACAGTATTAAACAAATAGATATTTGCGTTATGGTATATGGTATTGGAGATACAAGAAAAGACATAGAAAAGTTATTCCATGAAATAATAGCTGAGAACATCACAAGTCTTGAGAGAGAGATGCACATCCAGATTCAGGAAGCTCAAAGGTCTCCAAAAAATTTACCCCCAAAAGACCCTCTCCAAGGCACATTATAGTGAAAAGGTCAAAATGTAAAGACAAGGAGAGAATTCTAAAAGCAGCAAGAGAAAAGGGACAAGTCACATATAAGGGAATCACCATTAGACTAATAACGTATTCCTCAGTAGAAACCTTACAAGCTAGTAGAGAATGGCATGATATATTCAAAGTATTGGAAAAAAAATTGCCAGCCAAGAATATTTTATCCAACAAAGCTGTCCTTCAGAAGTGAAGGAAAAATAAAGTCTTTCCTAGACAAGCAAAAACTGAGGGGATTTGTCTCCACAAGACCAGGTTTACAAGAAATGCTTAACAGAGTGCTACATCTGGAAGCAAAAGGATAACTACCATCATAAATGAAGCACATGAAAGTATAAAACTCACTGGGAATATACACAAGTGAGAAAGAAAAATCCTTAACTCTAGAGAAAATCATCAAATCACAAAGACAAACAGGAAGGAATAAGTAAAATTCAAAATTAGAAAATATGAAATGATAGGAAAAAATCCCCATCAGTTGAATGTAAATAGGTTAGATTCATATTTATGGAATAGATTTGGAAAAAAATAGTAAAAGACAAACTGTATACTTTAGAAATATCTTACTTCAGTAGTAATGACTTATTGATGGAAAGTGAAAGAATGAAAGGTGTTTTATGGAAATGGAAACAAAAAGTAAACAGGATTCATTATGTCAGATAAAATATACTTTTAAGTAAAAATTTTATAAAAAGAAAAAATAATTATGCCAGAGTACACGTGCACTTGCCAGAGAAAGAGAGAGAGAAAGAGAGAGAGAGAGAAAGCAACCCCTTAATGGGGCATGGTTATGTCATGATCCCTTCTCCATTTCTCCAGGCCGACAGAATCTGGAGTATGCATGCACATGTTGAGTGAATTTTTTCAGCCATCAGGGTTGGAATTTGAATCTCAATTGGCCATGTGAGATCCAGCTCCTTTAACCAGTAGAATACAGGATGCATCTCTTAATAATATAATTTGAAACTCTCATATCAGAATAGAGAGAGCTACATTGTATATCTAACCTACGCATGGCATAATGTTTCACTGTATAGATATTCCATAATTAATTGAACCAGTGTACTTTTGTTTCTTACTTTTATAATAGAATAGCAGTCAGGGTAATTGATAATAAACAATTGTTTTTTTTAGGAAAAAAAAACACATTTATTCAGTGTCATGATCAGACTGTTACATTTAGCAATCAACAGTATGGGTGCAAAAAAGAAAATCTACATTAAAACCCTTTGTTGGGGGACCAGCAGTTAGCGTAATGGCTAAGTTGCTGGACTCCCACATAGTCGACCGTGGTTCACGTCCTGGATCCGGTGGCTTAAACTCACGCCGGGCGCGTGTGCGTGCATGCCCAAGATCCCAAGAGGAGAATGGAGGAGAAGGGATTGCGGCGTGGCCATCCCCCCGGGGGGGGGGGGCGGAGGTGATTTCTCACTTTCTATCTCTCTGTCTGTCTCTGTCTGTCTGGTGAGCGCATGTGTCCTATAGCAAAAATCTCTCAAAAAAAGAAAAACAAAAAACCTTTGTTGGAATGCTTTACACTTTCCACAGAACAGAAACTAAAATAACCTGTTATACAATTACTCACAAATATAGTCCTCTCTTAGGTGATGTTCTTCAGTGTCTTCTTTAATGCCACCAACAAATATCTTTTTCACAGCTAAGTGGGCACCCGATCTTTGAGAATCTTCTCTTGAGACAATCCTCTTCGGTGCCACAACTCTTCCATCCACCTTATGTGGCCTTGCACTCATGGCTGCATCCACCTCCTCCACAGTGGCATATGTGACAAATCCAAAGCCCCTGGAGCCATTGGTGTTTGAATCTTGCATTACCACACAATCTGTGAGCATTCCCCATTGCTCAAAATGGCTCCTTAGGCTCTCATTGGTTGTTTCAAAGCTCAACCCTTCCATAAAGAGTTTCCGCAGCTGTTCTGGCTCTTTGGAAGACTCCTACTTAAGACATGATGGCAGGGGGAAAAGAGAGTTCAACGATGCTTTCCTCCTGGTGTCCACAGGCAGAAAGGACTATAATCAACAAAATTTTATTTGGCTCATAGTTCTGGAGACTAGGAAGTCCAAGATGAAGGGGCTGTATTAACAAGAACCTCCTCGTGACATCAAAATATGGCAGACAGCATCATATGGAAAGA
>NW_006160005.1:3407893-3416841 GCF_000334495.1 Tupaia belangeri chinensis | reverse complement strand
ACAAGACACAGACGAAACAGTGGCCAAACTCCTCGAATAACTAGCCTACTCCTGAAATAGCAGCATTAATCCATTCACGAGGGCAGAGCCCTCATAACTAATAACCTCTTAAACATCCTGTCTCTTAATACCATCACTTCGCAATTCAATTTCAACGTGAATTTTGAAGAGAATGTTCAGGTCATTTGCAGCCCCTCTCCCCCAACTTTTTTTTTTTTTTTTTTTTTTTTACAATAGCCATCTTTCCCCAACCATTTTGATGTTCTTTGGTATCTACATCCACATCTTTATGTTGACAACATTGGTGACATTTATATTATTCCATACAGAAAAAGATAGACAGTGTTTTGTCTAAATGGTTATTCTGAAAGCTGAAAAAAAATTGAACACTTTTATAATGTTATACCTACACAAGTCATTTTTATTATAGAGACAAATAATTCCTTATTTATAGGCTGCGATGGTCAGTTTTATGTGTCAGTTTGGTTAAGCTATTGTCCTGTTATTTAATCAAAAACTGATCTAGGTAATACTATGATGTATTTTGTAAATGTAATTAAACTGCATAATCAGGAGCTTGATGGAGGAATAGCAGTAATATACAGTGTTCTTCGAGGCTCACACACATGGAAGTATTTCGGGTTCTTGCCTGAAGACCCTGAGTGTGTTGAACATGTGTGTGTTGGCGGTCTGGGGCTGGCTGAGACTGAAGGTGGGTCACAGACTGGAAACCCCCTTGGGGTTTCTGTTTCTGTCTTTCTCTTTCTCTGTCTCTTTCTTGCTCATAGAATAAATAAATAAACTTTAAAAGCAAATAAATGAAGTATATTTAATTGGTTGACTTTAGGTAAAAAAAAAAGAAAAAAGATTAGGTGATCTGGGCGGGTTTAATCAATCAATTGAAAGGCTTAAGGGAAGAGTTGACATTTCCCTAAGAATAAATTCCACTTGTGGATAGAAGGGTCAACTCACACCCAAGAATTCTAGCTGCTTGTCTGGATGTTCTAGACTGTGGATTTCACCTAGCTAGTTCCCACAATTTTGTGAGCCGATTTCTTGCAATAAGTTTCAGAAAATATATCTATAGCTTACTTATCTTTTGTTTCTTGCTTGGACCCTGACTGATACACTGGCCCAGCGTTGATTCCTGTACCACTGACTTATTTCTAGCATTCAACTTAAGAGAATTATGTTCTCTTATACTTTACCAATAGCTTAAATCCTTTTTATATTTTATTTTAACTTCATATTTGTATCATGATTACTTTTGTACCCTGCTTTTTTCTCTAGTCTCTAATTGACTTTCTCTTCTCTTAGTGAGAGGAAAAAATATACTTTTTTATTTTTTTTAACAGCCATGTTGTTATTATCATGTAGCCACTTGCTTTATTGTTTGACTAATTTCCATTTTCTTTCTTGGAGACGTTTTTCTGGAATCTGTTGTATTTCTGTTTTCCTCTGGCCTGACATAGCTGTTATCCTGGAATTTTCTTTCTTTAACTAAAATTCACCATTTCTCATTGTTTATGTCTTTCTCTTTCCTAGCTCCTCCCATATCTTTCTAAAGTACTCAGGCTCCTTAGAAAGAGGTCATAATAGGAGGTAAGTTTTTGCAAATCAGAAAGTCTTTTTCTTCTTCATCTCCAAGCAAATGAAAATATAATTGATTAAATAATTTAAGTTCAAAATAATTTCCCCCCAGAACTTTACCTTCTAGCAGCTAGTGTTGTTAATGAGAAATTTGTTGCCTGGTTGTTGTTGTGTAAGTCTTCCTTTCTTTGAAGTCTTTCAGGACTTTCTTTCTCCTTTCAGGATTTTGGGCATGCACATACATGTGCCTGGCATATTTTTCAGGACTCAAACTGCAGGGTTGGCCATATGGACTATAGCTGCTTTACCTACCAGGCTACAGTCTGGCCAGGAGATGTGACTTAAATTTCCCTCCTATGTATCTTATCCTTTAACTCAGATTTTCTGCATCTTTGATTTCTTAACAGTTTCTTTTAGTCCTTTATTAAAATTTAAATTTAGGGGGACCAGGAGTTGCCGTAATGGCTATGTCACTGGACTCCCATGTAGTCGACCGCGGTTCACTTCCTGGACCCAGTGGCTTAAAACTCACACTGGGCGCGTGTGCGTGCATGCCCAAGATCCCAAGAGGAGAATGGAGGAGAAAGGATTGCGGCGTGACCATCCCCCCTGGGGGTTGATTTCTTGCTTTCTGTCTCTCTGTCTCTCTCTGTCTGACTGGTGAGCACATGTGTCCTATAGCAAAAACCTCTCCAAAAAAAAAAAAATTAAATTTAGGGACCAGCAGTTAGTGTAATGGCTATGTCACTGGACTCTCATGTAGCCAACTGTGGTTAGAGTCCTGTACCCAGTGGCTTAAACTCACACCGGGCAAGTGTACAAGTGTGTCCAAAATCCCAAGAGGAGAATGGAGGAGAAGGGATTGCAGTGTGGCCATCCCCCCTGGGGGGGTGATTTCTCGCTTTCTATCTCTGTCTCTCTCTGTCTTTCTGGCGAGCACACGTGTCCTATAGCAAAAGTCTCTCCAAAAAAAAATTAAATTTAGGCTATCATGTTTATTTTCTGGAAATTTTCTTATTATTTAAATTACTCCATTTTCATATATAATTTGGTTGTTTTATAGTGTCAATATCTTCTCAAATCACTGTGTAGTTGCCAGTTGGAGCTTCTTTTCTTTCTTATTTTATAAATTTTTGCTATAGAGTGATAGGGCACATGCACTTGCTGGAGAGAGACAGAGAGAGGAGGAAAGTGAGAAATCATTCCCCAGTGGGGATGGACATGCCACAATCCCTTCTTTTTCATTCTCTTGTGATTGTAGGGATACATACAGATGCAACCAGTGTGCTTTTCAAGCCACTGGGTCTGAGACTCCAATTGCAGAGCTGTCCATGTGGGATCCAGTGCCTTAAACACCTCACCGCTTACCGGATTTTTCTTCTTCTTTTCTAAAGCAATTATTTATTTAATTTTATCTATTATTATTATTATTATTCAATTTGACCAGAGATAGAGAGAAAGCAAGCCACCAGGTCAGGGACTCGAACAGCAGTCAACCATATGGGATTGTAGCACCTTAACCATCACACTGCATTCCAGCCTCTCTTCTTTCTTTAAGGTTGTTTTTAAGTTCTCTACTATCTGGCACTAATGATTCTATTTGTTTGTCTTAGACTTTCTTTTTATTGTCAATTTTTTAAATCATATGTCTGACAAATGAGGCACCGGCTTGATTTTTTTCAAAGAACGTATCTATTGTTGTTTGTGTTGGCTTATTTACTGCTAGACCTGTGCCATGAATCTAAAGATTGACCAGGAATATGTAGAAGGAGATGCTTGCAGATAGACAGCTTTTCTAGAGGGTGAGCAGTGAGAAGTCTTGATGCAACTACCAGATTTTGGGTGATTCAGTTCTGCTACACTGTCATCCACTTGTTATTATTTTCAGGCATCATATTTCATTTCTTTAGAGAAGGGTCCTCTGCTCCTTGTAAGTTAACTAAGAAGCATACTAAACTTCCCACTTTTATATAACTATAATTCATCAGTTAACTCTTCTGCTTTCAGAAGACACACAACCATATCTGCAAAGAGTATTAATTTTGGCTCCTCTGATTCTAGTCTCTTCTCTACTTAACATTGGTGAGTAGTTTCAGAGATTGTTAAATAATACTGTTACCAGGAATATTGTCTTTTGTTCCTGACTTAGATGAGAATACTTCTAGTATTTCCCTAGTTGGCTTTTGATTTGTGTTATATATTTTCATTATGTAATTTCTTAAGGCATTCTCTTATTGTTTTACCAAAAAATAATCTACAGTGTTTTCAAATGACTTAGCGTCTGCTAGGATTATCTTACGGTTTTTCATTTTAAACCATCTGTATTTGTTTCCTACGCTTGTCATAATAAAGTACCACAAACTGAATAGCTTAAAAAACATAAATGTACGGTCTCACAGTTCTAGAGCCTGGAAATCTAGGACCAAGATGTAGGTGCCGTTGGTTTCTTCTGAAGGCCATGAGGCAGTTTGCTCCGTCACCTTGCTCTGGTGGTTTGTAACAACCCTCAGCAGTTATTCACCTGCAGGTCTGTCACTCAGTCTCTTTCTTCATCTTTGTGCAGTGTTCTCTCCAAGTCTCTTTTTGCCTCTGTGTCCAAATTTCCCTTTATTATTTATTTATTTTCATCATAGGGCATGTGCAGTCATCAGAGAAAGCGAGAAAAAGACAGAGGGAAAGTGAGAAATCTCTCCCCAGGAAGGATGGCCATGACACAAACCTTTCTCCTCCATTCTCCTACTGGCATTTTAGACACACATGCCTGGTGTGATTTTCCAAGCCACCAGGCCCAGGGCTCAAGTCATGGTTGGCCAAGTAGGAGTCCAGCACTTTAACCACCAGGCCACCTGCTGGCCCCCAAGTTTCCCCTTTTTATAAGGACCAGTCATTTTAGATGAGGAGCCACCTTAATGACCTCATTTTAACTTAAACATCTGTGAAGAAACTATTGCCAAATAAGGTCACATTCACAAACACTGAAACACCTCCTCAGGGAGAAAATTCTGTCCATGCCACCATCTTTACACTTACTGGGGAAAACGAAACAACACTTGGTGATAGTGTACCATTTATTTGATATTTTGCAATTTACTTTTGGTAAAATTTTAGTGAAGTTTTTCTCCATTGATAGTTGCAAGTAAGATTGCTTTATTCTTACTGTTTTTATTAGATCTTGTAATAAAATTTTGATGATAGCATTGACATTAGAGTCACTATGATTCGGTTTAAAGAATTTGCAAATTTCTCTTTAGTTCCTAATATCTAGGTAGGAATAAATAGTACTGGAATGATATGTTTCTCTTTTACTTCTTTTGATTTTTTTTATAGCAACAAGGTCTTGCTATGTTACCTAAGCTGCCCTTGAACCCATGGTCCTTCTGCCTCAGACTCCTGAGTAGCTGAGACTATAGGCACATGCCACCACACCTGGCTAGAATGATGTGCTTCTTAAAGGCTAGAATACTGTCCATGAAAACGTCAGCCTGGTGAGTTGTTGTTTGGAGTTTCTTCTAATATTATTGATGTATTTACAATTTCTGTCTCTTCCAGAATTAGTTTGGGTCATTTTAATTTTCAAGATGATTATTCATTTTCTTTAGTTTTTCTAAAAATTTTATTTGCATAAAAATAAGGTTCTTGGCAATGATTTTTAAAAGTATTCCCTTTATGTAAGGTTATTTCACCTTGTTCATTGATAACTAGGTGTAGAGGTGCTTTGTTACTGTTTTCTTGACCAGGCTAATCAGTATGAGATAGATAAATAGATAGGTAGATACTTAAAGCACTTAAACACACACACTCTTAAATATTTTTTTAACCAAACCTAACATTTTTCTACTTTGAAAAAATCATTTTCTTTGGCTTTTATTTGTACTAATTCTGTCCCTTTGTAGATTTATTTGATTTTTAAGCTTCTTAAGAATTATTCACCCACCATCATCTGAACATTAAACCTGTTCTTTCCAACTTCAAAATATTAACTTCCACGCTGACCCCAAATGACTATGAAGTCACCCTGTGTCCTTATCATAGTACTTAACCAATCACTGCTGTACAAGAAATCTTTGCTGTAGCTTGGACCAAAGTAAGACTTTGATTAATCCCCCTTTTCATTTATGACTTTTTGCCTTTAAATTCACCCTGAAGCCTGTAAGACTCCCCATGTATCTTCCAGAGCAACTTGGTTGTTTTACTTACTTTGTTTCAGCCTTCCATTATAGCTTGACAAGATATGTCTATATCTTCTCCAACACTTAGCATTATCCGAGTGTATAATAGAAAACAAAAACAAAAACAAAAACAAAAACAAAAACAAAAAAAATCTGTTTTTTCCTTCCATGCTTATATCAATACTTCAAAACTTCACTGTGGTCATCAGCATGTGGGTGTGTGTGTGGATTTTCCCCAAGAAGAGCAATACTCTGACAGTAGCTGGGTGTCCTACAATTCAGTTCTGTCACTAACTGAAATTAGCAAAGACCCCACAGATAAAGGGCTGCCTGAAAGCCTCCAGGGCTTACTCGATCATGGTAAAGACCACCATCTCCCCACTTCAGATCCCAGTGACAAGTCCAGGTTGTTCCCTGTGCATCTGATGATTGACTATAAAAAAAAGATCCCCAAGACACCCTCCTCAGATTTGATTGTATGTGAGAGTACATCACAGAACTCAGGGAAGCACTTTACTTGCTAGATTACCAGATTATAACAAAGGCTATAACCCAGCAATAGCCAGATAGAAGAGATGCCTAGAGCAAGGTGGGTGCGTGGAGCTTCCATGCCTGCTCAGTCCACCACCTCTCAGCACCTCCATGTGTTCAACAACCTGGAAGTTCTCCAAATCCAACCCTTTTGGGTTTTTATGAGCTCTCCATTATATAGACACAACTGATTTTATCATTGGCCATTGATCAACTCAACATCCAGCTCCTCTACCCAACTTGAAGATCAGAGAGTGGGCAGAAAGTTTCAACCCTGTTTTTGCCTGGTTGGTTCTCCTAGCTAGTAACCCCCATCTTTAAGAGCTCTCCAAAAATCATGCTATTAACATCAACCCAAAGGTTGTTGAGAGAGTTTATTATGAATAACAGATAATACTATTGTCATCTTTCTAGTTTTTATGACTTAGGAAATTACCAGGGTTTTAGGCCAGTAACCAGGGATGAAAACCAATATATACCCATTTCTTTTTATAAATCATAATATCACACTGAGATGCTCCCATTTGTCAAACTGATGAGTATAAAGTAGGATGTCCATAAGCTAATTTCCTATCATTCCACTCAACAATCTATTTCCAGACTGAATTCAACTTGAAAATCCTTTCTCCATAGAGACTGTCAATCACTTCATCTACCTCATTTATTTTCATTATCACTTCCCTTCTTAAGTCCCCACTGTTATCCTTATGCAGTTTAAACTCGGTTTATCCTTATAGTGACTAGCTTCTTTCTCTCTTATTTCATCATACACTCTTGTCTGATCCTTAGCTCTTGTTAAATTCAGCTCTCCTCCACTGTGTTCTTGAATCTATCCAGCTGAATGTGGATATTGATTAGTCTCATTTTAAGTTATTATCTCTGGGACCAGCAGTTGGCATAATGGCTATGTCGCTGGACTCCCATGTAGTTGTGGCTTAAACTCATGGCAGGCACATGTACATGTGTGCCCTAAATCCTGAGAGGAGAATGGAGGAGAAGGAATTGTAGCATGACCATGGGGGGGCTTTTCCTCACTTTCTGTTTCTCTCTCTGTGTCTCTCTGGCAAGCGCATGTGCTCTATAAAATGTGCTCTCTTAAAAAAAAAGTTATTGTGGACCAGCAGTTGGCATAATGGCTATGTCGCTGGACTCCCATGTAGTTGTGGCTTAAACTCATGCCAGGCACGTGTGCGTGCATGCCCAAGATCCTGAGAGGAGAATGAAGAAGGGATTGTGGCATGGCCATTCCCCCTGAGGGGTAATTTCTCGCTTTCTGTCTCTCTGTCTTTCTGGTGAGTTCACATGGCCTATAGTGAAAAATCTTTCAAAAAGAAAGAAAGAGAGAGAAAGAGAGAAAGGAAGAAAGAGAAAGAAAGATAGAAAGAAAGAAAGGAAGGAAGGAAGAACATAGAAGGAAAGAGAAAGAGAGAAAGAGAGAAAGAAAGAAGAAAGAAAGAAAGAAAGAAAGAAAGAAAGAAAGAAAGAAAGAAAGAAAGAAAGAAAGAAAGAAAGAAAGAAAGACACTGATAATGTATGTCCAAAATCCTGAAAGGAAGGAAAGATGGAGCAGGAGCAGAAGAGATTGCAGTGTGACCATTCTGCATTGTGAGGTGCTTTCTCCTCTCCCTCTCTCTGTCTTACTGTCTTTCTCTAGCAGGCACATGTCCCTCTAGCAAAAAAAAAAAAAAAAAATTAGTTATTGCTGGTATTATGTGGACTTTTATTGATGACCAGACATCTAGTCTTCACATTTTCTTATAAAGTTATTTTATTTTTCTCTCTTCTCAAATATCTACCCCCTCCTTCCCTGTATTACTATAGTATTCAGTGGTGATCTTGTTTTCTATTTCACTGAGGAAAGAGCAGTATTCAGAATAGAATTCCCACTTATTCCCAGGATTATCTTCACATACCTATGGGCTCCTATGGCCTTAACTTACCTTTTTTCTTCAATTATAATAAGTTAACTCTACTTATCATCTAAGGCCAACTCTTCCACATGAGAAAACACTATTGGCCTTAAATTCACTGTAGATTTAAAACTCAGCTACTTCTCACCACCTCCATTGTCACCATTCTCATCCGAGTCTCCATAATGATCTATTTCATGGTTTCTCCCCTACCACTCTGAGATTACTCTCAAGGCAGCAGCAGTGTTAATAAAACTGAGTTATAATACTTGTCTATATTTATGGGGTACAAGTGATGTTTTGATCTATGTAGTCATTGTAGAAAATTTCAGTCATGCTAATTAGCATATTCATCACTTCACCAACTTATTTTTTTTAGTGGTAAGAACAGATTAAAAATAATTTGAAAAATGAGTTATAGGCCACTGTTATAGCAACAGTGGTATGGTGGTAATTGCAGAGTTCTGCAATGCTGAGACCACGTAGGAAGGTCCTTAGTTGGTGTCCTGAGTTCTCCCTGTGCCCTCAAGTCCCACATGTGCCCCTGGGATCTGGCCTGACTGAGGCATAGGAGCACATTGTGAAACCCCCGCAAGAGTGTCTAACTCCCTGCCTCATAGAAGAATTGAATGAAAATAACCAAAGAAAAAGTTTTGGTTTATTGTATGGCACATAGGGTATAGCTGCCCGAAAGCCTCCAGGGGCTTGTTATATCATAATAAAAGCCAAATTCTTCACTGTGATTTCT
>NW_006160005.1:3401972-3407852 GCF_000334495.1 Tupaia belangeri chinensis | reverse complement strand
GACTGCTTCCCTCCTCATTTGCTCCATACTAGCAAGACTGCCCTCTGGACCATTCTCAAGATGCACCTGGCAGCCTCCAGCCCTGAGTCCACACCTGCTTTTTCCTGCTCTTCCCTTCACACACAGATGGCTTCCCTCCTTACTCCTATTAGGTCTTTATTCAAATTTCGCTTTCTTTGAGATGAGTTTCTTGCATAATGATGGGGTCTTAGATCCCTCCTTATCTTGAGTTTAACATTTTTTTTTCCTTTTAATACACAAATTTGTGCCACTAGCTTCTATTTATGTAAAAGATTTATTTAATTTTAACCCTTTATTATCTTGTTATAGTTTATTTTTATAATGCTTTCTGTTTTTCTATTTTCCTGTATAGTTTGTTTTCTTTGTTTTGGGTGTTTCTCTCTCTGTGGTCCTGGTTTTAGAGAGCTTATAGCCTATCCTTAGTCCTTCTGGACTCTAAGCCCTTTCTTCTTCTTTTTTTATTCTCCAGTTTTCTCAGAGGATCTTATCTTATGTATTTTCTCTTTATCTTCTGTTTTTCTTTTTCTTTTTTTTTTTTTTCTTTTGGAGAGGTTTTTGCCGTCGGGTGCCTGGCGCTCGCCAGACAGAGAGAGACAGAGAGACAGAAAGCTATAAATCACCCTCCAGGAGATGGTCACACCACAATCCCTTCTCCTCCATTCTCCTCTTGAGATCTTAGGAATGCACGCACACATGCCTTGTGTGAGTTTCAAGCCACCAGGTCCGGGACGCAAACCGTAGTCAACTACGTGGGAATCCAGCGACATAGCCATTATGCGAACTGCTAGTCCCTATCTTCTGTTTTTCAAAATTCTCGTTTATTCCTAGGGATAATTAGTTCCCACTGATTCCAATCATTTCCCCTTTCCTGTTTGTTTGTTTCTGGAGGAGGAAGTAGAGTGGTAAGAGGAACTTTATTCCTCCAGTTTTATGCACCTGCATCATGGGATGGCTGCATGGCTCCCAATATACTGTCCCCATGTTGAACGTTGTCTTAGTCTGATCTACACTGCTAGCACAAGACACCACAGACTGGGTAACTTATAAAGAACAAAACTTTATTTCTTACAGTCTAGAAGCTGAGAAGTCTAAGATCAAGGTGTGAGCAGGTTTAGTTGTGTCATGAAGGCTGTTCTTGGCTTTCCAAGATGGCGCCTTGGTGCCGCATCCTCCAGAGGAGGAACGGTTTCCCCACATGGCTGAAGGCAGGAGGACATGAGGGTAAGCCCTCTGACTCAATCAGCTCCCCAA
Organism: Tupaia belangeri chinensis; assembly: GCF_000334495.1. NCBI lineage: Eukaryota > Metazoa > Chordata > Mammalia > Scandentia > Tupaiidae > Tupaia > Tupaia belangeri. The sequence goes on along the minus strand of NW_006160005.1, from coordinate 3,406,580 downwards.
ATTTTACTTCCCAATAGTGAGGTCAAGTTTCAACACAAACTTTGGAGGGAACAAAAAACATTCAAACTATAGCAAGGGCAGTTAACAGGATTTTGCAAGATTAGTTCACTTAAATTTTCTTTCACTCCTTCTCAGGTAGTACTTCTGGAGGAAGGGGTGTCAGTGAACGAAGCTCTAGTCCAATCATTGTGCGATGGGCTGTGCACACTCTAGGAACTTTCTGCCTCTGTCTTCCTCTGATGGACACCTTTTTTTTTCTCTCTCTCTTTTTTTAATTGCTAGAGGGCGTGTGAGCTCACCAGAGAGACACAGAGAGACAGAGGAAGAAAGGGGGGAAAGTATCCCTAATGGGGATGTGGCCACACCACAAACCCTGCTCTTATATTTCTTCACCCTGTCAGGATTTGGAGCATGCACGCACATGCATCTGGCATATTTTTCAAGCCACCAGGACTGGGGTTTGAACTGTAGTTGGCCACAGGGAGACCTCAGGAGGCAAACCTGGGTTCTTCCTCTATGATCTCAGCATTATGGAGCATTGCATTGCTGCTGCACTACTGCAGCTGGCACATATATTGAAGCTTTAACCTGCAATATGATAGGATTTAGAGGAAGGGCCTTTGGAAGGTAACTAGGGTTAGATAAAGACATGAGGCAGAATCCTCCTAATCTCACGATGGGAATAGTACCCTTATAAGAAGAAGACAGTGAGGCCTTAACATTCATGCACCAAGGAAAGACCATGTGAGCCCACAGCAAGAAGACAGCCATCTGTAAACCAGGAAGACAACCTTCAATAGAATACCACCATTGCTGGCACCTTGATCTTGAATGTCAAGCCTCCAGAACTGTGAGAAAGTTCTAATGTTTAAGCTATCCAGCCTGTGGCATTTTGTTATAACAGCCCAAGCGGACTAAGACACTGACTCACAGCATTTATTACTAAAACTCCCAAATATTCAAATTCAACTTCATAGCTTCCCTTCTTATGCTTGCTCTGATTTTCTTAAACTGAAACATAAAGATTTATGTTGGTTTCTATCACATTTCATCTTTTTATTAAATCTTTTTATTTATATGAATCTTAAATCTTTTTATTGTAACATGTTTTTATTGCTCACAAGATGAGTCTTGCAAATTTAGAGAGCTGAGGAAGTGGCTGGGTTCCTGAGTAATCCCCAGAGCCTAAAAGAAGTACAGTCTTCAGCCAAAAAGCATAGGAGGAAATGCTCAACATCCCTCATCATAAGTGAGATGCAAAAAATAAATAAATAAATAAATAAATAAATAAATAAGGGAGATGCAGATAAAAACCACAATGAGATACCACCTAACCCCTGTCAGAATGGCAAAGATTAAGAATATAAAAAGTGGTAAGTGTTGGCGAGGATGTGGTGAAAAGGGAACCCTCCTACACTGTTGGTGGGAATATAAACTGGTTCAACCACTGTGGAGAACAATATGGAGGTTCCTCAAAGATCTACAAATAGAACTATCACTTGATCCAGCAATCCCACTTCTGGGTATTTACCCAAAAGACAGGAGGAAAAGTGTGGCATATATATTTTATGGAATACTACTCAGCCAAAAAAAATAACGAGACACTGGCATTTGATAGAAAGTGGTCAGATATGGAGGATCTATTGCTGAGTGAAGTAAGTCAGCCTATGAAAGAAAGATATTGTATGTATCCGCTTAATATATACCAACTATTTGCACTCTATGGTAGAGAGCGAAAAATTGGAGGACATAAAAGCAGTGAAAGTATTTAATGAGAATAAGACAGTGTGGAATGGGGGGGTGATGAGAAGAGGATAGAAAAAGATAGCAAGAGAACAAATAGAGAGGCAGGATGTTAATGGGACACAGATATGGTTTATTACCTATTGATGATGACGTGTATAGTATTCTCAACTGGATTGGTCTGAGAAGTATTTCATGATGGGTCAAGTCTTTTTACAAGCAAAATAAGAAATAGTGATTGTTTAAAAAATAATTGGAATAATAATAATAATGATTGGAAAAGCAATGAAAAGATATTGAATGATGAAGTGGGGAGATTAATGTCTCTGTATTGACTCAAATTCATGGCATTCCGTTTTGAAAAAGCAATGTAATACACTGTAAAGTTATATGCAATCCAATGTAATATAAACAAAATTATGAGGATAATAAAATAAATAAAATTTTTAAAAAAGAAAGTAAAAAAAAAGTACAGTCTTTGATTAGCATAAAAACAAAGAGTAGCCTAACACTCACATTGGGGGAATGAAAAGCAGATTGAAGAAGTCAGAAATCATTGATGAAATAGTTGAAGCTGAGCCCAGTCCATTGAGTCATGTGTACAACTCTAAGTTGCTGGCTTTGCACATACTTCACCCAATGAAATTCCATCAGCAATTGTTCAAGTCATTTGCTGCCTCAAGGGCTAACTTGGGGACTTGACTGGGCATTCTTTACTCCAGCAAAAGGGAGTATAAAATACAATCCAAGCTCCATGAAAGGACAAAAAATGTCATATTAGTCTATTCAAATTTGTATCTTAGGCTTGCTGTGTGACCTTATGTAAGGTAAGCAACTTCTCTGAGTATGGGTTATTTTGGGTTTGTAAAATTAAGGCTTATGCTTTAAGTCTCTTCTAGCTCTCATATTCTATATTTCAGGTGTACAGATGAAAAGAGAGATGGGATAGAGGACATCAGCATGTCCTCTGGTTTCTTACAGCTCACCTCAAAGAGAAGCTGGTAAAAGTCTTTGGAGGAGCCTCCTCACACATCCCCTCCTCAGCACATAAATAAACATTAAGAGGAAGGAGCAAGTGATTCTGCAAAGAGCAGCCCTGCCTGCTCTCTACACCAAGCCACCTGAGTCAGTTCCTGTCACTGCCAGCACATCCCAGCAGGTCCTCTGAATTTCTGGGGGATGTAAAAGAGACATGCACACATTCCAGCCCCTTTCTGCTGACTCTGGGATTGCATGGCAAGCTGCAGCCATTATTTTTATTGCTGATGCCACTTCCTATCGAAACAATTTGGTGCTAATAAGCCCCTATAATAGTAAGCAATGGTTTGGCGGAATAATTGTCACTAAATACCATTCAAAGCTTTGTTGCTTCTTGGGCATATTGCTAATTATTCTGCATCTGAAATAACACCCAGAGGCCCACTGAATACTAGTAAATAGGGTTTCTTCATGCTCCTGAAGCCTGAGGCTGGGCGTGATTAGGAATGCCAAGGCTCTAATCCAGTAAACAATGGCTGCCTCACAGCCTCAACTCCTACAAAATCATAGCCTTTTGCAAATTGCTCTGGAGCTCAGACAAATCAAAGCATCAGTCTCATGCCAGAATTGGTAAAGGGGATTCGTGTGGGTGAAGGTCTTCTTGGGGCTGCCTGGGTAGGCTTCTGGATGAACAGAGAGGTGGTGGCATAAAGAAGAAGCCCTGGGACCTAGGAACTAGATCTACACTCTAGTCACTGCCAGGAAAAGCAAAGGGTAGTAATGTAAGGGGACTGAGTACCGGAACAGGGCAGAGGGGGGCATTTAGAGTATCCATATTAAACTCTATCTTACAGGGCTGTTTTTATAGACTTCATTTTCACCTGGCCCAGGCAGCAATTGATTTTCCCTTCCATCTCCTGGGATGAACCCTCAGTTTCCTCCTGTGAATTAGGAGTGTGGCATTCCACTCCTCCTCTCTTTCAAGGTGCCTGTTATTCATAGGCCATGTTGGGGGTCATGGGAGTCTGAGGCAGCATCCTGCAGCAAGGCACATTTTTATGGAATTAAGGTGGTCTGCTGCATGCATGGAACAGCTCAGAAGAAGCCCGTATGGAAGGAATTAATGACTGGTCTTTCTCAGGAGGAAAATTGGGATACTTAGATGCATGGATTGAAGGGAGGTAGACTATTGATTGCATGCCCTTCTGTACAACTTGAAAGCAATGTAAGTGTAAAGCAGTGTTTAAAGCATTGTGGCATGCACGTTACCCTGGCATAGCTCCAGAAATGAGCTAGGCAGTGAGCATGGGCAGGCAGGAGTACCCACAGGGCATTGAAGCTTTTCATTTCTTTGCATGATGTCTCCACCCACCCATCCATTCTTCTCTCTATGCCGGCGATTTCTAGGTCCCGAGATTGTAAGTTACTCTTATAAATCTCAAGGAATTAAAAAACTCAGTATAGGAAAGACAGAAAATTTTGTGCATAAATTAATACAGTTCATAAATTCATCTATTCAGGTATGCACAAGGGATACTGAAAGCCCAGAGGTGGGAGAATCCAAGGAATGCTTCCTGAGTAGAGGGGAGGGATTTGAGAAGGGGTCAGGATAGGCTGTTAAGCGACTATGCAACTTAGAACTTTGCTCCTGTGGACATGTGAAAGGCTCCCATTATTAGAAAAGATGTCACTCAATTTAAAAATATAAGTGTTTTGGGAGAAACCACTGAAGAGATAGGAAAATGACCTATATACTCCTCTCTTATTTGCTATTAGGACAAAGAGAACTGTTTTCTAGAAGTCTAAAATCAGGCCTAAATTTTGTTGAAGTGGAAGGCAAAGATTGCCTGAGCACGCATGGGAGAAAACACCTGGAGACAGTAGGGA
>NW_006160005.1:3386121-3401941 GCF_000334495.1 Tupaia belangeri chinensis | reverse complement strand
TGCTGAAGGCAGCAAATGTCCAGGAGAGAGGTGGAGGGGTAGATGGAGGGAAAAAGGTGGGAGAGTTGAAATCCAGAGAGAGGGACCAGGTGTCAGAACAACCATCATAGGAAGGCAGTGGACACAGGAGTACTGGCCAAGCAGAGTCCTACACATCCTGCCATTCATTCATTCATTCATTTATGTTTGAGAGAAAGAGATATCCCCAAGAGAGTCCTCACACTGCCCAAGATCACAGGCATGCGCACATGCAGGAGCAGATATACACGCAGGTGTGGATTGCTCAGGAAGGTCCCAGGACACAAACCTAGGACCTTCCCATCTGGGTCCTATTGTACTACTGTTGTGCCACTACCTGACTCCACCCTTCTATTTAGAGGGAGTCAGCCTTCAGCTTCTGTGATAACCATGCTAGACTTATCCCAATAACCAGGGATAAAGCGAGAAGCATTCCCCCAAGTAAGAATGGGAAAGATGTCTTCTTACTCAGATGACTTTCTTGCTCTTCTAAAACCATCAGAATGAGGCTTATTTGCCCAAAATTCAAATGTATGTTTACCTCTTTTACTGAGAAATAAGAGAGGCCAGTGTATATGTGCATTTTGAATGAACTTGAGCCTGTGATCTGGCTTTAAGCTAGATTCATTTTGATCTGGGGACAAGGGTTGATGGAGTATTAACCCAAAACCCTTCTCTGTGAGAGGCAGAGTTACTGAATCATGTCAGATGGTCTAAGATAGACCTGACTGCTCTGCCTTGGAGTAGGAAAGCAGCCACGGACAGCCCACAGCCCTCAAGCATTGACCGTGTATGGTGGAAGTCTAGGCTAAGAACCAGACAGCATGAAAAGGCTGTTTCTGAAAATGGATAGCTGAGTGCCTGGATACAGGTGGCCTGATGCTGAACTTCTCCTGACTTAGCCAGGATGGGCAAACTCAAGACAATGGTCATGCACATGTAGGCACTGGGCATCTGTTTGTAATAAGTGAATGGAAAAATTAGATCTTGAAGAGTGAGGAACTTAACTTTGGCCTGGAGCAGCAGTCAGAAGGCAGACAACAGGAAAACGGTCCCTCTATAGGACAGACACCAATGCCAGATCACAATGTACATGAATGAAGACTTATGTCACGCTCTCCAGGTTTCAACAACAGTGTGACCACAGGCAAGACATGAGAATTTCTTTCTTTTTTTTTTTTTTTTTGAGAGGTTTTTGCTATAGGGCACATGCACTCACCAGAAAGACAGAGAGAGACAGAGAGACAGAAAGTGAGAAATCACCCCCCAGTGAGGATGGCCACTCCCTTCTCCATTCTCTTCTCGGGATCTTGGGCACGCACGCACACATGTCTGGCGTGAGTTTAAGCCACCAGGTCAAGGACTTGAACTGCGGTCAGTTACATGGGAGTCCAGTGACATAGCCCTTAGGCCAACTGCTGGTCCCAGAGGCATGAGAATTTTCTAGAGGAAGAATACAACTCAAGAAGAAACCCTATCTACAGGAGGACCTAGGGAGGTGCTATGATCTGAATGTTCATGTCCCACCCAAATTAATATGTTCAAATCCTACCCCCCCAAGGTATTGGTACTAAGAGTAAATCCTTTAAGAACTGATTAGGTCATGAGGGTGGAGCCCTCAGGCATGGGATTAGTGTCTGTGTGGAAGATTTAAGAAAAACCTCTTGTCCCTTCCACCAGATAAGGACACAGCGGGAGAGCACCATCTACAAACTAAAAAGAGGGCCCTCATCAGACTGTATCTACCAGTGCCTTGATCTCAGATTTTCCAGCCTCCAGAATGTGAGAAATGAATTGCTGTTGACTATAAGCCACCCAGCATACTACTGTTTTATAGTCACCATCACTGGGACAAATACGGGAAGGGAGCTCTGGAACAGCTGGATTTCCTGATGCTCTGGGCAGAAGCAGGGATTGTGATAGAGTGGAGCAGGTGTCATTCTAATATAAACATTACAGGAAATATGCGTTCTGTGTATGAAGAATGGCATGCAGGTTCCGCTGGTTCTTAGAGAGTCCTTCCTATCCACTTCTCACAGAAAAGCCTTTCATCGGCTTGACATCCTCCTCCAACTACCACCCTTTCTCCTTCACTTAACCTGCCAACCACTTAGAAAAGTTGTTAATACTCACCATATTAATACATGTAAATACTTTTCACTCCCCTTTTTTTTTAACAGTCGCTCTGTAATATCACTTCCTTTTCCACCACTATGTGACACTTTTTGCCAAAGTTGCCATGCTTTCCTGGTGACTATATTCCCCCAGGTACTCGACTCTTCTTACTTCTTGCCAGCATCCTGTAGTGTTTTCTTCCTTGAAACACTTTCTTCCCCTAGCTTCTTGGATCTGGTACTCTCCTGGAGTGTCTTCTACCTCTCTGGCATTCCTCAGTTTCTTTTCTCTTCTCTTGCCCTTGTGCCTTAAAGGTCAGTGTCCCTAAGAATTTTTTCCTTAGAGTCTCTGCACATTTCATGTCTCAATTTACACATTTCCCCCCTAAGTGATCTCAGACACTCTTATGACATTAATTGCTAATTGTATCCTAACAGCTTTTAAATCTCTCCCTCCAGTCCAATTTTCTCCCTGAAACATAGACACACAGACATCCTAATTTCCACCCTGTGATCAAAACTTATATCCAGCCTTGACGATGCTGTAGGAATCCTCATACACAGGGAGTGTAAAAATTTATAATTTTGGAGATTAAGTTGGCCACATACTATCAAATTTAAAATTACGTATAGTATTTGAACCTAACCTTCCACTTTGAAGAATCCACCCTGTAAAGTATTTTATAAATAAGGTATCTAAAATAGATTTATAGAAGCAGAAAAGAGAATGGAGGTGGTCAGGGGATGGGGAGGGAGGTGAAGAGTTGTCCGAGGGTGAACGTTTTCATTGCAGAAGGCGAGTATATTCTAGAGATCTAGAGATCATAGTACCTACAGTTAATGATATAGGATTGCGCATTTTTTCTTCCTTTTTAAAAAAGACTTATTTATTTCATTTTATTTATTATTATTTTTAAATTTGCTATTGGGCACACGTACTCACCAGTGAGAGAAAGTGAGAAAGCAATACTCCAGATCCAGGACTCGACCCACAGTCAGTCCTGTGGGAGTCCAGCACCCAATCACCACACCACCTGCTGGCCCTGCCTTGTACATTTCTAAGTTGGTTAATAAGGCAGATTTTACAATACGAGGTTTTTAAAGTTTCTTTATTTATTCCATGAGTGAGAGAGACAGAGAGGAGAGACAGATACTAAGATACAGCACCACCACGACAGGCTCTTGATGACATGACCCACCCTCAGCTTCAGCCAGCCCGGATCATGGTGTACTCAGAGAAGTCTCTGGAAGGGAACCAGCCACCCTTTCATCATGTAGGTCAGTTTCCCAGAACATTGTTTTTTACCACTGCGCCACTGTCTGACCTCTCATATTGTGTCATTACCACAAAAACAAAAGTAAAAAGAGGACATGGTAAAACTTTTGGAGGTGATGGACACACTTACTACAGTTGTGGTGGTAGTATTAGAGGTGTAACTGTATGTCCAAATTCATCATATTGTATTTATTTATTTGTTTTTGGTATAGAAATCACACCTCAGGCCAGCAGCTGATGTGAAAGTTAAACTGCTGCATCTTACATGGCTAATTGTATGGTTTGAGTCCCAGACATGGTAGCTTGGAAATCATGCCAGATGCGTGTGCATGTGTGCCCAAAATCCTGAGAGGAGACTATAGAAGGGGGTTATTATAATGTGGCTATCCCCCTGGAGGGGGATTTCTCTATTTCCCTCTCTTTCTCTCTCTTTCTCTCTCTCTCTTTCACTGTGTGTCTCTCTCTGGCAAGCACACATGTCCTATACCAAAAACTAAAAACATAAATAAAGAAAAAAAATAACACCTCAATAAAACTCTAAAAAATATCGAAAAGTTAGCATGAAAGTGTCCAAAGATAGGCATGTAAGACTATTTTTGCAAGCTTTTATCCATAAGTAGAAAGTGGGAAGTAATCGAAGTAACGTTGATAACGGATAGCTGAACAGGTAGGTGTAGTACATGGAGACTCCTCCCCAGCCAGTCCACCACAGCGCTCACTGTCAGGAATCCTCATACACAGGGAGTGTAAAAATTTATAATTTTGGAGATTAAGTTGGCCACATACTATCAAATTTAAAATTACGTATAGTATTTGAACCTAACCTTCCACTTTGAAGAATCCACCCTGTAAAGTATTTTATAAATAAGGTATCTAAAATAGATTTATAGAAGCAGAAAAGAGAATGGAGGTGGTCAGGGGATGGGGAGGGAGGTGAAGAGTTGTCCGAGGGTGAACGTTTTCATTGCAGAAGGCGAGTATATTCTAGAGATCTAGAGATCATAGTACCTACAGTTAATGATATAGGATTGCGCATTTTTTCTTCCTTTTTAAAAAAGACTTATTTATTTCATTTTATTTATTATTATTTTTAAATTTGCTATTGGGCACACGTACTCACCAGTGAGAGAAAGTGAGAAAGCAATACTCCAGATCCAGGACTCGACCCACAGTCAGTCCTGTGGGAGTCCAGCACCCAATCACCACACCACCTGCTGGCCCTGCCTTGTACATTTCTAAGTTGGTTAATAAGGCAGATTTTACAATACGAGGTTTTTAAAGTTTCTTTATTTATTCCATGAGTGAGAGAGACAGAGAGGAGAGACAGATACTAAGATACAGCACCACCACGACAGGCTCTTGATGACATGACCCACCCTCAGCTTCAGCCAGCCCGGATCATGGTGTACTCAGAGAAGTCTCTGGAAGGGAACCAGCCACCCTTTCATCATGTAGGTCAGTTTCCCAGAACATTGTTTTTTACCACTGCGCCACTGTCTGACCTCTCATATTGTGTCATTACCACAAAAACAAAAGTAAAAAGAGGACATGGTAAAACTTTTGGAGGTGATGGACACACTTACTACAGTTGTGGTGGTAGTATTAGAGGTGTAACTGTATGTCCAAATTCATCATATTGTATTTATTTATTTGTTTTTGGTATAGAAATCACACCTCAGGCCAGCAGCTGATGTGAAAGTTAAACTGCTGCATCTTACATGGCTAATTGTATGGTTTGAGTCCCAGACATGGTAGCTTGGAAATCATGCCAGATGCGTGTGCATGTGTGCCCAAAATCCTGAGAGGAGACTATAGAAGGGGGTTATTATAATGTGGCTATCCCCCTGGAGGGGGATTTCTCTATTTCCCTCTCTTTCTCTCTCTTTCTCTCTCTCTCTTTCACTGTGTGTCTCTCTCTGGCAAGCACACATGTCCTATACCAAAAACTAAAAACATAAATAAAGAAAAAAAATAACACCTCAATAAAACTCTAAAAAATATCGAAAAGTTAGCATGAAAGTGTCCAAAGATAGGCATGTAAGACTATTTTTGCAAGCTTTTATCCATAAGTAGAAAGTGGGAAGTAATCGAAGTAACGTTGATAACGGATAGCTGAACAGGTAGGTGTAGTACATGGAGACTCCTCCCCAGCCAGTCCACCACAGCGCTCACTGTCTGCATATGTGCCCGTGGCATCCTCCCTGCAAACACTTGTGACTCTACCGTAGGAATCAGCAAAATTGTTTCTGTTAAGGGCCAGAGAGCAGATATTTTAGGCTTTACTGCACAGTCTCTCTCATAGCTACTCTATTCTAGTTGTGTCTATTAAAGCAGCCATGGACAAAATGTGAATGATGAGTGTGCCTGTGTCTTAATAAGACTTTATTTATAAAAACAAGAGGTAGACTGGATTTAACCTGTAGATTAAAGTTTCCAGAACTCAGCTTTATTTTTATTTTTTAATTAATTTTTTTTTTTTATTTTTGGAGAGGAGAGATTTTTTGCTAGAGGGTGTGTACACTCACCAGGAAGACAAAGAGAAACAGAGAGACAGAAAGCAAGAAATTACCCCTCAAAGGAGATGGCCACACCACAATCCCTTCTCCTCCATTCTCCTCTCAGCCTCTCAGGATCCTGGGCACACATGCACATGCACCTGGCATGAGTTTAAGTCACCAGGTCCGGGACTCAAATCACGGTCGACTACATGGGAGTCCAGTGACATAGCCATTACTCCAACTGCTGGTCCCCAGAACTCAACTTTAAGGGCACTTTTCAGCCCATATGCAGGGCAGCTTACAAGTGCCAGACAGTTAACACTACCAAGGACAGCATCACACAGTGACAGAGAGGGACTGAGCAACACATATTACAGGTTTCTTGCCCCTCCTGGGAAAACAACTTTAAGATTCTTATTAGGATTGAGTCAGACTTGCTCACAACAGGAACTTGGATGTGAATAGAAATGTTATTGGCTTTTTTTTGTTTTCTTTCCTGTTTCCAACCTCACTTCCTTAGCAGGCTCCAGCAACCACTTTCCTTACAAACCACTTGAATTTAAATGTTTGTCTCAAGATCTGGGGGAACTCAGCCCAGGACAACTGGTAAAAGAAATGATATGAAGTAGAACCTCAAGGTGGGTTTCATTGTGCTGTAGAATCACATTCACTCAGATTTCCCCACCTGGTTCATCCAAGAAAAATAACAGGTAGAAAGGATTGTGCATGCTTATGCAATAGATCTAATGCTTGGAAGGTCTGGGCATGGGAGTAATTTTAAGGATTATGGAATTGGGTGTTGCTTACTGCCACAGGAAGCTCTACAGGCAGAAAATAATGAAATAAGGTCAACCAATTATCAACTCAGGGCACAGTGAAAATGGTGAAAGTATCCATGGTAGTGTTCAAAGAGACTCTCATCTCTTACAGGCAGACTTGCTGAAGATCAGGCTCAAGACTTTATTCTCAGCATATCAAAATTAGAAAGGAGACTGTATACACAGCTCAGCAGGTCTCCTCTACTGGTTATTGAGAACTTTGAGCTAGCAGATTCCTCTGAACTCTGTGGGTCAACAGAGGGGGCCATTTCTCCTTGCTAGAGGAGATCAGCTTTATTCCTCAGATACCATGCACAAGTGACTCCAGAAGGTTGTCCTTCTTAGGACCTGCTTCTGCTTTCATGAATTGTTTCAAGATCAATAAATAAGGGGCAAGATTGGGCATGGCTCAATTAGCAAAGTGTTATCCCTGTTATGAGAAAAAAGCAATTAATTTCTAAGAGAACTATAGGGCACAGCTACCATGTACTATAAAGATTTGAGAGATCAGAACTGGGCTTCAGAGAGTGCTGGACCAAAGAAACTGCAATATAAGGCTGAAGAGAGGAAAGTATTGCTCTAAGCATATTCTTCCATGATTATAGATCTAACATCCTGGCAGGAATACCAAGAACTGGACTGAACATGCTGCTAGAATTGTTTCTTCTTGGAGCTTAGAAACAATGAAGTTTTGCAGAAAATAAAGCTGAGAAAAGAAAGAAAAAAATAGATCATATGAAGCAGAGAAAATAAAGCTGAGATGTCTTGGCAGAGTTTTGAGGAAGGTGTCAATAGATACAGTGGTTTGAATGCTAAAATGGATTTTTGTGTAAGAACAGACAACTCACCAGCTCTGTTCCCTGGGAGGGCCCAAATGTGAGCAGTTTCACTAAAACATCAGGAACGTGCTGGTGAAGGAGACTCTGACCTTGGTAAGAATCACGGTGGTAGCTTTATAGATCAAGGTTGGTATTTGAAGATGCTGCCATTAAAGTAGGATCCTTTTTCTATCAATGAGAATGATAGAATTCCAGAATAGTGGATGCAAGGTGGTGGCCCCTAGCTCTCAAGAGGCAAGGTGTATTTAATTGTCATAATGGACAGTAATGCTGGGATAGCAAGTAGAATGCTTAGAACAGTTTGCTCTGAGAAGACTAGTAGACTATGGCGCTGCTAGGGCAACTAGTTGGGGATGGTGTTACTCAGCTTAGATAATTAAAATAGAACAATAGCAGATGATCCGAATGCTAGTATTGGCTTCCCAATGGAATAAAATAACTTCTCCTTGGTTTCATATCTGAGCCTATTCTTTAAACCAGAATCCTGTGACTGAGGGTGGTGCTAGATCCTATAAAACCTCAGCAAAAATATATATTCCTTCCCCCCAATTCTTCTTTAAGGGATCTACATGAAAGAAAGTGAAATACCTACACATTGTACTATGTGCTGCAATCATGGAAGTACCCAGATATTTCAAGGGCTGTTGAATTCAGGGTTGGAGCTAGCACTAATATCAGAAAAGCAAAATGCCATCATGATACTAGAGTAGATGTGCTAAAGCCAGGAGATAAATGGAGTCTTGGCCCAATCCATTTTATAAACGTCCAATGAATCTGACAACCTACACTGCGATCATTTTCATGGTTCTGAATGTTTAATTGGAGTGAATATATTTAGCCACTGGAAGTCACCTCACATTGATTTCTGACCTGCAGAGAGCCACTATAGTACAAAAACCCAAATGGAAACCCCTGAAACTACTCGCTTTCCCAGCGAAGATAACAAACTGGAAGTGATAACTCAACCCAGCTAAAAGAGTAGAAAGTAGAGCCATTTTCAAAGATTGAAAGATTGCATAAGTGGTGGTTCTCATATGTCATTTAATTCACTGATAAGGTGCTCGCCAAAACCAACTGGCTCATAGAGGATGGTAGAAAACCACTGCCAATATAGCCAAACAATAGAACAACTACAGCTGCTTAGAGTTCTAGCGAACATACTAAAACAGACCAACATAGGCTTAAGCTCTTGGTATGTAGATACTGATCTGGTAAATGCATTCTTTCTAATACCTATCAAAAAATGAGAATAAAAAGTTTGCATTTACCTGGGAAGGACAGCAATAGACATTCAAGGTTATGTTAATCCTTATTTTCTCTGCTGTAAAATAGTTCAAAGGGACTTTGATTTTCTTGAAATTCCATAGAGCATTTTAGTGGTTCACTACATTGATGATATAATAATCAGAAGTATTAAACAAGGAGTAGAGAAGACTCTGGATCCCCTAGTAAGATACATGCATACTAGTAAATAGAAGGTAAACCTTCCAAGCACTCAGAGGCCCTGACACATTGGTAACCATTATAGGTATCCACTGTTCTCATCTGTGCTATTCCATGTGTTATCTGGATACTGGAAGCATCAACATCACTTTGGAGTTCATTAGGAATGCAAATTCTTAGAATCACTCCAGATCTACTGAATCAAAATCTCTCAGGTAAGGACCCAAGAATCTGAGTTTAACAAGTTCCCCAGATAATTCCTTTGCACATGAAGTTTGTAGAGCATCACTCAAGGACCGTGCTGAAATAGCGTCTTCCAAGGGAAAAAGTCACTTTCCTACCAGCAAGCTGTTCAGCACAGCACTCGATGGAACTTTTTTTATGTTGAAGATGATTATATTGCATGTGGGAACTGCACAGACCCGTGTATCAGGTGACTCAAAGGTCACAGGTTTGACTGGCCAAGAGAAAGAAAGAACTTTATAGCAGATTCGGATTATGTTAGAATCAGCCTTGCCATTTGGGGCATATCATGATGCAGATCTCATGATGATAGAGGTATCCATGCTACATACGGCGTGTAGAACCACTGATGAGCTTTGACAGGAGAGTGGCAGTGCGGTCCTAGGATTCTACAGTAAAGTCATGATCTGCAGCACAGTTCCAAAGACCATTCCTCACCTGCCTTGGGGACCAAGGTGAGACTGAGCATATGTTGGTCTGCTGGCATGTGCTGTTACCTGTCGCATAATGGTTAGGTGATAGTAAGTGACTATAAAACTATAGCTGCCCATCATAACCTGGGTGTTGTCATATCTATTGGTCATAATAGTTTTCTACTCTGGTGTAACAAATTATCCAAACTTGTGGGTTAAAACACCACAAATTTAATATCTTGCAGTTCAGTGGGTTAAAAGTCTGATGTGGGTTTTACTGGTCTAAAACCAGGGGCTAGCAAGACTGCATTCCTTCAGAAGGCTTTTGAAAAGAATTCATTCCTTCCAGCTTGAAGAAGAAGCTCACATCTCTTGGCTCATAGCCCTTCCTCATCTTCAGAGTCAATGGTGTTGTATCTCTGACCCTCTCCCTTCATCCTGTCTCCTCTCTGCCTCTCTTCTCCTACCTCTCTCTTCCACTTTTAGGGACCCTTGTGATTACATTGGGCCCACCCAGATAAGCTAGGATAATCACCTTGTCTTAAAGTCAGTTCATTAGCAACCTTAACTTCATCTGCAACCTCATTCTGCTTTTCCATATACCTTAACATATTCATGGGTTCTGGGGATTAGGATGGCTACATCTTGGAGGGCCCATTGTCCTTCCTACCATGAGTGAATATAGAAGCAATTCATAATGGAAAGAGGATATTTGGAATTGTTCCCCAAAAGCTCCAGATATGCAAATTACATAAACAGGTGACCAAGATTTTTTTTTTTTGAGAGATTTTCACTATAGCATGCTTGCACTCACCAGACAGACAGAGAGAGAGACATAGAGACAGAAAGTGAGAAATCACCCCCCAGGGGGGATGGTCACGCCGCAATCCTTCTCTTCCATTCTCCTCTTGGGATCTTGGGCACGCACGCACATGCACCCAGCATGAGTTTTAAACCACCGGGTCCGGGATGCAAACCGCGGTCGACTACGTGGGAATCCAACGACATAGCCATTATGCTAACTGCTGGTTCCCACGGGTGGCCAAGATTTTGAAGTCACCCATTTCTTTTGTGTTGATACATGACTTAGTCCACTTGACCTGCTATAACAGGATACCACAGACCGTCTTATAAACAACAGCAATTTATTTCTCACAGTTCTAGTGGTTGAAAAGTCAAGGATCAAGATATTGACAGATTTGGAGTCTGACAGAGCCCACTTCCTGGTTCATAGATGGTACTTCCTGCTATGTCCTTACAAGGCACATGGGGCAAGGAAGTTCTCTGGGGTCTCTTTTGCAAGGGCCCTTATTTCAGTAGTGATGGTTGTAGAACTGCAAGGAGGAGTATCATACTACAGGTTTTGTGCAAACATCAAGGTGTCTCCAGGAGCTTTGAAAGAAATTGAGGGAAATGAGAGTAGTATAAAATAGAGCAGAAAATTAGAGGCTGGTGGTTATGCTTTAACGTGATGGAAGTATTATAAACATAGCTATGGACTCCAAGAACTTATAAGCAGGAGCCATGATTTTGAGGACTGTAAAGAGAAAGGAAAAAGGTTTACAATGACCTGTATGTTGGGAGCACATTTCCTAAGAACCTATGCTATTGTGATCCCAAATAATGACACCAAGTCAGAACTTCCATTTCCAAAAAAATGCTCCCTGCACGAAATGAAATTAAGTGGTGTCCCGACCCGCAGGACAGTCGAACAGGTTTCCTGAGGGAAGGAGTGAGAGACAGGATGAGCAGTGCGGGAGATGATGCAGTGTTACAACATGGAGATGACACAGTGTTACAGCTCTTCAGAATGGTCCGTTTATTGTGGGCCAGGGATCCTGGTTATATACATGTTGGTGGGCCATGATTGGTTGTCCTATATGCTAATGAAGGATTATAGAAGGTGGGTTATGATCGGTTGCTTTTGTGGACCAATCATGAGGTGCCACATATGCAAATCTGAGGGATTCTAAGCTCGCCAATCGGTGAGCACCATGGGAAGTGGCCAATCAGAGTATGGTTTTGAAGGGGAGCCAATCATGGCCTTTGTCATTGTGTAATTGTTTGCTCTCTGAGAAACCGAAACCTAAGGGCTTCCTAAGATGGCAATAGTAAGAGACTCATGAAAATGGCCTCTGCAGACTTGCTGGTGCACAGCCTCCCACAGTGTAGTGTATGGATGTACAGTCAACTGAGTGTTCTCTGTCTGTATGTGCTGACGTGGAACAAGGTCAAAGATAAGTTTCATTATGTAAATATCTGTACTAAACGTGAATTTGTGCTAAAAATAATTGTTACTCCTGTACATGAGGAAATGGTGTATTGTGGGCATAGGATTATTATTTGAACTTTTCTGTCCATCTGTTTTTGTGTAGTTTATAAAGGTTTATAATAAATAGGTAGTTTTCTTCTAATCAAAACACAGAACGGCTGCTCCTCTTTTTTCCTTTTGTCCTCTTTGTTTTCCTAAAAACAACAAAGAGAATGAGAAGCCGAAAAGGAAATTCCGTATTTGATGACACGAAAAGACACTTCTAACTTTAAGACACTTCTAACTTTAAACCATAATCGAAGAAAGGGACTAATGCATGCACTTAAAATCGGGCCAGGGTAAGGGAAGTTTCTGCCAGAAACTTTTGGTTCTGAGGTTTTGGGACACAGTAGGCAGAGCACAAAATTCCCAAATAGATAGCACCTAGGACTCTTAGTTTAGAAAAAGTTTGAGGGACATTGAGGACCTAAGGGCTTTTTGCTCAAAGTCAGCACCCATGAATAGGGGAGAAGTGGGAATACATGTAAAATGATGTACACTTGCCACCTTTGTAATTAGGAGGCCATCATGAGGGAGACACTAAGGGGTGAGGAGAATACTTACAGGTACCACTGTGCTGGGCTGGGGAAAATTGAAGTTTTAATCACCTCCACCAAAACCAGCCGTGACATATACATCTTCCCTGTGACCAGGGAGATTGCCGACAATTTTACGACAGGAGAAAATGCTGGTTAAAAGGCACTTAGAGACCAAATTCCTCACCTAGTTCAATCTCTAAACCTCTCACTGTCACTACATGTCGTACAGAGCTCACCGGAGGACATGCACCCTATTCTAAGAGCAACGGGAGAAAAACGAACTAATGTGAATGGGGAAGGACAAGAGGAAGGGCATCCCACAAAGGAAAAATTACAGAACACAGTCGCGAAACACCTAATCCATTTTCAAAATGGCGATTGATCTGACCAGACACTTCTTAAAAGAAGACATATGCATGGCTCATAAGTACATGGAAAAAATGCTCGACCTCATTAATCATCAGAGAAATGCAAATCAGAACCGCAAGGAGGTATTGCCTCGCCCAGTAAGAATGGTTTTTATAAACAACAAAGTACAAGTGCTGGCGAGGATGCAGAGAAAGGGGCACTTGTGCACGGCTGGTGAACTAGTGCGGCCATTCTGGAAGACAGGGGGCCGTTTCTCAAAACACTGAAACTAGAACTGCAGGGCCAGTGGATGGCCAAGTGTCGAAGGCAGCTGGATTGCACATGGCTGGTTGTGAGATGTGAGTCCTAAACCTGGAGACTTGAGAAACACACTGGGCGTGTGTACCCAAATCCTGAAAAGAGGAAGAATTTCAAGAGAAGGGATTTTAGTGTGATTATTCTCCTGGGGGTGCTTTCTCATCCCCTTCCCCACCTGTCTTTCCACTGAGTACATGCACCCTCTAGCAAATTAAAACAAAACAAAACAAAAACAAAAACAAAAAAACCCTGCAGTACTATCCAGAAATCCCACTCCTGGGTGTTTATGCAAAGGAAAGATAATCGTGATATCATTATGTAAAAGAGACATCTGCACTCCCATGTTTGTTGAAATGCTATTCACAAGAGCCAAGATACAGAATCAATCTAAGTGTCCATAAACAGATAAATGGGTGAGGAAAATGTGGTATATATACTTGATGGAATATTATTTGGCTATGAAAAAGGATGACATCCCATCATTTAGGCAACATGGATGAGCCTGAAAGAAATTATGCTAAGTGAAATAAGCTAGACACAGAGGGGCAAATACCACATGCCTGCACTCCTATGTCACAGCTACAAGATTTGATCGCATGGAAGAGGAGAGTTGAAAGGTAGATACCAGCAGCTAGGAAAAGAGAGGAGGTAGAAATTAGGGTGCATATGATACAAAATTCTTGATACAAAGGTACAAAGTTGCAGTTAGATAAGAGAGATGAGTGGTAGAGAATTAGAGCATCATAAATGAACTACAATGAACTTACTGTGTGTTTCAAAATAGCAAAAGAGAAGACTTTGAGTATTCACACATACGTAATGATAAATATTTGAAAAATGTTGGGACCAGCAGATGACATAATGGCTATGTCGTTGGACGCCCATGTAGTCAATCGCAGTTTGAGTCCTGGAACAGGTGGCTTAAACTCAGGCTGGGCATGTGTGCATGCGTGCCCAAGATCCAAATTGGAGAATGGAGGAGAAGGGATTGCAGCGTGGCCATCCCTCCTGGGTGGTGATTTCTCGCTTTCTGTCTCTCTCTATCTTTCTGGCAAGTGCACACACCCGATAGCAAAAAACCTCTTGAAAAAAATGTGAAAGATGTTTATTGCCCTGGTTTGATCTTTTCATATTGAATTCATGTATTGAAAATGCATACACTCCCCCATAAATATTAGAGGACTTCAAAAAGTTTGCAGAAATATAGACACAGGTTTGAGTTTATTTCAGGGCAAAAAAAATGTTGAAATCCATGCATAGTTTTTTCAAAATACTTACTTTCCATAAATGTTTTTGAAATACCATTTAAAAATTATTTTTTGTGGTACCAGCAGTTGGTGTAATAGCTATGTTGCTGGACTCCCATGAGTCGACCGCGGTTTGAGTCCAGGACCCGGTGGCTTAAACTCACACTGGACGCATGTGCATGTGTGCCCAAGATCCCTAGAGGAGAATGGAGGAGAAGGGATTGTGGCGTGGCCATCCCCCCTGGGGGGGATTTCTCGCTTTCTGTCTCTCTGTCTTTCTGGCAAGCACACATGCCCTATAGCAAAAACCTCTCCAAAAAAAATTATTTTTTGTACTTTAAAAATTTATATTTAATAACTATACATCTTTATAGTAGACAAAACATTTTCTTTTTCCAGCATAAATGCAGTTCATATGTTTCCCCTATATACCTAACTATTATATGTCAATTAAAATGACAAAAAATTGTTATCAGGCCAGCTTGTGGCCTAGTGGTTAAGGGAACGAGATCCCACATAGCCAATTGTGATTCAACTTCTGGTCCTGGTGGCTTGAGAAATATGCTGGGCACGTGTGCTTGTATGCTCCAAACCCTGAGAAGACGGAGAAATAAGGAGACGAGGTTATGGCTCGACCATGTCTCATTGGTGGGTGCTTTCTCCCTCTTCCTCTTTCTCTGTATTTCTGTCTTTTTTGGTCAAGTGCACATGCCCTCTGGCAACTAAAAGGAGTATTAAAGAACAAAACAAGTAAAAGCTATGGTCAGAGTTTTATATGCGATAAAAAATACCAAGTTCTACATGAAAGAAAATCTAAAGAGATAGAAGAGCACAAAAAAGGAATGCTAGGATAATAGAAGAGGACAAAAATTCTTGAGGACTCAAGAATTATAACAAGTGAAAGAGAAAAATTAAGCCATTTCAGAAATGAGGGTACCACCAGAAATAGTAAAAAGAAAACTAGTGCATAAACACAGCAATATGAGAGCTAAGGTTGGAAAGAAGGGAGCAAAATGAATTGGAAAAGAAGTAGAGGGCCAGTCAGTAGCCTAACGGTTAAGGCAGCTATAATGTAATGGTAAAAGTTTAGAAGATGGTATATTGGCGGATGGTCCTGCAGCTTACGTCCCAGACCTGGCAGCTTGAAAAACATACTGGGTGGGGAACCAGCAGTTAGCGTAATGGCTATGTCGCTGGACTCCCACGTAGTCGACCGCGGTTCGTGTCCCGGACCCGGTGGCTTAAAACTCACGCCGGGCGCGTGTGCGTGCGTGCCCAAGATCCCGAGAGGAGAATGGAGGAGAAGGGATTGCGGCGTGACCATCCCCCCTGGGGGGTGATTTCTCGCTTTCTGTCTCTATTTCTCTCTCTGTCTGTCTGGCGAGCGCACGCGCC
>NW_006160005.1:3371873-3386090 GCF_000334495.1 Tupaia belangeri chinensis | reverse complement strand
TAAAAAAATCCAAAAAAAAAAAAAAAAAAAAAAAAAAAAACATACTGGGTGCATGAGCATGCATTCTCAAAATTTCAGACCGAGAACTGAAGGAGATAAGCTTGTGTTGTGACTGTCACCCATGGGGGATGCTTTCTCACTTTCCCTCTCTCTCTCTCTGTCTCTGTTCTGGTGAGCGCACACAACCCTTAGCAAGAACGAATGAAAGACAGAAGTCACCTAACACTGTAACCTAATACTAGAAAGGATATCCTGCCACTTTTATTATCTTTTATCTGTTAGAAGCAAGTCACTAGGTATAGCCCACACTCAGGGGGAGAAGATTTCAGAAAAGTATGGATATTTAGAGGAACAGATTCCTTTGGATCAGCTTAGAGGGTGTCTTATACACACCCACACAAGGAAATCGCTGCAAGAATGAAATTGAACAGTCTGGTTTTAATACCTATCTACGGCAACTTTAAAACTAAAGAAAGGGTGAAACAATGCTACAAAGTCCTCTGGGAGGTGGGGGAGAGGAGTTGAGTAACTGAAATTCAGACATAAACGTCAAGGAATATTTGCAAATTTCCAAGATCTCAGAATGTACATGCTCCTACAGCATTTCCTAAAACAAACAATAAAATGGAAATAAAAATCCAGCTTATCATGAGATGAATGTAATTACAAAGTAAAAGAATTGATGTTATGCACCATGTGATGTGAAGCTAAAACAAAATATCTGTGGGAAATAGAAATCTATGCTTACCTTGCAAATGTACAAAAATGTAATTAATCAAATTCCTATGGAAACAAGTGGAGGATTTTATGGGCTGTTCTTATATTCCATGGCAGACTAGGGAAGGATGTTGAAAGAGAGTGTATAGAGACCAGCAGATGGCATAATGGCTGCATTGCTGGATTCTCACATAGTCGACAGCAGTTCGAGTCCCGGACCTGGTGACTTAAAACTCACACCAGGCATGTATGTGCTTGCCCCAAATCCCGAGAGGAGAATGAAGGACTTGTGGTGTGGCCACTTTCTGTTTCTCTCTGTCTCTCAGGGGAGTGTAAGTTTGCACTGTATAGCAAAAATCTCTGAGAACGTGTGGAGGTAATAGGTAAAGTAATAGTACTAAAAGTACCCTGCATCGTTCCATTTATAAGGTTAATCACAAGAGAAACAACGGGAGATAATGTAACCACCTCAAATCAGTGGTGCACTAGAGCGTGGAGAAAAGTAGAAGGGGGCGTATATGACTAGAAACAGAATGTTTGTGTTCCTCCAAAGTCTATATATCGAAATCCTAACCCCCCAAGGTTATGATATAGAAAGGAAGTGGGTCTTTGGGAGATGATTAGGTCATCAACGCACAGCCCTCACAAATGGGATTAGTGCCCTTATAAAAATAATTTTAGAGTGCTCCCTGACTCTTTTTGAACCATGTGAGGAGACAACAAGAAGCCAGCTGCCTACAATCCAGAAGAGTGCCTTCACCAGCACCAAACCTTGGGGGCACCCTAAGCTCAGACCTCCAGCCTCTAGAAATATGAGACATATAAGTGTCTATTGTTTGTAAGTCACCCCTCTATGGTACTTTGCCATAGCCGACCAAATCAAAACATATACTAAGTTTCTTATCTAACATAGTGGCAGTGAAACTCAAGAAACTGTTATAAAATAGCCACTGCAAGAACAAAGTATTCGAAACTTCCAAGTTAGTAGAGAGAAAAACAGTCAAAAAACATAGAAAACAAATACTATAGAATAAAAGTTTCATTTTGTTATCTTCTTAAAAAGGAAGTATTATAAATAGAAAGGACAGAAAAGCAAGATGATAAAACTAAGTTGTCTCATAAATTTAATCACATAAACTCACCTCTTAAAATTTATTATTTTATTAAATATCAGATTATGCCAAAAAGCAAATCCTGAGAGAGATTTCTAAAACAAAATAATCTAAAAAGTTGAAAATAAATTGTCAATGATAATCCTTTCTATTGTCTTCACTCTTCTCTCCTGGACCTTCATTTTACCAAATCCCCCCATGACTGGCCAGGGCCATACTCCTCTCTTATAATTCATAGCACTTATTCTTGCTGGTTAGAACCCTGATTGGTACAGAAGATGTTGTGATAGGAACAAAATCATATATTACATGTAACCAGGAAAAGTGACCCACCAGTCCTTCTAGAAAATGTAACTAGGAAAAGAATGAAAGAAAAAGAATCCTTGAGTGGGGCTGATGCTTGAGTGCAATGTTCATAATTAGAGTAGAGAGACAACCCTTGGAATGGGATAATACATTTACAAATTCTACCTCAGATAAGAGACCAATAGCCAGGGAACTCAAGCAGCTTACTAAATAATATAAAATAAATTCAATGAAAAGATAGGCATATGAGCTGAACAATTCTAAAAGTATGACATACAAACGGGCAAAAAGCACAGGAAAAAAATGCTCAACATCGCTTATCATAAGGGAGATACAAATCAAAACCATAATGGGATACCACCTAACCTCAGTCAGAATGGCTAAGATTTAAAAAACAAAAACAAAAACAAAAACAAAAAACAAAACAAAGAATGGTATGTGCTAGTGGGGCTGTGGTAAAAAAGGGAACTCTCTTACACTGTTGGTGGGAATGTAAATTAGTACAGCCACTGTGAAGAACAATATGGAGGTTCCTCAAAAACCTACAAATTGAACTACCATATGACCCAGTAATTCCACTCTTGGGTATCTACCCAAAGAATAGAAAAACTTCAGTTGGAAAAAAAGCCCACGCATCCATGTTTATTGCAGCATTGTTCACAATAACTAGGAATGAAATTAACCAAAATGCCCAAGAACAGATGAATGGATTGGAAAAGTGTGCTACATATACACTACAGAATACTACTCAGCCAAGAAAAAAAAAAACAAAAACAAAAAACAAAAACAGTGATACCCTAGCATTTGATAGAAAGTAGAAAAATATAGAAGATTTAATGCTAAGTGAAGTAAATCAGACTATGAAAGAGAGGCATCGTGTGTCCACACTTAATATCAATATATACTGAATGTCTGCATCCTATGACAGAAACTGAAAGATTGGAAGGTATAAAAGATGAAAAGCAAGTGTGGATATAAGAGACAGTGTGGGAGGATGATGGGCAATGGGGGTGAGTGGGAGGGAGGGAATCAATGGGGAAAAAAAGAAATGCCATAGTGTATGCTATAAGGATGTACAATGGTTAAATGTAAATAAGAAATAATAAAATAAAAGTTAAAATGCAAAATAAATAGAAAGTACAATGTGTTCTTGAACCCAACCAGAGTGAGGATTGCATTCTTGCCAAGTGACAGAACAAAGCTGAGTGGTAGTTCTTGAAGCAAGATACTTCAAAAAGAATCGAAGTGGGGTTTTGAGAAATTTGGACTTTTTATCATTTAGGTCAAGTCATGAAGTCAAAAACTGAGGGAGATAGCACCTCTAAGCAAGTTGGTGTCCCACTTTCTTCTCTAGTTCTCCTTCGCACCTCCCTGCCACTTTCACCTTCCTCCTCTTAGTACACTACTGGTAATAAGCTGATATTTACTTAGCATGTAATGTGCCATCCAGTGCTTTCAGTACTTTTATGCACACAAAGGGATTTCATAAAGTTTACCGAAAATGAACATTGTGTAAAACAATGCAGGAATTACAAAAGTTTTATGCACCAAAATAAATGTATACTAACATGTTACAAATGTACCTGCACTGGAACTAGTTTAAAGCATTAAGAAAAATAAGACATGGGGGGACCAGCAGATGGCTTAATTGCTATGTTGTTGGACTCCTATGTAGTCGATCACAGTTCGAGTCTCGGACCCAGTGGCTTAAATTCACACCGGGCATGTATGTGTGCATGTCCAAGATCCCAAGAGGCGAATGGAGGAGAAGGGATTGTGGCATGGCTATCCCCCCTCAGGGGTGATTTCTTGCTTTCTGTCTCTCTGTCGCTCTCTGTCTTTCTGGTGAGCACATGCACCTTATAGCAAAAATTTCTCCCCCTCCCCCCCCCAAAAAGACATAAGTTTTAAAAGAGTTCCTAACTTGAGCAACATGAATTCTTCTAAAATTTCAAGAACATTGAATTTTATGGTAAAACTTGGGAGGAAGAATGGTGAAACCACTGATGCTTAACTAAAAGTTTACAGGGACAATGCCCCAAGGAAATCAGCAGTTTACAAACGGATAGCTAATTTTAGAAAAGGATCAGCTGATTTTCAAGATGATATCTCCAGGAACCAGCAGTTGGCATAATGGCTATGTTGCTGGACTCCCATGTAGTCAACTGCGGTTCGAGTCCCAGACCCCGGTGGCTTAAACTCACACCAGGCACCTGTGCGGGCGTACCCAAGATCCCGAGAAGAGAATGGAGGAGAAGGAATTGTGACGTGGCCATCCCCCCTTGGGGGTGATCTCTCACTTTCTGTCTTTCTGGCGAGCACACGCGCCCTATAGGAAAAACCTCTCAAAAAAAAAAAAAGTGTGCCATTTGGTGACTTTTAATACATTTTCAATGTTGTACACCAGTCACTACTACCTAATTTCAGGACATTTGCATCACTGCCAAAAGAAACTGTACCTTACTCCTTATTCTTCCTTCCTCTTTTTTTTTTTTTTTTTTTAGTTCTTTGGAGCCACTAATCTGCTTTCTGTCTCTATTGATTTGCCCATTCTGAATATTTCATATAAATGGGTATTTCATATAATAATGTAATATATGACCTTCTGTGTCTGACTTCTTGCACTTGGCATGTTTTCAAGGGTCATTTGTTTATGTTATGTATTGGGAATCCATTCCTTTTTAAAGATAAATAATATATCTCTGTTTTTATATTAATATCACATTTTATTTATCCATTCATCAGTTGATGGACATTTGGGTTGTTTCTGCTTTGAGCTATTATGATTAATGCTGCTATGAATATTTGCATACAAGCTTTTGTTTGGATATGTTTTCTGTTCTCTTTGATACCTAGCCAGGAGTGGAATTGCAGGATTATGTGGCAAATCTATGTTTAAATTGTTGAGGAATTGCCAAACTGTTTTCCATAGTGGCCATACCATTTTACATTCCTATACTAGCACTATATAAGGATTTCAATTTTTTTTTTTTTGGTTTTGTTTTGTTTTTTGTTTTTGCTTTTTTTTTTGTTTGTTTTTTTTGAGAGGTTTTCGCTATAGGGCACGTGCGCTCGCCAGCCAGACAGAGAGAGACAGAGAGACAGAAAGCGAGAAATCCCCCCCCAGAGGGGATGGCCACACTGCAATCCCTTCTCGTCCATTCTCCTCTCGGGATCTTGGGCACGCACACACATGTGCCCGGCGTGAGTTCTAAACCACCGGGTCTGGGACGCGAACCACGGTCGACTACGTGGGAGTCCAGCGACATAGCCATTATGCTAACTGTTGGTTCCCAAGGATTTCAATTTCTCTATACCCTTGCCAACACTTGTTATTTTCCATTTTGTTGGTTACAGCTATACTAGAGGGTGTGCAGCAATAACTCATAGCAGTTTTGTTTTGTAGTTCCTTATTGGCTAAATGACATTGAACAACTTTTCATTGTTTATTGGCTATTTGGAGATATATCTAAGCAAGTCTTCTTCTCTCTTTTAATTGGGCTTTTTGTGTTTTTCTTATTGCATTGTAGAGGTTCTTTATTTATTCTAGATACTAGATCCTGATCAGATATATGATTTGCAAATATTTCCCCCCATTCTGTGGGCTCTATCTTTCTTGTAGTGTCCTTTGATGTACAAAATTTTTTTAATTTGATGAAGTCCAAATCTGTATAATTTTTATTTTTTGCTTGTGCTTTTAGTTTTTTAAATAAATCCATTGTCCAACTTAGTTCCATAAAATTCACACCTAGGTTCCCTTCTAAAAGTTTTATAGTCTTAGCACTTACATTTAGTCCTTTGTTCTATTTTGATTAGTTTTTGTTGCTGGCACAGTGAAAAGATCAAAGTTCATCCCAATACTGTTTGTTAACAATCTTAGTATCTTTGTCAAAAATCAATTGACCAGGACCAGCAGACGGCACAATGGTTATGTCACAAGACTCCAACATAGTCGACCATGGTTCAAGTCCCAGGCCCGGCAGCTTAAAACTCATGTCAACATATGTGCATGTGTGCCCAAAATCAGGATAGGAGAAGAGATTGCAGTATGGCCATCCCCTCAGAGGGTGATTTAGAAGAGATTTCAGCATGGCCATCCCCTCAGGAGGGTGATTACTCTCTTTTTGTCTCTTGTTGTCTCTCCAGTGAGCACATGTGCCTTATAGCAAAAATTTCTCTCCCCCAAAAAAATCAATTGATCATAGATTTGAGTTTATTTCTGTGGTTTTACTTCTAAGTTGATAATCTATATACTTATCCTTATGCTAGTACAACTGTCTAGATTACTGTGACTGTGAAATCCAGAATTAAGGGTCCTTGGAATGCCATGAAATTCCATTTGAATTTCAGAATCAATAATTTTGTTACTATTACCATTTTAACAATATTGTCTTCCTATTCATGAACATAGGCTGCTTTTCTGTTTGATTAGATCCTCTTAATTTCTTTCAACAATATTTTATAGTTTTTAGTATACAAATCTCACACCTCCTTAGTTGACTTTATTCCTAAGTATTTTATCGTTTTTGGTGTTACTTGCAAATGGGATCATATTCTTAATTTTATTTTCAGAGTTTGTGCATAGAAATACAATAGACTTTTTAGTTTTTTTCTTTACTTTTCTCTTTTTTTCTCTCTATTCAATTATTTATTTATTTATTTATTTCATTTTATTTTATAAATTCAATCACATTACTTAGCTTACAAAGTGAATATTCTAACATGTGAACATTTCTTCCTAGTCCATTGACAAACTATAACTGTATATTATTATAGCATACAAAATGAATTCAATTTTTCCATCCAGAATACACTGTATATTGGCTCAAAGATATTACCATACATATTGTCTTCAACAGATAATTTTCCATTTTATGCTTCTTAAATGTTTTGCTTCTTTCTTTTTTCTCCTTGATTCCCTCCCTTACCTCTGCCATTTCCCATCTCCCTCCCATATTGTCTCTAGTATCCATAGTTGCTCGCCATACCTTTATACAGTCTAACATTTCAGTTTCTACCATAGAGTGCAGACATTCAGCATATATTAACTGGGGACATACAATGCCTCTCTTCCATAATCTGGCTTGCTTTGCTTAACAGTTAATCATCCATATTTGTCTACTTTCTGTCAAATGCTAGAATCTCATTGTTTTTCTATGTTGATCTTGTATCTTACAAGTGTGATAAACTTGTGTGTTAGTTTCAGTAGACTTTTGTTGCTGTTGTTGATCATTTAGAGTTTTCAATATATAAGATTGTATCATCTGCACATAGAGACAGTTTCACTTCTTTCTTTCCAACTTAAATGTCTTTTATTTATTTTCCCTGTCTCATTATCCTGACTAGCACGTCCAATAAAATTTTGAATAGAAACAATGAAATCAGACATCCTAATCTTTTTTCCTGAATTTTTTTTGGGAAAGTTTTGGTCAACATCATTATATATTGCTATGGTTTTAACGTCTAACCAAAATTAATCTCTTGGAACTTGATTGTATTTTGCAGCTATTAAAAGGAAACAATATCTTGATGATGTTGAAAAGTAGGGCCTTTAGGAAAAGAGTCAGCTTGAGGTCATATGAGCAGTACCTTTGCTATTGACTCCTGGTGTGTTTATAAGAAGAGAGAATAAAACAGGGACTCATGGATGGCAGTTCTTCTCTACTCTCATCCTCATGACTTGATGACTCAAGACTCTGCAAGACTCCTACCAGATATGATTTCTGGATCTTAGACCTCCAAACTGTGAGTTAGATAAACCTCTATTCTCTTAAATTAGCCAGAACCAAGTATTTTCTTTTATTAGCAACAAAACAGACTAGAACAAGTATGCTGTTAACTGAGGAGCATTTATAGATGTCTTTGATCAAGTTGAGAAAATTTCCTCTATTCCTAGTTTGTTGAAGCATATTGTGGTGCCAAAGCCTTTTCTCATTATTTGAGTTGATTGTGTATTTTTCTTTATTCTATTAATATGGCTTATTATACAATTGATTGTTATTTGCTTAATCAATCTGATTCCGATTTTATAAGCAATAAAACTTAGGTTCAGGAATTTGTTTTCAAAGGCTAATATTTTAGTCATTATGCTAGCATATCCACAAACTAATATCCACCATTAATTTTAAGGCTTTAGTTAAAATTTGGTTGTACCACATTAGCATGGGATTATAACCAGAGAACCATAAAAGCCAAAATCCTATTATTCAATTTTCATCCCTATTGGTGTCCTAATACAGGGGACTATATTCTAGACACAATAGTGAGAAAAGAAAAAAAATTAAATAAAAACTAGTGTCTAAAAAGAAAAAGAAAATCTCCTGGCAGAAAGTATAAATTATCCAAAAAGGAAAAAGCATCAGACAGGCACCAGACTTCTTGTGCTATACACTGAATATTTTGAGAGAAGAGGGTTGTATCCTGAATCTTATCCCTGGCCAAGTTACTGTTCCCAAATATAAACATTTAAAAATCTGAGATAGATTAAGTGCTGTGCATAGGGAACATGATTTCATCTGGTTGACCATAATTCAAATCCAACCCTGGAGTCTCTTCTTATAAACACACATGAAAAACATGCCAGGTTCATGTGCAGGTGTGCCTCAAATTCTGACATGATGTAGAAATGGAGGAAAACATATTGGAGCATGACCATACATACCCCACTGGGAGATGTATTTCTGTATCTCCCTTGTTCTCTCTCTTTCTTGTGAGTGCATGATCTCTGCATTTCATCATCCCATCCCCACACTCACATGTGCCTGGCATGTTTTTTCAAGCCACTGGGTCAGGATTTAAATTATGGTTGTCCATGTGGGATCTGGTTTGCAATGTCTTGCACCTAGCCTCTCTGTTACAAGGCCAGCCCCCCAAAAAACACTTCTTAAAACGCTAGTAATACATGCTTGGCAATTATATTTAGGACACACTGTGGTGTGTACTGCTAAGACGCTGTGCTTTGCAAGTTGTATGCGATGGCATCTACCTATAATCCCAAGGACTCAGGAAGGCTGTCACAGGAGAATCATGAGCTCAAGACTGACCAGCCTAACATAGGGAAACTGAGAGAACATGAGGAGTGGTGGTGCACACCTGCACAGCTGACAGGCAGATCAAGAGGATTGTGACACAGAGAAACTCTTATCTTAAAAAAAAATAAAGAAAGAAGAAAAGAGAAAAGAAAAATGATCTCTACAAAATTCCAAGACCAGCCAGTGGCATGGTTGTTAAGGTGACTGGTTTCCACAGGCAGACTACGTAGTTTGAGTCCCACACTGGTAGCCTGAGAGACACACTAGGCATGTGTGCATGCATGCCCCAAATCCTGAGTGAACAGAAGAGAAGGGATTGTGGCATGTCCATCCCTTCTTAGGGGGTGCTTTCTCACTTCCTTTTTCCACTGTCTCTCTAGCAAGTGCACATGCCTGATAGCATTTTTTTTTAAAAAAAAAAAAACATCACAAACTCCATTCACTGTGAAACATTTGGAAATAAACTTAAGAAAAAAAAATACAATTGCTACATCTTAAAATTCATGTTATAAAATCTTACTGAGAACATAAAGCAGAATCTAAACATATAGAAGTACAATCATGATAATAATAACAATTAGTACTACTACGAAGGCACTTACATGTCAGATAATTGTCATAAATGCTTGGCTTACCATGTTTTTCGATAAGGATACTTAGTGTCACCAAATGTCTACTTTCCCTAAATTAATGTCTAAATTTACTGTACTCCAACTAGTCTCCACAGGCATTTTTAAATTGTATAAACTACTTTAAATGTTCATTAGGCAGAATAAGTACATTTGGCAGGGATATATTTGGCAGAACTCATAAAACAAGCAAGAGAAGCCTAGTGAGGAAAGTTGCCTTATCATCAGAGCATTATAAAGTCAATGTAATCAAATCACTATGGTGTTTTTATAGAAATATACCAGGAGATGAGTGAAACAAAAATGAGAATCTGAATTAGACTCTGGTAAATATGTAACTTTGATGTGATAAATGCAGTACTTTAATTCATTAAGAAAAGAATGGTTAATATCTAATTGGTCTGCTTCTTGGAGTTTGGGTATAGAGGAAGCGATCTAGCAGGGGATACCTGGGCAGGCCTATCCCCAAAAGGTAGGTCTTGAAGCTAGATGGTGGGATATCAATAAATATGATGCCATGTGAGGCTGATTCGCATCTGAAGGTTCTTAGTTCATGTCTAGAGATCTCCTTTAATACACAGGGCATGCTCATGCCCATGGACCAAAGCTGGCTAAGGCTGGAGGTAGATTGCAGTGTCATGACTCTGTTGGGGATACTCTCTCTTTGTCTTTGTCTCTCTATCATTGATGGAAGAAATAAATAAAATTTTGTTTTTTCAGAAAGGCAGGTCTTGCGGTGGTCTTTATAAAATAAAGAGAGGAAAAAGGGTGAAGAATTTTAATATAGTGTCGACTTCCACTAATATCCATGGACCAAAAAGTGTCCTGGGCTTCTAATGGAGCAGATGAGGGTCTCTTTTCTCTTGATGTGTTGAGGTGGGAGGAGGTCAAGGAGAAGATGGTCATAAGAACAAGCATGAAGGGAGCACTGAAGTCTCACTTCTCTATGAGAAGAGGAGGAAATCTGGAAAAACAGAAAAACAGAATTATTACTTCAATGCAGACCACATTCTTTTTCTTCTTTTAAATGAGTGGCCCAACAATGAAGTCCAGGGCCAAGAAGACATGATGGTTCTCACAGCAAAACGAGCTGTCCTATTGTCTCTTCCTGAGCCTACTCCCAAGGAACCACCACGCTGCCTTCACAACCATCATCTTTGGAACCAAGAAAGGGGTAGTATATCTATGACCCATGAAAGTCTGTGAAAGAGATGAAACAGATACTTTAATCAGATTGATTCTAAAGCCACGCTCTAGGAACCTCCATGTGTACAGCTAATTAGAAGCTCTTCAATGAGAGTGTTTATGGTGGTTTCATTTCTTGGATGGTGCATCTGAAAAGGGCCTGGGCCCCTGATCTCATATGTTACCCTACGCTTCTCTCCCATCTAATTGTGTGTATACTTTGTGACATCCTTTTCAATACACAGGCAAATGAACTAACACATTTCTCCAAGCTCCTCTAGCAAATTAATCAAACCTGAAGAGGTGATCATAGAAATCTGCTGGGGACCAGCCTCGGCGTGGGTGGGTTATCTCGACGGAGGCAGTGAAGGTAAACAGAAGACAGAGGCCTTGGTGCCTTTTCATGCACGTCCTATGCCGGACACCCCTCAAAGATCGCCCTCTGAGGAGTGACAACTGCTAGGAATCATTGTGCCTTTTTATTGAAAATGTGATACATGCAAGTAAATGGGTGAAGGGCAGTAAAAGATTTACTCTAAGGAACAGGGTATACAAAGCATGGAAGCAATAATTATAAAACATGCTGTTTGTCTTGTCAGATTAGGTAAAATCAATCACAGTTTTTAGGATGAGGAAGTCCATTTATCTGTTGTATCTTCTTAGATCTTGATTACTGGGAAGGGTCTTTTGAAGAGGGGGCTTGCAGGATGTTTGATAGTTTCAGTCCCGGGCCAGTTTGATAACCTTGCTGAATACAAAGACCTAGATAGAAATCTTGTCTTGTTAAGTAAAGACACAGTTAATATATGGACTGTCTATACATTACAACAATAGAGGGTGAGTCTATGATCTTATATGGGAAAGGAAGATGATCTTGTAGCTCAGGAGCAAACAGGATGTTTTATTAGCAGTTTTTCATACTCAACAGCACATAGATGAGAAACTCTTTGTAGTTGAAAGCTACCTGTTGCTTTAGATAAGAGCTCCCAGCTAAGGTGGTTAATCTTTCTCTGGACCCCTCAGGTTTGTTCATCGTCAGTCAGGCCTTTCCTTTCTTAAAAGAAACCATGGGTTTTTATTTTATTTGCTGAGTCTGTCAATTAGTGAGTTCTTTTGTTTTATCTCTGGGTGGATGTGCTGACTTTGCCTAGCACGAGCTAACTTTGGCCTGTAGCTTTAACAAGGGGTATGTACATAAAACTAGCCTTAAACTAACTTAGTTTTCATATGCTACTGATGCTACTTTGGCTTATACTATTTTGACTTAAAATATGTTCATTTTGGCTTAGACAGACAATTGGGGGAGTCTCAAACTTCCCACCCTCTTCTTAGGGAACCACATTCCTATAAGATCACTAATTGGCTTTATTGTAATGGTTGGGGATGATATCTTACTCTTGCAAGGTGCCATAATAACAGAAAAACTCACCGCAGAGAAATTAACTATAGGCTAGTAAAACGACACAAGGATAGTTAGTAAACCGCTGGCCTTGTCTTGCCGTTTCTTCCCAGCCCAGGCCATGGGAGACAGCCTCTTTACCAGTTTGTGTCTGCATGGCCCCATCAGAAATCCTTCTTATAGCTGGTTGGTCAGAAGTTTAGCTTGTCTAGGTAGTCTAGGTTGTGGAAAAGTCATGCTGTATTTTTCTGTTTTTCTATGCAAAAAAAAAAGTGAATCATGATTTTTCTGACAAGCCATAAGTTGTGTATAAGGTCCTTAATGGCCATGAAGGAGGCAGTCTTGTGAGACTATACCTTTAACCCATAGGATCCAATACCATTTCCAGGTTGGCAGCATTGTAAGTGAATAGAATTAGAGGACACCCAGCTAGTGTGCACTGGATGATTTCTCGGTGTGTGGTTAAACCACCTGTACACACTTGGTGTCACAGCACTATGCTGAGTGAGAGGGTGAGAGAGGGAAAGTAAGGACACAGTTTTTTTCTTTTTCCTATCCCTAATAACTTTCCATCTCAAAGTATGTACAAATGCTTTGATAATATAATCTTTCCAAGACTGTACTATGAGCCTCAAATAATCATGCCTAATTTTTTTCCCAAAACTTTATTTCTTTAATAAGAGAGAGAGAGATGAAAGGAAGGAGATAAGGACAGGGTCAAGCATCCCAACAGGGTCCTCACACTATGTGCCAGGTCTCGGCTGGCCTGATCGTGGGAAAACCTCTCTCATGCGGGTCTAACTGTGCCAACGTCCAGCACCCTGGGAAGCCTACATTTTAACAGCAGACCAAAGAAAAAGTTCTAAAAATGAAAAAGATTTTCTCTTCTAGAAATAAAAGTCTCCCAAAATTATAATGCAAAACTCCCCACCCCCCCCATCTACTTCCTTGATTGTGCACTGGGTTTCTTAGTTTCCTTGGCACCTCTAAAGTAGAATTACTCCAAGCCTAAAGGTCAGCATATTTATGTTCCTTTTTGTGGTCTTGCATCCCTTCCCCTTGGTAACCAATTCTCCCTCTTGGCATGATTGTGATGGGGTTATCAATCAACTAGCTTTGGCTTTTCCACCACAGGGTAAGGGATGTTACTGAGATAGGCAATTAGTGACCTCATTCCTCCAACCCAGACACATTGATTGGTTTCAATTTGGACACGAGATGCAGCAAGACCCATCAGAGTCCGTTAAGAGGATTTATAATTGCTCTACAGGTTCCACATCCTCAGATTCGACCACTAGCAGATGCAGCCAGACCGGGCTAATAGTAATAAATGGGAGGAGGGAGTGGCTTCCTAAAAGAGAGCTGATGAAGAAGTTCATATATTTTTCTGTTCATGAATATTCGATGCTAAGATTACTTATAAGAAATCCAGGAACAATTTAAAACACACAGGAGGATATATACAGGCTATATGCAATGGCATGTAATGTTTATATAAGGCAGTTGAGCATCCATGGATTTTGATATGTGTGGAAGTAGGGCGGGGCTCCTGGAACCAATTCCCCCAAAATACTGAAGGATATCTGTACATGGACACTATCATAGAAAACATTGCTTTTCCTCTAAAAGCAAGAGTTCTAAAGATAATGTAAGCTAGAAGTAGCACTGACAGGGGCTGCAGGTCCAAGTTGAGGACAGAATTCTGTTACCACATGGACAAAGCCTAACTAAAAATAAAGGCAAGCACAGACAAATAGCTGAGTGATGGAAAGTGACAGGCAGTTCAGCAATAAAGAGAAGATTCTGAAGGCATTATGTAAACCTCTGTGGGCATTCCT
>NW_006160005.1:3346013-3371842 GCF_000334495.1 Tupaia belangeri chinensis | reverse complement strand
GCTTGATCCTCCCTAAGATGCCCCTAGTTCTTTCCTTTTATTGCTTAAACTGGTTGAATGGATTTCTGACTCTTGGAACTCAAAGAGCCTTGTGTAGTTAAATCAGTGAGATGTGCACCGTTTCTGTGGCGTAGCTCTCCCCACGCTCCCGTGCGCACACTTTGTACAATAGACCAGGTACGCGTGCTGCAGAAATAGCGCATTCTAAACAAAAGCTGAAGTGACACATTCCTCATCAGGAACCAGAGCAGAGACTGCTGTCTGGGGAGGAAGGTAGACAGAGAAGGAATGAAAGGAAGGAGAGGTTTGGTTTCAGCTTTGCCAGGAGTCAACCTATGGACTTTACATAGCCTAGCAGAAATTTTCCAAAAAAGAATCTAATTGTATTGTCAGGAGCTTTCTTTATGAGACTTCCAGAAAGCACAAACTATCTTAGGCTTTGTGCTACTTTTGGAGCTGTTCAAACCAATGTGTCTTGAGAAACCCCAAAACTTCTGTAGGTTTCTCCCTGACACTACCTTTCCTAAGATTGCTAAGTCTTCCAGCCATAGTTAATTCCCTAGACCAAGGATACAGAAGACAGACATCTCTTCCTCTCATCTCTTTTCTTAACGTCTTGATCTCTCCTTAGAAACAAAAGGAGCCCTCAGCTCTTTTTTTTTTCATTTTATTTTATACATTCAATCACATTATTATTTGGCTTACAAAATGGATATTTCAACAGGTGAACATTTCTCCCTAGTACAGTTGATAAAATTACAAAATATCTTCAATAGATAATACCACATTTCTTTGTGCCATTTAAGGAGATAATTATTTCTAGAACAGTCAGTCCCTAGCACAAAATCTGTCTCCAAACCTTACATTTCCAAGTGATCCCTCCCTGCCCTCTCCCTCCAGCAAGATCTTTGCCTTCTCTGTGTGCATCTGTGTTGAGAAAAAAATGAAATCATAACTGTGTCCTGGCTACAAAGGAGGCTGAAGTTGGAAGATGGCAACACAATCTAAGAGAGATCCTGTCTAAACAAACAAACAAAGCAGTGGTAAGGAAAAAACACGAACTCTGAGAGGCTGACCCCCACATGGGAAATTTCCAAGCTCGGGTCCAGAGACCTCTCTGAGTACTTCACGGAGGCACTGCCATTGGTCTAGGTACTGGCTGAGGCTGTGGATCAATCACAGCATCAAGACCTGGGAATCACATTATTATTTGGCTTACAAAATGGATATTTCAACAGGTGAACATTTCTCCCTAGTACAGTTGATAAAATTACAAAATATCTTCAATAGATAATACCACATTTCTTTGTGCCATTTAAGGAGATAATTATTTCTAGAACAGTCAGTCCCTAGCACAAAATCTGTCTCCAAACCTTACATTTCCAAGTGATCCCTCCCTGCCCTCTCCCTCCAGCAAGATCTTTGCCTTCTCTGTGTGCATCTGTGTTGAGAAAAAAATGAAATCATAACTGTGTCCTGGCTACAAAGGAGGCTGAAGTTGGAAGATGGCAACACAATCTAAGAGAGATCCTGTCTAAACAAACAAACAAAGCAGTGGTAAGGAAAAAACACGAACTCTGAGAGGCTGACCCCCACATGGGAAATTTCCAAGCTCGGGTCCAGAGACCTCTCTGAGTACTTCACGGAGGCACTGCCATTGGTCTAGGTACTGGCTGAGGCTGTGGATCAATCACAGCATCAAGACCTGGGAAGGCTGCTGTCTCTCTCTCTCTCTGTCTCTCTCTCTCTCTGTCTCTCTTGTTTATGGAAGAAAGAAATAAACTTAAAAAAAAAAAATAAATGACCTCCTTTCACTCCATGCAAGAAATACTTCTATCCTGGCCCCAAATCACAAGTCTTCTTTTTCAGAGCAAGTCCCAGGACATGGCTCATCTGACCCCAGTTATCTCTCTTGCTAAATCATTTATTAGTGAGAGCTGTCATAGCCCCAGGCTGACTGGAGTAGCCTCCACTACTTCAGTAAGGTTTTGATTTCTATAAGTAATGTAATTTGATTTCTGCAGGTAATGATTAGTCCCCAAATACTCACCTTGGCTCTAGATCAGACACAAATCAATTTGTGATTCATTGTATGGCTTTGTTTTTATGATAGTATTATAACCAGGGCCCAGGGCCCATAAATGCCAAGATATTCTCATGGAATGCTAGGGATCCATACTAGGAACAATAGCAGAATTATTGTATAATTAAAGTTCTTAATACTTAATAAATGGCAAGTATCTGGTGTACCCTCAGTGAGAGACTCTCTGGCGAAACTGAATCTTTGAAAGGTTTTCAAAGCAGGTCCCCAACTACCCACCCAGTTAGAGGCATAGAGGAACTAGACAGGAATGGGACCAGCAGTTAGCGTAATGGCTATGTTGCTGGACTCCCATGTAGTCGACCACAGTTCAAGTCCTGGACCTAGCGGCTTAAACTCAGGCCAGGTGCGTGTGCGTGTGTGCCCAAGATTCCAAGAGGAGAATGGAGGAGAAGGGATTGTGGCGTGGTCATCCCCCCTGGAGGGTGATTTCCAGCTTTCTGTCTCTCTGTCTCTCTCTGTCTTTCTGGCGAGCGCATGAACCCTATAGCAAAAACCTCTCCAGAAAAAAAAAAGAGGAACTAGACAGGAAGAAAAGATCTGATCAGTCTTCCTTGCCCTGCGTGTTTGCCTTACTCATACTATCGGGTCACTGAGAATGCCATGATGCATTTTTGCTTAGAAAAACAGAAAAATGACTTTCCAAATGACCTAATAGAAGGATCAGTTCCTAGATGCTTAGCCTTTGACTCATGGTAGTTCTGCCTGGTGTTAACTCTGGCCTAACGTTTTTCATTCCTTTATCAGCTATTTATTGAGCATCTAATATATGTCAAACACCATTCTAGTCATTGGGGATGTAACAGGATGTGGAAAGTTGCTATCCTCAGGGAGTTTACATTATTATGAGAGGAGTGAACTAAAAGTAAGCTAATAAAAAATCACTGGACTGTGGGAAGTGATTTAAGAGAAATTAACATGGTACCATGCTGGTGCATAAACAACAAGGGTGCTTAAGTGACTTGAATGAAGACTTTCCATAAGAGCTATTGGAGCCATATCTGATGAAGGAGAAGGTGCCAGCCAGGAGAAGCACCTTATAGCAGGAACTTGATATGGAAATGCCCTGAGGCAAAGACTTTAGCACATACTGAGAACAGTCAGGGTTACTGGAGCACAAAGGCTGAGCAGGAGACTTCTATGAATGAGGTGAGAGGGCCAAAGTCCATTGTGTGGGCTGGCAAGGTCAAATATGACCAGGCCTTTGGAGTTCATTCTAAGAGTATGGGGAAGCCATTGGAAGATAATAAGCAAGAGACCGAGATCATCTGATTTTTGTCTTAACTAGACTTCTATGTGGATATTAGATAACGGAAGGTGAAAGAG
The DNA here is from genome assembly GCF_000334495.1 of Tupaia belangeri chinensis. Taxonomy (NCBI): domain Eukaryota; kingdom Metazoa; phylum Chordata; class Mammalia; order Scandentia; family Tupaiidae; genus Tupaia; species Tupaia belangeri. Next base: position 3,368,415 of record NW_006160005.1, on the reverse strand, counting down.
AACATATGTTTTTTAAAAAATGAAAGCATTGCAGGCCCTGAACAATTAAATCAGCAGTTCCTCCTCCCTTAGGGGTAGAGAGGATAGAAAAATGGGTTGACAAAGAAAAAAGCATGGGGAGAGGGGACCGTGGCACACCTTCTACTGTCCTACAGGATTAAATCCAAACCTTTTACCCTGATACGCAGTGGAAGATAGTATGTGCTTTATGCTCATAATTTAGCTTTATTTTCACAAAATCTTTTTGCAATAGATTTCAGTCTCCTTATTGCACAGGTAAGAAAGCTGAGGTTTAGAGAGTTTATTAAATTGCCAAATATTACCAAACAAATGAATTATACAGATTATTCCACAGCTTTATTGAGTTGTAACTGATATACAAAAAACTGTACATTTTTTTTTTGAGAGGTTTTCGCTATAGGGCGCATGCGCTCGCCAGACAGACAGAGAGAGACAGAGAGACAGAAAGCGAGAAATCCCCCCCGGGGGGATGGCCACACCACAATCCCTTCTCCTCCTTTCTCTTCTCGGGCTCTTGGGCATGCAAGCACATGGGCCCGGAGTGAGTTCTAAGCCACCGGGTCCGGGACGCGAACCATGGTCGACCACGTGGGAGTCCAGCGACATAGCCATTATGCTAACTGCTGGTTCCCCAAAACTGTACATTTTTAATATGTACAATGTGGAGTTTAGATAGATGCAAATACCTGTGATCCCTTCAACATCATCCAGGCAAAGACATCTCAGATACTTCCCAAATATTCCTGTGTTCCTTTGGTTTTGGGAGGTTTTATTTGTTTTGTAGTAAGAGTGTACTTAACATGAGATCTGTCTTCTTTTCCTTTTTTAATGTTTATTTATTTCCTCCATGAGTGAAAGACAAAGAAAAAGAGAGACCACCTCTAACGGGGTTCCCAACACTACAATCCTTCCCTAGTCGTTAATCAGTCCTAGGTCACAGGTGGTTATGTGCCCAGCATACTCAGAAGTCTCTGGACCTGAACCAAGGACCTTCTGTGTGAGAGCATCTTGCAGAGTTCCTGCACCACCATCTAGCCCAAGATCTGTCCTCTTAAATTCTGAAGTGCACAGTACCGTGTTGTTAAGTACCAGCACTTGAGATCTCTAAATCTTACTCATCTAGCACAATTGAAACTTTATACCTATTGAAGAACAGCTCCCCATTTCTCCTGCCCCTCGGTCCCTGCCAACAAGGATTGTATTCCCTACTTCTATGAGTCTGGCTGTTACAGATATTGCATGTAAGTGGAATGCTGCAGTATTTGTCCTTCTATGATGAGTTTATTTCACTTAGCATTATATCTTAAAGATTCATTCATGTTGCGGCATGTGATGAGATTTCCTTATTTTTGAAGGCTGAATACTATTTTGTTGCATATAAAAACCATATATCCTTTGTCCATTCATCTGCAGATGGACACAGGTTTTTCCACACCTTAGCTACTGTGAATAGTGCTACCATGAACATGAGGATGCAGATATTTCTTTGAGATTCTGATTTCATTTCATTTGGATTCTTTACTCACAGCGGAATTGCTGGATTGTATGAGAGTACTATTTCTAATATTTTGAGAAATCTCCACACTGGTTTCCACAGTGGCTGCACCGCTTTATACTTGTGCCAACAGTGTACAAGGATTCCAATTTATGCAGATATGTTCTGAAACAAGACTGTCTAATGCCAAAGTCCCTACTCATTTGGCTCCATTACTCCCGTCATCATCATCTGACTTCCCTTAGCCTTCCACACTCTTTGAAAGCCAGTCTGCCATAAGGTGGTCCATGGTAAAGGCTGCTAGTACACACCCACAGCTCCAGTTTGCTATTCCTTCCTGAGAACCCAAGAATTCACTTCTTAGCCCCATGGCCAGTTGGACAGGGCTAGTGTCCAGTTCTGCCCAAGAAGTCTGAGTGGAAGTGGCACATGCCACCTGTATACCAAAGAAGTTAAAAGCCCCTCAATTCTGTCTCCTCCTGACATGATGACCCTGAAGTCACATATCTGTTAATTGTGTGGCAAGAAGATTGGTGCCTCCATCAGGCTGGGTTTCTAAGTGACTGTGTGGAACAAAATCCTTTCTCAACACATGTTGGGCATTATCTCAAGTGAGAAATAAACCATGTCATAGGGCCAGCAGGTGCCATAGTGGTTGAGGTGCTGAACTTTCACACTGCCAATCCCAGTTTGAGTCCCAGACCTGGCACCTTGAAAATCACATCGGGTGTGCATGTGTGCCCAAAATCCCAAGAGAAGAATGGAGGAAAAGGAATTGTGGTGTGGCCATTCCCCCAGGGGGATGATTTTTAACTTTCCCTCTGTTGTCTCTGTCTCTCTCCAGCAAGTACATGTGCCCTATAGCAACCCCCCAAAACCAAAAAGTAAAATAAATAAATTATGTTGTGTGTGGCCACTGAGGTTGTATGGTTAATTAATTTTTTAAAGTTTATTTATTCTATATCCAAGAGAGAAACAGAAAAACAGAGATAAAGCCCCCAACAGGGTCTTGGTGCCATGATCCACCCCCAGCTCCACCCAGTCCCAGGTCATAGCCATGCACATGACTGATGCACTCAGGGAGGTCTCCAGGTATGGACTTGGAACACTCCCATGTGGCTCAACCTTGCAGAATATCACATTTTTCTTTTGTTCTACCAAGAGTCCCATGCATTGTTAATTTATAACCACCACACATAATGTAGTCTGAGTTCATTCATTCATCATCTGGGTGAATAACACCAAAGGATAGAGTATGATGTTATAAGGCTTGTATTCAACAACATTAGTTTTACTTCTGAAAAGCTCCATACTGATGTCCCTATATGAGTGTCTTTCCTTTTTTGTTGTCTTCTTCTTTCTCATTCTCTCTAGTGCTTTATGGCTCTTACTTATTCTCCAATATTCTCCTGCTTTTAATTATTCTTTCCCTTTTTGAATTATAATCTTTATTTTTGTAAGGCATTCATTAGTGACACTTCTTACTTAATCCACAGAAAAGAGGGGGAAAGTCAGATGGTGAGATGAGAAAGAGTAGGAAAAGTAGAAGAGAGAGAAGGAATGAGCACCTGGACGGTGGTCCAGACACCCATCCTCCATAATAAAGACATGAATCCTCTGGCCCTCTTACAGTTCTCAAAATTTGTACATAGACTCTCCATGAGTGAGACAACTACTATTATCTACAAGTTGTGAATTAAGTCTTGAGGCTTGAAATGATAAATTTGTTCTCTAAAAAGGGCGTCCCAGCAGGGTAGATGCCCCCTCTAGCATTCATTAAGTGGCATAAGTTTGATGTGGTCCCACTATCATCACCCACAAGATCACTATCATCACCCACAAGATCCTAAGGGAAGGGCCAGATGGTGGTGCCACAGTAACACAACTAGACCTACATGGCCAGGTCCTGAGTTCACATTCCAAGGCATGTCTGTACTTCCCAGGTACATGCTTGCCCATGATCCAGGCTGGCTGAGGGTAGGGTGGATTATGGCATGAAGACTTTTTGGGGATGCCCCCTCTCTCTTTCTCCCATGGAATTAAGTAATTTTAAAGGCGGAGCAGAGGGAATCTGGGAAAGAAATTTAGGCTGCTGGAGGCCCTGTGGGGAGAATGTTACAACTTTCCTCTCATCACTATGCTTGACCTCACTGTAAGTCAATAGAGGAATTACAGAAAATTAACTACTGGCCAGAGACTGAGCTGGCTACAAAGAGTAAAGACTGGAATTTCATTTAGGTGGGACAACTGCTGTGGTCTTTAGATGTAAATTTACATGTATATAAAGGTTTGCAGGGATAGAGAAGAGACAATTGGAGAGAGATGGCAGATGCAGGAGTAGAGAGAGGAGTCAGTAGTGGTGAGGCCAGCACTTCCCATTCATCATGGCAAGAATGCGACAGTATCCCAGGGTTAATGTAGCCAAGCTTAACATGTCTCGTGGCTAACATGCCCAGGGTGACTATTTGCCATATAGGACCCCGTAGTAGCAAACTTAAATGTCCCCAAGGAGCAGACGCTAAGGGGAGCCCAGGGAAGTCAGATAGAGCTCATCTGCTGCCATCCTTTAGGAACTTGCACATTCACTCCCCACCCCTACTCTTCCAGTTCGCCAGGAGAGAACCACCAGAAATCACCAGGATAGCTCAGACAGCTGCTGCAGCACCCATAACCTCACTGAAAAGTTGCTCCCCTTCCTCCCATGCCATGTGCAAATCCTAACCCATCAAAGGAGATAGGAAGGAGTAGACAAGGATGTCTCACACTCCAAACACAGGTCTCAGGCCAAGATCTGCCCAGTTCTGAGGGGAAAGAGGAGATGAGAACACACTGGGATAAAATTAAAACTTCCAGTACACTCTTTAATATGAAAAAGTGACCAGGGATCCAAGAGAACAGACAGAGTCATTTAATGAGAGACAGAAAGGAGAAATTTTGGCACAGAATTTTCAAGGAAATAATTGGATAGAAAAACCAGATTTACGTTTACCCCATGCCCAGCCCACACTTGGTTAAAATGAGAGTAATAAAGACAAAAGAAGTTAGTATGTGTGTAAGACTAAATATGCGTCTAGGACTGTACCAAACACTGCAATTGTTATCTGGCTTTGAAGCGGAAGCCTTGATGACAACGCCGCGGAGGCCTTAATTTTACTTGTCAAGATCACATTGCCGTGACTCAGCATCCAAAGGCAAGTAGCCTGTCTCAAAGGCCATGCCCTCCCCCAGAATCAGGGTATACATCAATGCCCCAAAGCATCCCATCAACTGTGCTGTGAGAGGGCCTCAGACAGTGGCAGGATGATGGTGTACGCTGAAGTCTGGGGCAGCTGGAAACTCTGACTTGAACAACCTCATCTCTTTATCCCCATGGGCTATCACATTATTATTTCTCTGAGATTCATGACTTGAAATTTTCAAGTATAGCAAGCATTAATACAGGAGTAAAGCAGGAAGTGAACTAATTATTACTAAGCAACCATCCCAGAGCAGACCTTCTACATTTCCGACCCAGTGTTGGGGGAGTCTTGTAAATGATCTCTTTTCATCCTAATAACTCTGAGAAGGGGAGACTTGTATCTGATCTTTTTACTCTTTCTCTTTCTCTGTCATATATATATATATTCATATATATATGTGTGTGTGTGTGTATATATATATATATATATATATATTTGCTAAAATTATCAAGAAAACCAAGATGTTCTCAAAGATAAAAGAACTGCATGTAAATATTTCCTTTCTACTAGATAAATTTATACTTTAAAATTGTATTTAAAGTATAAATACAAATTAAACATTATAGGCTTAATTCTTGTTTAAAAAAGGGAGGAGGTGTCTTCCCTCTCCTTTTGCCACAGGGCACGTGCACTTGCTAGAGAGACAGAGAGAGGGAAAGTAGGAAATCACCCCCAGGAGGAAAGGCCACACTGCAGTCCCTTCTCCTCTATTCTCCTGTAAGGATTTTGGGCACACACGTCCAGCGTGAGTTTTAAGCCACCTGGTCTGTAGTTGACTACATAGGAGTCCAGCAATGTAACCATTATGCCATCCCACTCTATATTCTTTATGCCATGAAAATGCCCGTATCAGCACTGGAGGCTGAGGTTCGTAGCTAGACACTGGGGCTGTCTAGTGCTAAGGTTTAGCAGTAGCTCAGACAGACCTGAAAGACAAGAGATCAGAGCCAGCCAGGAATCGGCAGCATTGTAGGCACAACAACTACACGGCCAGTCACTCTAGCACAGCAGTAACATGATGCTCCATGATGCTCAAGGCACATGAGAAGGTTGCAGGTTCATGTCCTGAGGTCTCCCTGTGCACTCTGGACACAGGTGTGCATGTGTGTGATTCTGCTGGCTGAGGCTGGAGGTGGATCAAAGTGTGAAGGCACTGTTGGGAGTGTCTCTCCTCTGAAGAAATCTTGAAAACAAACAAACTGACCACAGCAAGAAGTAACATTAATGCTAGTACATCCAAATGAATCTCCAAAGAAGCTGATAGTCAGTGTAAGAAGTAAAAAAATTAGGGAAGTAATACTTAGAAACCATGTCCATTGGAAAATTTCCTTTTTCTTGTGCCTGAGATTTTCTGTAGTTTACAAGCCAAGCTCCTGGCAAAAGCCAGGCTTAGAGGAGCTGCTGAGACTCCCCAAGAAGAGAACCTGGCAACAGAGGTTCCACAAAAAATTTGCAGCAGTTTCTAGTGAACAAAATCTGACCTCCTAAATGAGAAGAAGAGGGCGGAGACAAATTAAGCCAGCTTGTGCAGACCCCCAGAGATTAGTTTCCTGGAATCTTCCTCTTCTTTTATGTTCTGACTCTAATCAGGATAAAAAGTAGATAGTCAAATAGAACGGGTAAATCAGAACCTGCTGTCACCTTTTCACAGTTAAAGATTAAAGGACCAGGGAATATTCTTAGTTAGAGAAAGATTGAATTGAATTTCAAGGGAGCAATTGGTAGATTCTGTCTGATTTAAGTGACAGAAAATTAAAAACATTTAACTATGCATTTGTAATTTTGGACACAAGTGAAAGAGGTTAGGAGAGTCAAAGTACATTAATTAATTCATTAATTATTTTTTAATTCTTTTATTTTTTGGAGAGGTTTTTGTTATAGGGCACGTGCGCTCACCAGAGACAGAGACAGAGAGACAGAAAGCAAGAAATCCCCCCCGGGGGAGAAGGCCACGCCGCAATCCCTTCTCCCCATTCTCCTCTCGGGATCTTGGGCATGCATGCACACGTGCCCGGCGTGAGTTTAAGCCACAGGGTCCGGGACTCGAACTGCAGTCAACTCCATGGGAGTCCAGTGACATAGCCATTACACTAACTGCTGGTCCCAAACTACATTAATTTAAAGATGTACGGAGCCAGCAGATGGCGTAGAGGTTAAGGCAGCTGGATCACACATGGATGACAACATGGTTTGAGTCCAGGACCGGGTGGCTTGAAAGATTTCACTGGGCGTGTGTGTGCTTGCCCTAAGTCCTGAGAGGAGAATGAAGGAGAAGGAGTTGTGAAATGGCTGTCCCTCCTGGGGGGCAATTTTTCACTTTTACTTTTGCTCACTGCCTCTCTCTGGTGAGCACATACATCCTACAATAAACTTACAAAAAAAAAATGGAAAGAAAGAAAACTTAAAGGTGAACACTTGTACATATGTGCACACATAGACACGCACCCTCACATGCCACATACACACATTCATACCACCATTCTTTCCACCTCAGAGTTTCAGTCCCTAAAGGCCAATCAAGGAGAAACTTGTATGTTGGAACAATTTGCAGCTTGAGAATAATATGAATTTTTGTTACTCTTCTCTCTTTTTGTTATTGTCTTTCAGGTATTCATTTTTTTTATTTTAGAGGTTTTTGCTATAAGGTGTGTGCACTCATCAGAAAGACAGAGAGAAACAGAGAGATAGAAGGCGAGAAATCACTCCCCAGGGGGGATGGCCACACCACAATCCCTTCTCCTCCATTCTCCTCTCAGGATCTTGGGCACTTATGCACACGAGCCCGGCGTGAGTTTAAGCCACTGGGTCCGGGACTCAAACCGTGGTCGGCTACGTGGGAGTCCAGCGACATAGCCATTATGCTAACTGCTGGCCCCTCTGGTATTCATTTTTGACTTATTTTTACCTTCTGAAGCCAGCTCCTACTTGTTCTTCCTTCTCTTTGGTTGTATATTCATTGATTCATTTATTTGTTCCTTCATTAGACAACAGTTGTGTTCCTTTCATGTTCCAGAACCCATGCTAGAATTGAAAAGATAAAGTGCAGTATTTCTCCCTGTTAGGAACCTTGGTGTTTGGCTTTATACATGTTCTACTTTCTGCCACGTAACCATGATTTTAATTGGTAGATGCTGTGCTGTTTATCATGTAAATGTGATTTCATTTTGAACAGGATTTTGAATTGATGACTGAATTCATTTTTATCATAAAAGCATGACATACACACATGCACACACACATATACACAGTTTTCTTCACTCCCAAACACAGGCACTGATGGGGATGGTCATCCTCCTTCGAAATTAATTAAAAGCATTTACTATTTAATACATTGAATTTATACCAATATTTTTTATAAGGTCAGTGAAACTTTCATGGTTTTGTTCTTTTTTTTTTTTTTTAATTTCATCTCATTTCAGCATCGTTTTATGCTTGGAGGCTCTGGAATGACAGGAAAGCCAGACTATCGATAGCCAATATTTAAGAAGTACTCTTTTTTTTTTTCTTTCTAGGCACTGTTCTTAACACTTTGCATGTACTGTTTTATCTGATCCTTACAAGAACCCTAGGGAAGGTATGCTGCATTATCTCTGTGGAATGAACGAGGAGATTGAGACACAGAGATTTTAGCTTGTGTAATATTGTGTGACTAGCAATGTGGCAGAGGTGTGATTCAAACCCACGTTGCCTGGCCCCAGGGCCCATTTCTTGGCTATTATGCTACATTGCACTGCAAAGCAAAAGTAAATTAGGCCAATGGAAAGACTGAAGGGTAAAGTGGCCCCCCGATAGGCAGAACTGAAAGACTTCTCCATAACGTGAGCAGAAAACTGAAGGGAGAATGATTTGACAGATAAGGCTGAAGCTTATTTTTGCTTGCCAAAGGAAAATCCTTCCACATGCACAAGCATGCTTACTGCAACTGCACACACTAAGTCAACCTACGTACAAACATGCCAGGTTACAGGTCATTTAAAATGATCAAATTTGGAAACTGAATAGCAATCAACTATGAAATTAATAAACTCAAATTACTAATGTAAGTTTTATACACAAGGTAATGAAACTAAATTGCTATACCTGATGTGACTGTGGTCCTAACAGCCACTGGAAGATCCTTCTGAGACCACATGTCTCGACTGCCTTGTGCTGCTCAATCACTCTGTCTTCCCGGTAGTTCTTTCAAGTGGGACTAACAGGAAACCTTTGTTCACACAGAGAGCCAACACGGTATGTGGCCTCACTTGCTGGGAATGCCTCCATTTTGCACAGAAGTATTTTGTTGTTCTTTACTTAGTAACTGATGCAATGAAAGAAACACCACTTTGGGGAATGCAGCAACTGCATTATTCCTAAGAAAGGAGGACAAAATGCAACAACATGAGTTTTGTCCAGGTTCTCATCAAGAATTATTTCATCCTGTGTAGTGTGCAATTTTAACAAGCTTAGTTATCTGGTTTCTCAGTTTATGGCAGATTGGAAGCAGCAAATTAGAAGAAGGGAGAGAGAACGCCATAGGCAAGAGGAGTGAAAACAGTGAGAAATGGCAGCTGAGAGCAAAAGAGAACAATATCAATCATGGGGCCGTTTAGCGTCAGCCTAAATTGCCCCACATACAACTGGTCCTATTACAGAACAATACAACTATTGATGCTCCTAGTAATGACTCTGAGTCACAACGGAAAGTGTAAATGGTTGAAGGAAATGAAAAGTGCATGTGTGAAGGGTGCTCATTAAAAATTATTGAAGTATGAAAAGGTTTCGATGCTCAAAGTTCAAGCTCCCTTAGCTGTTCCATTCACAATAGACCAATTCCTGAGACATTATAACAGAGAGAACCATTAAAATGATAATATCTTGGGACCAGCAGTTAGCATTGGCTATGTCGTTTGACTCCCATGTAGTCGACCGTGGTTCGAGTCCTGGACCCGGTGGCTTAAACTCACACGGGACAAATGTGTGTGCATGCCCAAGATCCCAAGAGGAACATGGAGGAGAAGGGATTGTGGCGTAGCCATCCCTCCTGGGCGGTGATTTCTTGTTTTCTCTCTCTATGTCTCGCTCTGTCTTTTTGGTGAGCGCACGTGCCCTATAGCAAAAAACCTCACCAAAAAAAAAAAAGTATAATATCTTATTTGCTTGTGTTCTGTCTTATGCTAGAATGTCAAGAACTTAGCCTTTACTATATCTAACTAGAGTATTTCTCAGAGTGGGAACCACATGTTTTCATCACCATAATCACTTTGTATTATCCCAGGTTCCTACTAATCAAACCCTCAAAACAGGTGTACCGAGTGGACCTGTGGCTAGTGCCACGTAGTGACTTCGAGGCATCTGTCCACCTAAATAAGTTGGACTACATTTCCCAGAATTCCCCTGGAGTGTCCTCCCCTTAGGATGGGCCAGAGATTTTGGCCAGAGCTGGACAGCGGAAGGGCAAAGCTGCCATTTTGTTTTTGTGCTCTCATAGTTTGTTGCGGTCGGCTACCTGACTTCAGTGACCTGGTGCGGTGTGTACCTGCAACTGCTCTTCCTTCCCCCCTGCATCATCCAGTTTTGTCATCCCCTGGGCGGGTGGGTGTGTTTTCAGCTCAGTGATGAATGCTAACAGTTTCCTCTGTAAGACACCTGCTTCATCAAAGTTGGAGGCAGTGAGAACTGACAGGTTCTGGTTGATCTTCCCCGGGCTCTCATTCACATCCATGGGCCCCGATTAATTCTGGCCATCTCCACATTATGTTTATCTTCCTTTGCCCAGAGCATCTTGAGTACCAGCATCAGACACAAAGAAAAGAGCCTTGTGGACCATGTCTGGCCAGCCCCCACAATCTTACAAGAGTATTAGGCCAGATCTAGTGGTTCTGCTTCTCTGACTGAATCTTAATTGATTCCCACCGCTTAGGAAAGTGAGGCTCACGGAAGGTAAATAATTTGTCTGAGACTTCAAAGTAAGTTAAAGTTGGCCTTAGAACTCAATGGGGCTCCAGCGCTTGTGCTTTTCCACATTAGGCCATGTCTAATTAAAATGTATCCTGGGAACCAGCAGATGGCATAATGGCTATGTCGCTGGACTCCCATGTAGTCGACCTCGGTTCGAATCACAGACCTGTTGGCTTAAACTCACGTTGGGCACTTGTGCATGCATGCCCAAGATCTGGAGAGGAGAATAGAGGAGAAGGAATTGCTGTGTGACCATCCCCCTGGGGGATAATTTCTCTCTTTCTGTCTCTTTCTCTCTCTCTGTCTTTATAGCAAAAACCTCTCCAAAACAAACAAACAAACAAATATATATATATGTGTGTGTGTGTGTGTGTGTGTGTGTATATATATATATATAAATATATATATATGTGTGTGTATATATATATAGGATATATATATCCAATGAGATAATCCAAATAAATACAATGTCTGAAAAAATAGAAGCTTCAACTTCAGGAAATCATTTCACCTTCTTGAGTACAGTCTTCCCTTGGTATCTGTAGGAAACTGGTTCCAGGACCCCTGACCCCCTACCAGAATCTGCTACTGCTCAAGCTCCTAGTGTAAAATGGTGCAGTTTTTGCATATAACCTATGTACATCCTCCCTATGGTTTAACTCATCTCTATGATTACTTAGAAGTAATCATAGCATCTTTTCTTAAAAGAATCATTAGTTTAATTTTATTTATTTTTTCCTCATTTACTATGGAGCATGTGTGCTCACCAGAGAGACACAGAGACAGAGAGAGAGAGAAAATTAGAAAGCAAGTTGCCAGGCCTAGGACTCATATCACAGTCAGCCATGTGGGAGTCCAGCACCTGGCCCTCATAACATATTCTGAGCATTAGATATAAGTAAAAAGGAAAATACATAAATAATTCCTTCAAAATGTCTCTTTTAGGGAATCAGCCTGTCTGCAAATGTAGTTGGTTAAGTCTGCAGAGGCAGAACCCATAGATACAGAGGGGGCCCATAGAGTCTAATCCTGGCATTGGGCAAACCAGCAACTTTAGAATTCAGTTTTTGAACTATCACCATGGGCCTTTTCAATTCCATCTATGTCTAAACAGCCACTAGTCAAAACTAGCTAGAGCCTATAAGCAAAGCTTTTTCCTCCTTTGAAACACTTTTAGAAACATCCTCACAGACATGGCTGTCTAGTAGAATGTGAAAGCAAAGATAAACATGCATACATTAGTGTCACGAAGGGCTCTAGGGCAGTGATTTTATTTTCCATTCAATGTGTTTCAGTTAGTGAAATACATGACTAGTCATCTCTACTTAAAGTAACAATAGAGAAGATTAATCCAGACATGCCGTATCTTCTGAATAGAGGCATGCAATTTGCATACACCAATGTTGCTAAACTCTAAAAACATCTTGACATTTACTTTTAAGAGTTTTAAATGGAGACGTACCTCATTCATCCTGTTTTGGGAATTTCTAATGTCAGGATAAATGCTGTGATCTGGAAGTCAGAAGATCTGGGTCTAATCCTGGATGGACTGTTCATAACATGCAGCAGTGGGTAAAGCACTTCATTTCTCTGGGCCTCGGATGGCATATCTGTAAACAAAATGATCCCTATAATACCTTCACAGGCCTTTTTGACCCTTTATAACGTCTTCTAATTTGACTGATAATTAGTATTCACCATCTAGGTATAAAACAAACATTGACTTCAAGTTTTGTAACATATATCCCTTGCATGAAATAAAATCAAATAAGAACAATTCAGGCATATGTAAATACCACCTCAAAATGATAAGAACACTGACTTTTCCATGGATCTGAATCTCTTAATGACTGTTCACCATCTTTACCAGATCACCTTCTGAAAATTGAGTAAGATCCTGTCTGATTCTTAAACCTCAAGAAATGCCAAAGAAGGGCAAAAGGTACAAGCAGTGCTTGTATCTGTGATTTGAAGATGGAATATCAAGTCTTTTGAAATGGTCCAACACCTGGAATTGCATCTGTTAAAAATAAATTTAACAGAGACAAACCAAAATTTAACAGAGTTTATTTCAGCGAAGGGTGAGTGATTTAAATCAGACAGCCTCCTTGAAGATGGCATCTGAGAGACAAGGAACATATGTGGGCAGATTAGGGAAGTGACTTGTGCCTTGAAGAAGGGAGAGTATCATACAAAAACGTAAGTGAGAGAGTGAGGAAGAGAAATCATTGGTTATAGGTGGAAGTTATTCTGCACAAACAGCCTAAAAGGTGGGCTTTCTGTGACTGACTAAAATGTGACTAGCGTGATTGGCTGTAACTTAGTAACCAGCTCGAAAATATATTTTAAAAATCCAGCTTAACAGGTATGATTTATTTATTTGTTATTTATTTATTTTTATTTATTTCACATACTTTCACTGGACATGACCACAGCATACAAAATGTGATTTTCCAGCCAGAATATAGTGTAGAGTGGCTTAAATATACATATTATCATCAACAAATAATTTTCCATTTGTTTCATATATATATATATATATAGATATATATATATATATAGGTATATAGGTATATAGGTATATAGATATAGGTATAGATATATAGATATAGATATAGATGATATAGATATAGATATAGATAGATAGATAGATTCCCCCTATTTCTCACCCTATTTCCCACCTTCTTACCACCCTGTTTCTTTTTTCTGCAGTTGCTTTCCATTCCTTTGTTCTTTCCCACATTGTATTGATTCACAAAATATCTTAATTAATCTAAATACTTTCAATAATAAGTTCAGCTGATATATACATATCTGTGAACACAAGCTGACTTTAGGCGTGAAACTCTGTGGATAGAATGAATATACTATAAGATAGTACATAGCTGAGGCTATATAGTTTACTGTGGTTACCAAATAGGTAGTTTCTTTAAAATATACTTTTTAATGTCAAGAAAGGCAGTTTTATCTTTAATAAATCAAAATTTAAAAATGTTAAGAGAACTTTGCTTAATACTTAAAGCCAGGAAACACGTTACAATTCTGTTTGAATAGAAGGTACATAGACCTGTCCACAATTTAAGAAAAGACAAAAGTCCTTAACACTGGAAAACAAAGCATAATAGGTCAGTGATGTTTTAGTCAAAAGTCATAAAATTTCTATTTCACCAGTTCAAGCTCATGTACTTTATCTTCTGCTGTGGTCAAATCTCTCCATTTAAATTCGGAAGATAACATTCAATTCTGTACTTGTCCCCCCTGGTCATTTTCTTAGCTGTTTTAGAACTTTTATTTCTGTGTGTCTGATTTTCGTTTTCCTGGGATAACACTCCCTTCAGAACTTCTTGGAGAGGTGGTCTGGTGTTCGTAAATTTTTTTCAGGTTTTGTTTATCTGAGAATGTCCTTGTCTTCTCTTACCATATGAAGGATAATCTTGCTGGGTATAGTATTCTTGGTTGAAATTGCTTTTCACTCCACACTTTGAATATATTTTCCCATTCTTTCCTTGCTCACATTGTTTCCAATGCAAGGTCTGCTGCTAACCTGATAGGATATCCTTTGTAGGTAACATGGCATTTTTCTCTTGCCAATCTGAGTATCTAGTCCAACAATCCTGTCATCTACATCTGAGATTCAATTTTCTGTATGATTTAATCTGCTTTTAATATTTCAAAGGAGGTTTTGACTTCCTGTATTATAGTCTTCATCTCCAACAGTTCCATTTGACTCTTTTTTATGGTGTGCATTTCCTCCTTCAGCTCTCACAAAAAATTCCTCACCTCCTGGGACTCATCGGCTTTTTTCTTCTAGTGTTTATTGTCCTTCTTCTCTTCTATCTCTGTTAGTTTTGTCATTATGAATACTCTAAATTCTTTATCAGACATTTCCATTGTACTGTCTGTGGATGAAGAGGAGTTATTCTTTTCCCTAGAGGGTGAGGTATTTTCTTGGTTTTGCATATTTCTTGTGACCCTGTGGTGATTTCTAGTCATCTTATGGGTTATTTGTTTCTTCCTAATTTCTAGAAGATCAATCTGAGCAATTAGAGGCACATAGGAGGATATGGTCTGCAAACTCTTTGGTCTTGAATTTTTCTCCTTTTGTGACACAGATTCAGTGGGAGTTGGGGACCCAAATAGTATTCAGATTTGGCAACTTTTCATTTAGACTTGTCTAGACACTCAGTAGGTGGAAGCTGAGCAGCAAAGTGATAAGAAAGCAGAGAGAGAAAGAAAAAAAAAGAAAAAATGAATAAAGCAAACAAAAATTATTTGTTAATTACAGAAAGCAAAAAATAGAAACCATGTGGTGTGCTTGCGTGCCACATGAAATCACTAGATCTCAGCTCCAATGGCAGACTCAGTATTCTTCTGGCCTGCCTTTTTTTGTCAGGGTAGATTCTCAGCAGAACATCTTTATTGCTCTTATCTCTGAAATTACTAGATCTCAGCTCTCATGGCAGACTCAATATTCTTCTGGCCTGCCTATTTTTTTGCGAGGGTAGATTCTCAGCAGAACATCTCCAGGTATGATTTCAGCTTATCCAGAGGAATCCAAATGTGGGAGTACAGGGGCCATTTTAGGCCAGAATAGTTTAACAATTCCCTCCCTTTGGGTCAGCCTCTTAAATGTTTGAGAGATTGACCAAAACTTAGGGCTTTTGCACCCCCTCTGTCTCCATCATAAACAATGTTTATTTTGCTCTCAGCATAGAAATCAGAAGTTTTCTCCAGTCTCTGACATGGAATCCACAAGTTACACAAGTCAAACATGATTTCATACAGCTCATACAGTTTTTCCTTTATGCTTTTATTGATCTGGCTAAAACAAGACCATTCAGCATTCAATGAATGGCTATGTACAAAACATTTAAGACTTGAGAGGATAGAGCATACCAGGAGGGCTATGATGACTAAGGTGTACTCCTTAACAAAAGTTCCCATGAAACAAGCTGAAATAAAATTAAACAGGTTAAGATTTAGGCAACAAAGGCAATTTAATAGTATTTGAGCCTAGTTGTTCATGATCATTGTCTGGAGTATGATGGTGATTGAGGAACATAGTTCTTTGTAAAATGACCTGATTTAGAGAGGTATTTACTTTTGTTGTTAGTCTAGTAACACAGGTCGTAATAAACTGAACATCTACTTGGAGAAATATAAAGATTAAAAACTTTGAAATCCCCACACCTGCCACCCAACATTTAGGATGCCTGAAAACCAACCATTAGTTGCACCTATGAACACATTATCTGTTCCTTTCTCTTGAGAGACTCCCCTAATATACCTGGTAGCTAAATCTAAGGTAGCAGCAGTATCAGCCACCTTTTTAAATTAAACTGTCTATGGTATTTATGTCAGGAGAGAAATAAGTACAGCAGTCAGTTTTGTTAAGTCTGAAACATAAGCCTCCAACTTGAGTGAAGAGGAGGTCTAAAGCTGCATGATGTTTGGATCCCACTTCTGATGCCATTAAAAACAAATTTAGACAAACTAAAATTTAAGTTTATTTCAACAAAGGGTGGGCAATTTAAATTGGGCAGCCTCTTGGAAGATGGCTTCTGAGAGACTATGGCTAGCCGTGTGGTTTACAAGGTATATATGTGGGTGGAACTGGGAAGTGATGTGTGCTGTGAAGAAGGGAGCATGTCGTACAAAAACGTAAGTGAAGGAGTGAGGAAGAGACTCTAGGTGGAAAGTAGGCTACACGAATAGCCCAAAAGGGGTCAACTGTGGCCGACTGAAATGTGACTAGTATGGTTGGCTGTAACTTAGTAACCAGCTGGAATATATATTTATACACACACTCACACACACACACACACACACACACACACACACACATATATATATATAAAACTATCAGTCTAACAGGTATGATTTCAGCTTATCCAGAGAAATCCAAATGTGGAGGTCCAAGAGCCATTTTAGGCCAGAATAGTTTAACACATCAATGATTTCTTCTTGTGAACCTAATATGTGCCAAAACTTTGACTCCCTACCAGTATCCCAGAGAAATACGAAGTGTGGTCTGTACCTTCAAGGACCTATGAGCATGTGAAATTTGTATTGAAGAAGGAAGATACTGACAGTTAGGATGAGCCTTAGAAATGGCCTAGTTCTGTAGTTCTCAAACTTTGGCCTCTAATAGAATCATCCAGATTTCCTGTAAAACACAGATTTCTGGGCCTTTTTCATGAGTTTCTGATTCAGTATATCTGGTGAGAGCTCAAGAATTTTCATTGCTAACAAATCTCTGTGTGATGATGATACCACTGGCCCAGAGACCATGCAATAGAATTTCCCTCCTGTGCCCATGGGTCTTAGAATTTTCCTCCTGTGCCCATGGGTCTCTTGGAGATAGCGAGCATTCCAGTTCTGCTATTCGTGCTTTTGCAGCCTGCCTCTAAACTCAGAAGTTTTACAAGAAACCACGTGCTGGAATACCAAAAATAAGGAGTAATTTTTATTAATACACTTCCCACAGAGGGTTAATTTTCCATGGTTTAGGTCTTTAAATTACCTATTAAGTTGAGCCAAAATTGGTAAATTTTCTAGATTGCTTCAAGCACTCACTTGTTCATTTTAAGGGTCTGCTTCCGTTAAAATTGAACTATCATCTTCCTTATGAGTCTTTTGAACCTGATACAGACCAAATGTTTTCTACTACATTTAAAAACTGAGGGAGAATTCACAGTCTGTTCTGTGGTTGAGTAGCTTTTCCCAAGTGAGACCCAAACCCACCACACCATTAGTCCTGGTTCTCTTCTTTGGAGCATCACAGATCAAGGGCGCGTGCGCTTGCCAGACAGACAGATCAAGTCTTTACCCTCTGCCAGTTAGATGGTTGCAATATCCAAAGGAAGCAATCATGTTCTCTCATCAGTCTTTCTTCTTTGGATCTATCACCTCTGGTTATGTCTTTATCTCCTGTACCTGAGTCCATGGGAATTTGGAAATAGACTCAGACCATGGCTAATTTTTTTTCCTATCAGTTCAAACATATTTACTGAGTACTTCCTACATGCCTAGCACTATGCAAGGTTTGGATAGAGATGAGTAGAAGATAGACTGTCTAAACCATCATTGAATTCATACATATTCTCAGAGGAAAGAACTGAGTATTTTACACGGTTCTCTCTAATGAACATACTGCATTTTTCTATATACCTTGTCATATTAAAATTCAATTCCTTCCAACATTTTAGATTTTTCCTAGAGGATTCAGGCCAGCTTATGTGCAATCTTTATTTATGAGGGGGTCATCAAACAGCTCACAGAAAATGTGCATTAAAAACTGCATGGATTTCATAATTTCTTTGCACCAAAATAAACTCATTTCACTTTCCATGAACTTCTTGAAGTTCTCTCTTATTTATTCAACATCCACATATCAGGTACATTAAAATTCACTCAGGAGTGAAGTGAAAATATTCAGTAAGATTCCTAGAATCCTTCAAGAGCTTAGAACAGGGTAATTAGGTGAACTGCAGAACAAGGGTAGTTCCCCAAATTTGTTGATACTCCTCCCATCACTTGATGGCGTCTAGGTCCACTCCCCTTGAATCTTTTTTTTTTGTCTTTTTGGAGACGTTTTTGCTATAGGGCGCGTGCGCTTGCCAGACAGACAGAGAGAGAGACAGAGAGATAGCGAGAAATCACCCCCCAGAGGGGATGGCCACGCCGTAATCCCTTCTCCTCCACTCTCCTCTAGGGATCTTGGGCACGCACGCACACACGCCCGGCGTGAGCTTAAGCCACCGGGTCCAGGAGTCGAACCGCAGTCGACTATGTGGGAGTCCAGCGACATAGCCATTACGCTAACTGCTGGTCCCCACTTCCCTTGAATCTTGACAGGCATGTGACCGCCTTAATAAAAAAAGTACAGAAAAGTTGTTCTGTGTCTTCCAAAAGAATGCCGTAAAGATCAATGCAACTCCCATCTTGTTCAATGGAGCATTCATACTTGAAACTATGAGTCTTATATAGGAAGTCTGACCACCTTGAGGCCACCATGTTGTGAGGAAGTTCAGGCTATGTGTCAAATACTTGTGTAGGGGTTACATTTGAGATAGTTCCTACTGAGGTCATAGCTTGTAAGTGAAGACAGCTCCAGATTATTCTAGTCTGCTGTTATTGAGTCTCCCATTTAGGTTCTCAGGCACCCAGGAACAAGGACAAGCCATTTCTGCTGAAATTTTGCCTACAGACTCTGTAAGCATTATTTACCATTTTTTCTTTTATTTTCTTTCCTTTCCTTTCCTTTTTCTTTTCTTTTCTTTTTTCTTTCTTCTTTTCTCTTCTCTTCTCCTTTCCTCTCCTCTCCTCTCCTCTCCTCTCTTCTCTTCTCTTCTCTTCTCTTCTCTTCTCTCTTCTTTTTTCTTTTTTTTTAATAAATTCCACTAAATTTTAGATAGTGTGTTATGAAGCAATAGTAGCCAAAACAGAAATACACAACAATGTCTATTTTCATCAATCTTTATCTTTAAAAGCTAGAATCACGGTTTTCTCACGTGTTTTTAAAATGCCTGTCTCCAATTCTTTTCTACTTCTGTCTATAGTTGACAGATGCCCTGATCTTCAAATATGCCTACTTCTCCCCATATTTTGCTAGATCTTGTTGCTTCTAGCCTTTGCCCAACTAGGCAGTAAACACATCACTTGTACAGAACACAGAGTAAATCATGCCATCTTTATCATGCTATGACATTGCAAAATTTCTGAGAGTTTGTGGATGACTGGCTTGTTTCAAATGGTATTTATAAAACAATTGTACAGTCCCATGGGTGAATGACTCTGTCCTGTTGGTCAAACAAGTGATCACAAGATAATTTAAAGACTCCATAATTCTATCCTAATTTTCAATATGCTGTCTGGGAAAACCAAACTATCTCTTGTGGGTAGGTGGCGATTGAAGTGATAACTTTCTATTTAGAGTTAAAATGCTTTCAGTTATACACTTAGATTAAATCTATGTGATGGCCCAGCATCACCTGAACTATCGTTTTCTTTTTCCTTTGCTTTCCAGGAATTCAGTACTTTAATCTTAGTGCATATTAGAAGACAAAATATTTTTATGTTGAGACCAGCAGTGGGCATAGTGGTTGTATAACTGGACTCCCATATGGCCAACCATGGCTTGAATCCTGGACCCTGAGGCTTGAAACTCATGCCAGGTGTGTATGCATGCGTGCCCAAAATCTTGAGAGAAGAATGGAGGAGAAAGGATTGTGGCATGACCATTCCCCCTGGGGGTGATTTTTCACTTCTGTCTTTCTACCTCTCTGTCTCTCTGGCAAACACATGTATCCTATAGCATAAAACCTCTCTTTTAAAAAAAAAAGAGAGAGAGAGAGAGAGAAAAGAAACAGATATTTTATGGTTGGAGTTATGGTCAAAATGGGAAAGAGGTAAACTGTGAAGATTCTAAAAGAAGACTTAGCTGCTCAGAGAACTGTATTTCCATGAGAAAAAGAGTAGGACAGGGGATGAATCTTCCTCCCTGAACACCCACAAAGTCAGTGGGTGACTAACCTTCCATGTCAAGCAAAAAAAAAATCACCCCCTTATTGAAGGTTAGGATACTAGAGAAATGGAAACCAAGAAAAGTTTAAAGGTCGACTGACAAAAAAAAAAAAATCAGTGTCTGCCAATGGATAAAAACTGAATTGATTAGTCCTTATGAATATAACCTTGGATTCTGGTATCATATAAACCTATAAGATTTGTACATCATTTAAAAATGTATTTATGTATTTCTTCCATGAGTGAGAGCTGCAGGGAGCACCTTTAACAGGGTCTTCCACTGAGATCCACCTCTAGTCAGGATCACCAGCACATGCACACAAGCCCAGCATGGGCAGGGAGACCTGGCCCAAGACCTTCTCATCTGGCTTTAGCATGATGGTGTATTGGGTTATGCTGCACCACTGTGGCTGGCTGCAAGCACATTATTTTGATCATGTTTTTGCAGGTGTGTAATATGTCAAAATTTGTCAAACTTTACATTATAAATATGCACACACTTTCATATAACAATTACACTTTTAAAAAGCTGAAAAATAAAAGAAAGGACAAAAATGCACGATTTTGAATAACAAAAATGTAATCACCTTTGTTTATTGAAGGTATCATCTGCATTTAGAGATATAATTGTGTATTGTCTGAATTATTTGATAGCTCCCAAATGTAGCACCCAATTCTAGGAAAAGGCTAGAATATAATTAGCTCTGGGTCTCAGCCAACCTTCCCTCTAAATTCATTAGATAGAATTTTCTTAGAGGCAAGACATTGTCCTGTGTCTTTGACATTTGGCTGAAATGTTGAAAATAAAGTCTATCTACCAGAGAAGGTTTGGCATATTCAATTCTGCATTCCTGTCAAAAAAGAAAGACAGGCTCCTTGCTATAGAGGGAGTGTGATTTATAACAACAAGAACATGAGAAAGTTGGCTGTCTGCTTTTTAAAGTTAAAGGCCTGTTCTAATTAACAACATGACTAGTTTTTGAAGACTTGGGGATGGAAAAAAAAAAAAAAAGACTTGGGGATGGCAAAGTGATGGATGCAAACGCCATAGATCTGTTGTGGGTGGAAGACAAAGTATTTGGAATTGTGGACCATTTCCTGGTTTTGTAAGCTATGAGAACTGTTGCAGATGCAATACCAGTATAGAAAGGCACATAGACAAGAACTGTAATTCCAACACTGAGTCAAAACTGAGTTTCTGGGCTAGCCTCTTGACCTAGTCGTTAAGAGAACCTGATCCTACATGGCCAACTGGGGTTCAAATCCCCACCCTAGCAGCTAGAAAATCACACTAGGCATGTGTGTGTGTGTGCCCCAAATTCTGATAGAATGAGAAACGGGGGAAGAAAGGATTGAGATGTGACTAATCCTCATGGAGGAGTGCTTTCTCCCTCTGTCTGTCTCTCTATCTCTCTGTCTCTGGTGAGCATACATGCCCACTAGCAATTCAAAACAAAACAGGAAACTGAGCTTTTTAGCAGACTACCATAGTTTTTCTCAAACCAGAGATTAAAGGAAGTGCCCTAAGGTTGAATATGTCTTTGGATATCAAAGTCTCCTTACTCAATTAGTTCATATGTAAACATTTATTGTGCTTGTAAGATGTCAAGAACAAAGGAAGGATAATAGAGATGAATGAAACACATTCTTGACAACTTAACTGGGGAGACAGATGAATAAGCAATTAAAACACAAATTACTAAATGCCGAAATAGGGATATGTATGAAGATACTTCAAAATTTTCATGGAAAAATAGAATTTAAGTACAAGTTTATGTACTTTAAATTTAAATTCATGTGTAGTTTTTAAATAACATGTATTTTCTATGAACTTTTGAAGACCTCACATGCAAGGTACAACTGGAGAAATAACTCTGGAGAAATCCAAAAGTGGCATGGAAGAGGAACACTGAGCTAGATGTTCATGGAGGGAAAAAAATTGGAAGGGTAAAGAATATACATGGGGAGGGTCAGTGGCATGGTGGTTAAGATTGCTGGATCATACATGGCTAACTGTGCAATTCAAGTCCTAGATCTGACAGATCACACCAGGCATGTGTATATGTGTGCCAAAAATATCAAGAGGAGAATAGAAGGGTAGGGTTTGTGATGTGGCCACCACCCCTGGGCAGAAAGGAGTTGCTTTCTCCTCCTTCTCTCTGTTTCTCAATCTAGCGAGTGT
>NW_006160005.1:3338534-3342540 GCF_000334495.1 Tupaia belangeri chinensis | reverse complement strand
GTGTATATATATATATATATATATATATATAGGGTCTTCAGTAAGAAGAACTTCACATAGATTTAAATATTTTTTGGCACCAAAATAAACTCATACTTTAATTCCTTTTTTCTATGAACACTGATCTATTCTAGGCATAGCAAAGAGTATTGGTTAGCACATCAAGAGTTATGTGTGAATTAACACACCCCAAGCAAAAATCTAATGAACACTACAAGTTCTGTATGTCAAGTGTAACCCCATTGGTGGCACTTACAGGAGGTGAGGGGTTTCTCCTTCATGTGAAGGGCAGTAGTGTCAGAAAGGGCAATGGGGAATTTTAGGGAAACTATGCTGGTAGACTGGAGGACACAGAAAACATCCCACCATCCCACAGAATGATATGGCACATCCAGGCATGGTCTCAGGAATGGGACCATGTGATAATCAGAATGGTTGCCCAGGTCAGTGAATTGGTTACAGAAAAGAGGTTCCCTCTTCATGAAATAGCCTTCCTATGCGATGGCTGTATATCTCCCTCCAGCCCTCAGACTGCCCTCAAACTTAAGACCTCAGTGAGGTGTTCTCAGAAGAACCCACTCATCCAGTTTAGGGAACAAATTCTAGATACAGATAGAAACTTTATTGTCAAACATAAAAAAATAGATACAAAATAATATGGGGTTTATAAAGAGATTCTAAACACAGACAGATAGTACAATACTTACATAGCAATAGAAGAGCTTTCTTTTACAAAAGATTTACTGCAGGAAAAAGACATAAATCTTAGGCATTTGTCTTGTATTGTCAACAATATTAAAACAAAAGACAACACAGTGAGATCAAAAGGCAGCTGTTAAATGGGAGTTATAAAAAGGGAACTAGATGAGAGAAACAGAGAAAATGTGAAACAGATTTTTTAAATGCATAAAAAGAATAAAGAAAGAAATCAACAATGCAAAACAATCACATCAGCACTGTGTTGGATGGTTTTGAGAAACTTGCCTGAAATCAAGAGAAAAAGGAAAGATAAATTCATGAAAGGGTGATGCTACAAATAAGTAACAGAAGAGTTCAAAATTCTGGTGTGTTTGAGGGAGAGAACAAGAGAAATCAAGCAGAAACAAATATAAGCAATTTAATAAAAGAAAAATATCCTTAAACTGAGGACTTAGACCTGCAGATCTAAAGGCATCAATGAATACTAGAGCTCCAAATAGATATTTCCCTTGAACTTGCGGGTTAAAGAAAGATTTAACAAGTTGCCTCGTTCCATCGTATAAAACAAATGCACTTCAATATTAGCCTATGACATGGAATGGCAAGGGTAATTTTAAACATTTATAGAGGAAAAGAGTGAGACTGAAATATGATGCATGCATTCATGTTAGCCATGGTGTTTCCTGCAAGTTATAAAATCCCAGAGAAGGAAGGGCACAGTATATTGGTGGTCTCACAACCATCCTGTGGAATGGGAGAGAAGCTCCCCCTAAGAACTCAGGGTAACAAGATGGGAAATCACACCACAGCTGCCACATTTCACCAAATTGGATCCTAGGACCTCACACTCACATTCCTTTTCTCTTTATATTCATTGCCCCCAAAATTGCACCCAACTCACATAAAGCTACAAGCAAAGGGAGAGAAAAAAAAAAAAACTGCCTTAGTCCACTATGGTGTTGTTAAATAGAAATACCTGAGATTAGGTGGTTAACAAAGAATAGTTTATGTGGTTTGTGAATCTGGAAGATGGAAAATCCAAGAGCATGTGGCCAACATCTGGCCAGCCTCTGCTGCCTCACAATGTGGTAGAGAAAAGTGGAAAGGTCCATGGTGTGTGCAGAGAGATAGCATAATCTTCAGGCAGCTCTTTCATAACAGCTGACTAACCCCTTCCTGCCAGAGGAAGAACTCACTCCCTCTTGTGACACAGCATTTATTTATTTGTGAGGGTGTTTCCCCCATGATTTTAAACACAGCCCACTAGGCCTCACCTCTTAAAGATCACACCATCTCCCAACGCCATTACACTGGGGAAAAAATTCCAACACATGAGCCCTTGAAGGACAAATTATCCAAACCACAGCATTCATGACACACTTTTCTCCCCAAGGAAAACAATTCAGCATCTCATCTGGTTTCTACACCCACCTGCGAATCAATTATCTCGGAAAGATGTACATCCATCTCATTCAAGGTCATACATCTGTCCCAGATTGTGCAACCTGAGTTAAAACAATAGATTGACAAGTCTTATGATAGGCATAAATGAGAGACATAAAGTAGGATTCACACAGGAGTAACCTTGATTCAGAAAAAGGAAGGAGAACTAACTCTCTTGGTCACTGAATTATGATAGCTTGTGTAGGAGAGAACCAGAAAGATTTCCTGCCTGATGGTGTGGCCAATCCTCAGTCAGTAAGTTGGGCCTCTTATCTTGGGTACTTCCTCTCTTACTCTCTCCTTAGTCATTCATCCAGTAGGAAGCCTGCTACAGCGTTGCAAGGAAACCCAACAGAGAGGCCCAGGCGGTAAGGGATTTTTCAGTCTACCAATGACATGAGACAACTTGGAAGCAAAACTCCCTTACCCCAGATTGAATCTTCAGATGTGAGACCACAACAATGGCTAACATCTTGATTGTGGCCTTGTGAGAAGTGACTAAGTCAGAAGTACTCAGCTTAAATATGTTGTAATTCTTATCCCACAGACCATGAGAAGTCATGCATGCTTAGTGTTTTAAGCTGCTAGGTTTTACAATAATTTTCAAGGCCATGATTAATAATAAATACATTTTTCATTCTCCTTTCTTGCCTTACATCAACTTGAGTTGGGTACAAAGAATTTGTCAGGGTATATGACCATCTGACTGGCCAGCCTTAGCTTACCTTTCCTGCTTTTAGACTGATAGCTAAAACTTGATTCTTTGTAAGAAGAATGGACTTTTTATGTCTTCAAAACCGGAACTAAAACTTGATTCTTTTTTGAAAAGATTTGATAATCTTCCAAGAAAAGAAAAAAAAAGAAAAGAAAAAGTCAACTCACTCTAAAATTTAGAAGTCTTCTCAGCTCCGGTGTAATATACAAAAAGCTCCAGCTCTCCAGGTAGCAGTTTAACCAGTTGCCTCACGATGGCATAAGAAATATTGCCAGATTTCCATCCAGGAGTGGGGATATCCTCACCCTTTTAGAAACCACCTCAACTTAGCCAGTTCCCCATTAGTGTTTTATAGCACACAAAGATCAGTCTAATGAAAAAGGGGGGGATTTATTAACTGAGATACCTGGAAAATTCTGAAATAAATTTTTAGGCACAGTTAAATTCAAAGATCAACTGTCAGAACTCTCCATCCATCTCTCACTTTGACTCTGGCTTTAGCAGACCAAGTCTCATCATACAGCAGCCCGCATCTCACTGCTGCTTCTCCTAATATGCTTCTCAGTATAACAACCACAGGGGAAACAGAACTTCTATAACCTTATGGCAATCTTTGTGGGTAAGAATTGGGTTCTCATAAAAAAGAGAACAAGATTAATTCCCTATAGGCACTTGAAAAATTAGTCAGAAAATCTTGTGGGAAGACACTGTAATACCCCACGTAGTCTTGCTACTCTAACTATGGTTCATGAACCAGAAGCATGAGCATCACCTGGGAGTGTGTTAGAAATGGAAATACAGCATCTCAGCCTCCACCCAGACCCTCTCAACTGGATGGCATTTAACAACTTCCCCAGGAGATTCATGTGCACATGATAGCCCAGAGTGCTGTATTAATACCATCTAAGTGAAGATTCAATGGAAAAACATAAGCCGGTTGTAGAAAGGATACCATCTACCCTCTCTGAAAGATCCAATTCAAAGATGTCCAACCATTTGGGAGGTAAATAAAGAATCTAAGAATGAGGATGCTGAGATTTAAAAGGACTAACTGGGAGCTTTCAAGCCATTTAAAAATAGGATTATGAGTCACAGCTTATCTGTTGTGCATGTTTGCTCTCAAAGCCTCCATTTTCTCATCTCTAGAGG
>NW_006160005.1:3313506-3338421 GCF_000334495.1 Tupaia belangeri chinensis | reverse complement strand
GGAAAGAGATGTTCCTTCAGAAGCCCTCAGCTGTGGCTGCATGTTAAGATCACCTGGGTAATCTTGCAAATACTACTGCCAGGCCTCATACAAATCTACTGAACCAGAATTTCTGATGATGAAGGAGGCCTGGGCCATGTTAGTCCTTTTTGTATTTTATTTTATTTTTTTATTTCCCCAAGCAGTTCTCATAAGAATCCATGTTTTTATTAAAGTCATGACCAGAATTATGGCCCAGAAAAGGCCAAGAACTACCACTTGCATGGTGTTTACTAAAGCATCTTAAATTCTTTCAACCCTCTATTGTAGCTTGTCTTTATGACTGAGCAGGGTAAATCGGAGCTTTTCTTCTTCATAATTTTGAATGTTCTTTAAGGAGTTAATATTATTCTAAGGGTAGGGACTTTTTTTCTCAGGTTCTCCATGGTTTCTGTGTGTAAGTTTGGAGATAGAAGTTGAGACCTTCCTCAGGTCTGGGTGTTGAAAGATACCTTCTTTCTGAAAGTGATCTAGAGAGAGAGAAAGAGAGAGAGAGAGAGAGAGAGAGAGAGAGAGAGAGAATGAATCTGGAGTTCTTTAAAGGTAGAAAGCATGAAGAGACAATCCAGGAAAGGATAAAGGAAGATCAGAATTGAGGAAAAGAGAAGATAGCAGGTCTATTGGTAAAATGACTATTCAATATGAGCCCCACATCTTATTGAAATATAGAACATGGT
Organism: Tupaia belangeri chinensis; assembly: GCF_000334495.1. Taxonomy (NCBI): domain Eukaryota; kingdom Metazoa; phylum Chordata; class Mammalia; order Scandentia; family Tupaiidae; genus Tupaia; species Tupaia belangeri. The sequence continues at coordinate 3,337,705 of NW_006160005.1, read as the reverse complement.
TGGTGGGAGTGAATTTCTTTTGAAAACTTGAAATTCAAGATGGTGGCGAGGTAGAGAAAACAGACATGGCATCAGTAGACAAAACTATTGGACTCTCAGAAGACCCAAGGCCAGAATTGCAGAAGTACACTGGGAAGAGAGCAAAACCCACCAGTGCCCATATGACAATGGTTTATAATTACTTTTTTTCCTCTGAGTAAGATTATCTCATCTCTGTACAGCCCCTTTCATGCTGTCATTCTTTTTTTTTTTTGTGGCAGCTGGTGTGATGAGACTAGGAATACCGTGGAAAGCAAAACCAGACAGGACATGATGTTTAATATCCAACGGTAAAGACAAATATCAGTCAAATCATAATATTAAGTTTATAAGTTAAACTGAACTAAGTGCTAGGAGAGAAGGAATGTATTTCTATGAGAACAGTTAACAAAAGAATTCATGGTGAACAAGATGTTTTGAGGTCTTCATCAGAGGATGATGCTTTGGCTTGAATCTGGAGTTTTGTCTTCATCACATGGTCAATGGAAAACCACTGGCTATCTCTAAGCAGAAAATGAAGAGATCACTATGGAACACAGAAAGTAGGTAAGAGGGTTCAGTGCAGATGTGGAGAGACTAACTAGAAGTTTCTTTCAGTAGTCCAGCCAAGGTTGATGATGGCTTGGATCCTAGGAGAAACAGTGGAGATGAAAAGACATGACTGAATTTGATACTTGGGAGGTAACACTGAAAAGACTTGGTTCTGGGTTCATTATGGAGGATGAAAGAAGAGATTTCATGGGTTTTAAGGGTAGCACCACAAGATAGAAAGTGGTGCAATTTAGAAGCAAGGTGGGTGTTTTTGTGCAATTTTCTGTTGTTATAACTGAATACTACAGACTAGGAAATTTATAAGAAATAGGGGTTTATCTGGTTTATGATTTTGGAGGTCCAAAGTCAAGGGGCCACATCTTGGTGAGAACCACCTTTTCTTTCCGTAGAGACCCTCTGCAGAGTCGTAAAGCAGTGTAGAGTATCATATGGTGAGACAGCAAAAGTATATTTCATCTCTTTCTTTTTCTCTCTTCCTATAAACCCACCAGTATTCAATCACGGGGCCCTTCTCTGATGATGTAATCAAATCCTAATTATCTCTCATAGGCTTACTTCTTTTTTTTTTTTTTTGAGAGATTTTCACTATAGGGCACGTGCACTTGCCAGACAGAGAGAGACATAGAGACAGAAAGCGAGAAATCACCCCCCAGGGAGGATGGCCACGCCGCAATCCCTTCTCCTCCATTCTCCTTTCGGGATCTTGGGCATGCACGCACACGCGCCCGGCGTGAGTTTTAAGCCACCAGGTCCGGGATGCGAACCGCGGTCGACTACGTGGGAGTCGAGCGACATAGCCATTGCGCTAACTGCTGGTTCCCAGGCTTACTTCTTAATACCATAAATGGATTAAGTTTCTAAACTCTCAATGCTATTACAATAAAAAGCAATTTTCAACACATGAATTTTAGGGAACACATTCAAGCCATAGTAGCAAGTATGAATCTAACATCAGCTGATTCACCTCTCCTGTTAACATTATTTACAGTTAGAATTTCAAACTGTGGAAGCCAGCCATAGTCCACTTGAGAGAGAGAAACTTTATCAGGTACTTTTTTTTTTTTCCCTTGCTCCTTCCAGCTTATCTCACCAATAACCCCTGAACTGCATCTCCCGATGCCTATCATCAATTAAAGAAAAGGAAATGGGAACAGGTTTTTCTAAGGGATTTGCTTGATGCCTCATCATTTCTAGCTAACCAAAGGGAGATCTTCACTCTGCTCAGCCACAACTTAGTCCCAGGTTGTGATGGTTTAAAAGGTCAGCCCACTACTCTCTGGGAAGGTGCAAATACTTGTTCATATGGTAAATCCTTCTAGCCCCAAGCCTGCATCATCCCCTGCCTTCTGTCCAGCAGAGAAAGAGCAGCCAGCATCAAACTGTCTCTGTCTCTCTTTTAACAGTGTTCTCACTTGGGTCAACAGAGGAAAGCAGAGTTGAGCTGACTCTGCTGTTCTCATGCTGACCGTCTCAGGATTCTCCTCTCTTAGGGATGTTGAAAGGAAGATATCTGGTGGGAGAAAGATAAACAAACACTGGTATATGTTTTTTTTTTCTTTCCTTCTTTTTTTCTTGAGAGGTTTTTGCTATAGGGTGTGCACTCCCCAGAAAGACAGAAAGAGACAGAGAGACAAAAAGTGAGAAATCACACCCCAGGAGGACTGGCTCTGCCTCACTCCCTTCTCCTCCATTCTCCTCTAAGGATCTTGGGCACACACACACACGCACCTGGCATGAGTTTAGGCCACCGGGTCTGGGACTCGAACTGTGGTCGACTACATGGGAGTCCAGCGACATAGCCATTACACTAACTGCTGGTCCCTGGTGTATGGTTTTAAACTGAGCTCTGTCTCTGGCAGTTTGGGTCATTCTGGACAGACCACCTCACCACAGTATGTATCATTTCCTTATCTACAAAACAAAGACCATAATCTGTGCCTTATATTTTTGCTATAAAAGAGTTGACCTCATTTATCATGTCCTCCTTCTTGAAATATTTCCCTCACTTTGGCTTCTTGAAACCATTACTCTGCTGATTATTTTCCTATATCACCATCTAGTTCTTCTAAATCATCTCTATGGATTCTCGCTTTTCTTCTTAACCTTTAAAATTTGACACCCCCTAAGGCTAAGTCCTTGGACCGCATTTCTTTTCCCTCTTCACTTATACCCTGGTGATCCCATTCAACCCTATGACGTTAGACATGATTTCTACTTAAGTCTATCTCTTTCATCTTGATATCACCACTAATTATTGAGCTGTTTTCTTCCCACATCTCCACGTATATATTTAGCCCAATATGTTTAAACATATCTTTGATTTCCTGTGACCCATTGTTCACCACTGTGTTTTCCACCTCAGTTCATAGTAACACCATTCGCTTAGTTTTACTGAGGCCAAAAACCTAAGGGTGGTCCATGGTCCTCTCTTTTCCTCATACCCTAAGAACAGTAAATGAGTCATTGCCCTTAGGTCTACCCTCTGTGTACTTCTTGATTTCAGAAGTGAATTTAGTCATTTCTGATCTTCATCAGTATAGCTTTCTGTCCAGTGGACCATTCTTCAGTGGCCTCCTGAATTCTATTTCCATTCCTCTGTGTTCTTGATTCTTCACCCAGAAGCCAGAGAGATTCTTCCAAAACAGTACTAGACTCTGTCATTTCCCGCACTTCACTCTCCAGGGCATTGCACCCTACTTATAAACTGCAAAGTCTGGCTATGACCTAAAGGCCCTCAGCCCACCTCTCCAGCTTCACCTCCTACCCCTCTCCGCTTACTCTATACTAGCCACCCTGCTGTCCCATGGAGGTGACGAGCATCTTCCTGCCTTTGGGCTTTCCCATGGAGTTCTGCATCACTGTTTATCTTCTTACTCTGGTATGTTTTTCTTCAGAGCATATATCATTGTCTGCATAATGATTTCTAATCATTAAAATCATTGTTAGGCTACCCTGTAAAGATAGGAGATCATGAGGCCAGAGACTATGCCTATCTTATTTGTTTCTGTATCTCCAGTTTCTTTCTTTTTTTTTTTTTCTTTTGGAGAGGTTTCTGCTATAGGGCACATGTGCTCGCCAGAAAGACAGAGAGAGACAGAAAGACAGAAAGTGAGAAATCACCCCCCAGGAGGGATGACCATGCCCATAATCCCTTCTCTTCCAACCCCCTCTTGGAGGGGTACACACGCACATATGCCCAGGGTGAGTTTAAGCCACTGGGTCCAGGACTCGAACCGTGGTCTACTACATGGGAGTTCAACAACATAGCCATTACACCAACTGCTGATTGCCTATATCTCCGGTTTCTACCACAGAGTCTAGCACAAAGTAGTAAATGCTCAATAAACACTTGGCAGATGGTTAATGAATGAGTGAGCAAATGGATGAATGACTATCCACTTTCTATTTTAAGGAGGAAAAGGAAGGAAACACCTGTAGGATTTGAAGAATGTGAACAATAAAACATTGATTATCTGAAAATGTTACATGAGTTTAGGAAGGAGTTTAGAAAGATTTGGGAGAAGGAGAAATGGAGAAGGAGAAGAAGAAGGAGAAGGAGAAGAAGGAGAAGAAAGATAATGTTTGAAAAAACATGTTGTAGTATCTTAGTGAAAGAAAAAAATGTAAAACAAGAACAAAAATTACAATTTGGGGCTCAAATACTTCCTGAGACTACAGAAATCCAGAAGAGGGAATCTATATAATGTATACAGAAAAAAGACATTCTAAAAGGACAAAATGCATTATGGAAAAGCAGAGAGAGAAAGAAAAGATGAAAAAATAGAAATATGACTCCATTGTGTTTACAAAAAGCCCTGATGTCCTTAACTGAATGTTTGTGTAAATGGTTTTAGCTTTCCTGGTGGTGGGAAAGAAACTGCAAATACTGTAGGTACATACACTATGAAAATTCATTTTGCAGTTTTTGAAAAGCCTGTGAGAAGTGAATGCAATAATAGATGTAAAAGTATAAAGAGTTCTACAAATGGAAGGTATTGTCATGAAAAGAATACAGTGTGACGCTGCTAGGATGTGAGCACTAACTTTGGGGCACCTGCTCAGAATTTCAAGTGGGCCAGAGACCAAGGCTGGAAGCTAACCCACAACTCCAGATAAGCTAGGCAGTTAGTAATGACTTGTCAAGATGGCTATTGCGAGTGGGTGGTATGAAAGAGAGAGATGTACCCACTGGAGAACCCTTGGCCCTTCAGGATGCTCAGAGAGCATTTAGCTTAGAATGTGAATATGTTTCACATGCCATCTCACCTTTCCGGAAGTTATCCCTCTTGACAATATTAAATAGGAGTCTTGCAGGTGAGCAGACGCAGATAGGTAGAGACAGGGATGTGACTCAGAGAGCACCTGCTATGTCTTAAATGTGTCCCCCAAATGCATGTGATGGACATGGAACCCCCAATGTAACAGTGTTGGGATATGGGCAAGAGGAGATCGGATCATGAGGGTGGAGCCACATGAATAGATCAATGAGGGCTTTGATCTCACGGATCAGTTCATGTCACTATCCCAGGAGTGGGGTCACCATACTTGGAGTGGCTCTGTTATAAAAGTGCACTCTCTTGAGCTTTGACGCCCTGTATTGTTTTTCAGTGTTGTAAAAAAGTCCTTGGACTTCCCAGCCTCTAGAATTGTGAGCTAAACGAACTAGCTTTCTTTATAAATTACCTAGTCTGTGGTGATAACACCATAAAACAGAGGATGGCTTTGTCTAAACAGGCATAGGTTGTGTTTGAAAAATGCAAATGATGGCTCCCACCCAATGAAAAGCAATGATGACCCTGCTAGAAAAATGACATTTATCTACCCTTGACCTACATGCCCCTCACCTAGATGACAAGAGAATGATATCCTTCCTGCCTTCTCCAAGTCCTACATGGAACTTTGAGAGGTACAGCTTGCAGCCCTGCTGCAAAATAAGCTCAAGAGCTCAATAGTAGTGGTGAGGGCCCTTTGAAGAGGGGTTGTCTGAGGACAGTTCTGAAGTCTGCAATGTGAAAATTAGTGAGCCAATCCCCTGGTCCATTCTGTGCATCTTTAGAGCAATCCATAGACAGAGTTACACCAGAAATACTAGTGCTGAACTCTCCATGCTGAAGGGAATGAATCACCCTTTCACCCCAACAGGTGGCCCCTTAGGACCCTTCATGCCAGGAACCAGGGTTGGGACCACCAGAAAAGGCCCAGCCCCTGGGGTTTGTTAGCTCTTGTTTTCCCTTTATGTCTTAGGAGCAGTGGTCTGGGCAGCCTCTCTCACCAGACATGGGGTGATGCCCTGCCTCCTCTCGCTCCTTCCGCATGCCCAGACAGCTCATGCTGGCTCAGCCTTCCAACCAGCCACAAAGGCTGGGACTCGAGACTGAAACTGCTCTCTGGAGGATGCAGGGCACCCTCATGTCCTCATTCAAACTCTCGGTGTGCTGCAGGTGCAGCCTCACCATATGTCACTTTCCCAAGCCTGACACCTTTTCTAGACATGTTTTCCAGGATGAGCAAATGAAACAGCAGTCACACGTCTACTTGGGACCTGAGGCAACATTTACAACTTCCTCACAGACACTTTTCGGAGTATGCTCTGCTTGGGAGAACACCCAGGGACCCAGGAAGACTCCCTTTTCTCTGTGTGCTAGAACTGAACTGACCTGGAGACGTGACCAGAAATTTCTCCAGGATCGCAAAAACAGCCACATTTTGCCAAAAGGGTAGCTTTTCTTCCTGTTGCTCAGTTTATATGATTCTTGTAGATTCCTAGGGCAGGTGAGGGGAAAGATCAGTTTGGTATCTTCCCCTGTCTATCAACTATCTCAGCATTTGGAACCCCATATCAGTCAGAATAGGTTAGGTTTATGTACACAGTATCATGATTCCTGCAACTTCAGTAGGTTCAAATAATAAGAGACTGTTTCCAGCTCATGCTACAGGTTTCCTGAAGATGGCAGAAGGCTCTGCTCCTTGGGGTCAGCCAAGGACTCTGGCTGATAGAGGAGCCACCATATTGAAGATTCTGGTCACTGTGTCAGAGGTAGAAGATGTGTCAAGAGGGTCCCAGATCAGTACCTAAATGCTCCGGGCTAAAAGCAGCATGTGTCAATTCTCTTCATAGCCCATTTGTCAGAGAGAGTCATTTGGATGTATCTAGTCACAGTGGGATGGGGTGGGGGGAGCAGAGAGTGTAGCACCACCTTGCTCTAGAAATGGAGAGCACCAGAAACATTTAGCAAACAGCATTGATGACTACCTCACAGTACACAGGGCTAGAAAACCAGCTTCCAAGTGCCCAGCTCTCTAGGAATAACAAACAAAACAAAACACCCTTGGCTTCAAGCTCAAAAGCAGTCACTCACCAACTCTGATTAAATTTGAATCTGGGAGGCCCAGCCATGATGGCAGAGGCAGTAGGGCACTGCTGCACAAGGCTGGGGTCACACAGGAGGCCTAGGTTCGGTTCCCGTACTAACCTAAACAGGAAGGGCATGGTGGTGTGCCACTCTGGTCCTAGCTAACTGGGATTGGGGGGAGGAAGATCACAACACATGAGCCCATGTCAAAGTACCCACACCCTCTAATAAAATAGGAGGCAACTGCATGGCATAATGGTTAGGGCAGCCAAATCCGACATGGCCACTGCAGTTCAAATTCTGGCCCCAGCAGCTTTAGAAACATGCCAGTGTGAGGCCAGCAGGCAGCATGGTGGTTAAGGTGCTAGACTCCCAGGGCATGGATGACTTCAGTTTGAGCCCCAAACCCAGTGGCTTGCTTTCTCATTTCCTCCCCCTCTCTCTCTGTCTCTCTGATGAGTGCATGTACACTATAGCGAATTAATAATAATAATATTTAAATTAAATTAAATAAATAATTAAAAGAGTAAAAACATGCCAGTGTGTGTGCATGCCCCAAATCCCAACAAGATGGAGAAATGGAGAAGGAATTGCAGTATGGCCCCATCCATTGGGGGATGCTTTCTTCCTCTTCTCCTTGTCTCTCTCTAGTGGGAGCATATACCCTCTGTCAATTAAAAGGAAAATGAAGTCCAGAGAGGACCTATGACTATGCACATGGTAGGGTCAAGAGCGGAAGTGGCGGTCAAAGGGTTCTCTGGAGGATAGCGTTTGTTACTTTCTGTGGACAGTTTTTGAGCAACGTAATGGATGGCTCATGGAGGCATGGCATTTAAATGTCTGTCAATTTCATAGCACACTCAACAGCACCCGGGAGAGGCCCACAGGGTAGGGCACAGAGCCAGGGTGCCCAGCTGGGTTACAAAGTGAAGCTGACAAATCCCCCAGAATCTGCCTACTAAGAGCACAGCATTGTTATTATACCTGAAGGACACATGTAAAGCCTTGAACTTCAGCTCTCCCCCATAAAAAGCTAGGCTGCCTCAGCCCAAAAGGATGAGCCGGTGAGTAGCTCTTCTCTAGTTTTCCTTCAAATTTACACCAGGGTTTCTTTCCTTGCTCACGTTCCCATCGTGTGATGACTGTCAGTGGTAACAGGTACAAAGCCTCCTAACCAGTCCCGCACCCTTCCCCCTTACACTTTGCCAGTGCTCGAGAGCAGGTGCCAATGTTAATCTCGTCCTGTGCTCACATCTCTCTCAGATCCTTCACAGAGCATCCTGAAGGATAACAATCCTAGCCAAAGCTCTGCATGGACATCTCTTCTTTCTGAGCCTATGATAAGGACAAAGGGAAACTGGCGTGTAAATGCAACAACTACATGGGTGCAGTAGAGTGTGGGGTTCTGAGGCCATGCTGGCTTTGAGAGAGAAAACCAGGAGCTCTGGAGAATTCAAGCTGCAGTGGGAAGGGCTTCTAAGCATCACATCTGAGTGATGTGTGAGTGATCCCTCGGCAAGGAGGCTCCTTTGGGCAAGAGTCACACAAAGACCCATCAGGGTCCTTTGACGGGGCTCACATACAGAGAAGCTGGCAGAACAGACTGAACCCCTGGTAGCCATGTCAAAGCTAGCGTGGTCACCCTGCAGTGGGGAGTCACCCTGCAGTGGGGAACTGAGATGGAGAGGGGCTGCATGCTGCACCCGAGCATGCCTTGCCAAGGTCACACAGTCAGGTATTGGCTGGATAGAGGCACGTTCTCAGGCATCCTGGCCCAGAGCCCTGTGTACTACATGCCAAGTGGGCGTGGTAGTAGCTGTAGACTCCAAGCAGCCAAGACATAGCTCAGTCCTCTCTGGACTTGTAATCAGAGAAGTGCCTGAGAGGGAAGCAGCTGAAGTCACCTAAATTCTCGAGGATTCTGAAGATAAAAGTCTGCAGGTATACCAAGGCCATGGAGTCACAAAGGTTAAATGCAGGTTCCTCCTACCACAGGGTGAATCCTATCTGAATTTAACCACGCAGGCTTTTGAAGGAACTTTGAAATTCAGGTTTTGCGGTTGGCATCTGGTCGACAGTAAGTCATAATATTTGATCTAGAAAACTTTTCCTGGGAACCAGCAGTTAGCGTAATGGCTATGTCGCTGGACTCCCACATAGTCGACCACGGTTTGTGTCCCAGACCCGGTGGCTCGGAACTCACACCGGGTGTGTGTGCGTGCGTGCCCAAGATCCTGAGAGGAGAATGGAGGAGAAGGGATTGCTGCGTGGCCATCCCCCCTGGGGGGTGATTTCTCGCTTTCTATCTCTCTGTCTCTCTCTATCTGTCTGGCGAGTGCACACACCCTATAGCGAAATCCTCTCCAGAAAAAAAACAAAACAACTTTTTCTCTAATATTCTATCTATAAGGACTCTGATTTGGAAGCAACACACACAACTTAAATTAGATTAAGGAGAGAAAAGGTGAATTGTCAACCACTGACTGAAAAGTAAAAGATCTTGCTAGATCCAGGTGTTACCACAACTGCAGGCATCATCAAATCCCTTTCCCCACTCCCCCGCTTTCTTCTGTTTTTCTTTTATTTTCAGGAAGCTGACCTTACTCTTGAAGTGGCAATATAACTGCTGATGGACCAGATCCTCATTTTCACAAGTTAGTACCACCAGCAGAAAAATAGCAGCCCAGAAAACATCTTCACATTGCCACTCATTGGCCCAGCCTAAGTCATTCTTCCACTCCCTTGGCTGGGTAAGGCAGTGTAGACAACCAGAGACCATGTCCAGAACTGCATGGCAGGGGCTGGTCTCTCCTCAATGGCAAGGACTAAATCCTAAAGAAAACAAGGATGCCATTGCGAAGATAGAATGGGTCAGTAAGCAGGCAGAAATGACAGCCCCTCCCTCCAAGCACCCTCCAAATTTCCACATAACTAGTTTCTAAGTGCTATGGTACATCTTGCTTCCACCCTAAGCAGCCACTAGTTTCTGCTGGTAAATGTCTGCTCAGTTCAATTCATTGAGTTTGCTCTTAGATATGAAGAGGTTGAACCTGAACCAAACACTGGCTATTCCCTCATTCCTCTCTTGTGCTCTAAGAGGTCAAAACACAAAGTAAGAAATGTTTCCCCGCAGGGCTGTCCCAGGGTCTGTTCCCTGGGAATATAATTGCAGCAATTTTTAAAATAAAGTGTTTTTTTAAGAATGATTTTGGGACCAGCAGATGGCATAATGGCTACATTACTGGACTCCCATGTAGTCAACCACGGTTCAAGTTTCTGGACCCAGTGCCTTAAACTCACGCCGGGTGCAAATGTGTGCATGCCCAAGATCCCGAGAGGACAATGGGGGAGAAGGGATTGCAGCGTGGCCATCCCCCCTGGGGCGGTGATTTCTTGCTTTCTGTCTCTCTGTCTCTCTCTGTCTTTCTGGCGAGTGCACACACCCTATAGCAAAAACCTCTCAAAAAAAAAAAAAAGAGAATTATTTTATTGAACTTTATTTACTTATTTATTTGAATTTGACCAGAGAGAGAGTGAGAGAGAGAAAATGAGAAAGCAAGCCACCAGGAGTTTTTAGGAGGAAATGGAGGTGTTATACTAACTACCAGATGGACTCAACTGGGGTGTTTAAAGCCTTCAAGTAAAACACAGTTACTTCATCTGGATTTGCTTCATTCAAATTAAAGTTTCTGCTTGCCTAATTGTTTACAGAAACCCTCACAAATGAGATTAACATTTTTTAAAAAAAGACAACAAGATAATTAAGTCTGATTACTCCAGAGCAGGCATGGGACAGCCCTGGAAAAGTGCCAACGCTAATCAACTGGAGATATTTCCTGAACAGTTAATTGCAAATGGTCATTGAAAGTCCTTGAAATTAACTCAGGTCCCCTCCGCTGAAGTGTGGAGAAGGGATTTAGAAGTGTGAAGGAGACTGGGGCTTGAAACACAGACATCTGATCCTTCCTGTCCCAACTACCGGTCAACTCATGTCAAACCTTGTCACTTCTCTGAATCTTGGTCTTCTGATCTGTAAAATGGCCCTGATGGAGAGAGTACAGGTGGGAGATTCTGTCAAACTGGGATGACCTGAACTTCTGTGATTTCCCCCAAATTTGATTGCACTTCAACCACGTGCAAAGCCTGTGCTGGAAATGGCAGGGCCAAGAAAAGATGCCTGAGTCTTCAATCACTTAGACCTGTAATGGGTAACTTTAGAAAGGGGAGAATGCATGGAGAGGGCTACGGATCACAGTACGCTGGGTCCAAGAGAAAGATGGCTTAATGTATCGGGAAGAGCAGGAGAATCGAATCGAAGATGGCTGAGCTGGGAAGATTCCCTTTTTTAAAGAGGTTTTTGCTTAAGGGCATGTGTTCTCACCAGAGAGAGAGACAGAGACAGAGAGAGGCAAAGTTTTTCAAGCCCCCTCACCCCTGGTAGGGGGTGGACATGCTGCAATCCCTTCTTCTTCTGGGATCTTGGGCATACATGCACATGCGTCCAGTGTGATTTTCAAGCCTCTGAGTCCAGTACTTGAACAGCAGTCCACCATGTGGGAGTCCATCGCCATAACCACTACGCCATCTGCTGGTTCCAGGGAGGTTCTTTTTAAGTGAGGTCTTTTTTTTTTTTGGAGAGGTTTTCGCTATAGGGCGCATGCACTCTCCAGACAGAGAAAGAGACAGAGAGACAGAAAGCAAGAAAATACCCCCCGGGGGGATGGTCACACTGCAATCCCTTCTCCATTCTCCTCTTGGGATCTTGGGCATGCAAGCACACGTGCCCGGCGTGAGTTTTAAGCCACCGGGTCCAGGACGCGAACTGCGGTCGACTATGTGGGAGTCCAGTGACATAGCCATTACGCTAACTGCTGGTTCCCTTTAAGTGAGGTCTTAAAGAGCAAGATTTAGGTGCATCGTGGGAAGGGAAGATCAGATACCACAGAAAGACACACATATGTGCATGGCATGTCAGGGGAAGTTGTGACACTGGTGAAGCTGTAGAGTCCTGCCTGCTGAGAAGTGTCCTGCTTATGCATTTGGTGCCGATGGGTAGATGTTCCACCTCTGCTTACTGGTGGGGCACACAGGACCAGGAATTTTTCAGGAATTGGGATGGCCCTAGTTCAGGAAACACAGAGCCGTGTGATGCACAGGTGTTCCTGCTGTCTCTCAGCACCGTCTCTTTCTGATTTCTACCTGAGCTCTATCTGTCAGCATAACCCAGTTCCCCTCCACCTTGGGACTGCACCTTTGTGATGGACAATTGTCAGGTGATTGTCCTCTGCCCCCGCAATTTCCGCATCCTCATGGTTTCTACCTCCTCGCAGCTGCTTCTGCCTTGTGGTAGCTACATGTTGTTCCCTCTCTCTGCACATGTGATTATTACTCTGCTTTCCCACAGCAATGAACAACTTCCTATCCAGACAGCTAGTTACAACCCTTCATCAACGTGAACTCGGCTGACCTCGATGGCAGAGACCCTCAGTGATCAGATTGCTGATGGTGTGTCCAGTACTATAAATTAGACACCCATCAGTAGTTTTCTGATGCCATGTGCGCATTAGCTGGCTTAATGGATCATCACCCATTTATAGTTTAAAATAATTAGTGGGATTATGGCCCCCTCTCTCTGACCCCAAGAAAAGGATAAATGTGACCAGGATGTTTATTGACCAACTGGGCTTGTTAGCCTCATTGCCAGGACAGACTTAAACCTTCTGGCTTTTACATTCTGACAGTCTACGACATATGAACTAACCTGAAATAACGAGAGATCAGTGGCTTTCTACCCTGCCCCTCCATTCTCTCCAACATCTGCAATGCACTAATTTCTCACTCCTCCTTTCTCTCCTCTTCCTTCTCTTTCCTGTCTTTTCACTCTCCACATGATGTATTTTGATAAACAGAAGCTCTTAACTTTGGGATTTTAGGCACGCACACACACTTGACTGACATGTTTTTCAAGTCATCAGGTCCAGACTTGAGCCATAGTCAGTTTATGTGGGAGTCCAGCACTTTAACCACCACTACACCTGCTGGCTCCCAGCCTGCTATTTTAATATGCAAAAAATTTGAACAGTCTGGTCACAGAAGAGGTTATCCAAATGGCCGTTAAACATTTTCAAAGTGTTCAATTTTAGTAGTCACCAGGAAAACACAAATTCAAAGTGATGTGCTATACTATTCCACCATCACACAAAAAACAAAACTAAACTTCTGTTTCTGTTTTTGTTTTTCTTTCTAGGTTTTTGCTATAGAGCACATATGCTTCTTGGAGAAAGACTGAGAGACATAAGCCAAGGGACAGTGAAAAACACCCCCAGACAGCTCTGTTGCCATCCCTTCTCCATTCTCCTCTTCGAATTTTGGGCATGCATGCACACACACACGGCCTGATTTTCAAGCCACCAGTTCTGGGGCTCAACTGCATTCCACCCTATGGGATCCAGTGCCTTAACCACCACACGGCCTGCTCTCCCCAAACTTCTGTTTTTAACAAGTGTTTACAAGGATGTGAAGCAGCCGGAGCTCTCATATACTGCTGGTGAGAGTGTAAGTTGATACAATCACTTTGGATAACTCTTTGGAGTACATACATTCACCAAAAGAAATATGCTGGAAAACTTACAACCTCTAATAGAAACTGCCCAAATGTTCATGTAGAGTAGAATGGATAAATGGTGGCATCTACAAATAATGAAATACCCCACAACAATGATACAGTGTAGTAACACAACCACACATGATATGGATGATTTCATCTTACAACCAACATTGAGCAAAAGAAGCCAGACACTAACAAATTTTTGCATTCACATACGTATGTATGTGTATTCCTATACAAAGAATGATGGTGTATACTGTCAGAAGTCAGAATAGTGAGCTCCTTGGTGTGGGAGAGGAGGGAGCTAATGATTGGAATAAAGGGGCCTCCAGGGCCCCTGGAGTGTTGGCCATGCCATTTCTTGGTTTGGGTACTGGTTCCATGATATGTTCAATTTGCAAAAGTTCATTGTGTGGTATTCTTCTGTATACTTTTCTGGTTGTACATTTTACTCCAATAAAATATCTTTTCTATTAGACAGACACACTGAAGATTGTTCCAGATCCAGCTGTCCCGAGGTCACAACATGCTCAGACTTTCTAACCCAGCGTGTAAGGAGCTATCAATACTTGTTTATGGACTGCTCATTAAGTGAGCAGTTAAACTCAGAAAAATCCCCAGTCATCTGGCTTGGAATAACAAAGAAGCCCATACTAAGATGATGACTTGAAACTTGTTCCAAGTTGAGTTAAATCTTTCAGACATCTTACCTTATTCTAGCTCCAGGGAGAGAGAATTCTACAGTCTGATTCATCACCTACATCCTGACTGTCAGCACGCTTCTCTTTTTTTATTTAGAGAGGAAATTCTCCTTCTCACTAAGCTACCAGAGAAATCATTTCCTGAGCCTTGGCTCTGCACTGTGACATCCAACCAGACACGTGAACTAAAATCACTTTCAATCCCTGATATCCTTGAAGATCAGAGTCTGAAAACAAGCAGGTGCATCTGCCTGGATAGCTTATTTTATTTGGCTAAGTGATATTTTATCTTAAGTTTGAATTAGTTGCCAATATTAAAAAATCAGATTTCACCTAACACTCCAGATTTCTGGCTCCTCTGGAAAAATCAAGTGCTGTCCCTCTCTCTAAGGACCATGCCCAGCCTACTCTTCCTGACTGTGTGTGGTCCTCCATCCCTGTAGACAGGGAGTTGCAACCCTCAATGTAGAAAGTTTGCAAGAAACAACAATACAATGGTTCATGTTCTGATGGACTTTAGAAGATATGACACGAGACACTTCATTAATTAAGTTGGCCAATATTGATAGGTCAAGCACTATGTTAGTTAGTAAGCCAGTATTCTTCTTTTCTCTTTTAGTCAGACTAGTCACATTTCTACTGAAAGGTGTAAAATATATGTGGTCAACATTTACTTTCATTTGCACACAAACAGCTGGGAGGGATACAGATATGTACTTGAGGTATTATCAAGATTTTCTTCTACCACAATACTCATAGGCTTCTGTTACCACTGGATAAGAGTAGGTGATGAGAATTCTAGTTGATAATATTTTTATTGAACAGAAAAACAACAACAATAGCATAGTCAAGTTGTTTTAGTCTTAACACTGTCTGGACTTCACCCTTGGAGATCATGATCCCCAGGCCTGGTTCCTTGAATATCCTTACAGTCATCAAAAGTAGGATCCTTTATTTTCTAAGACTCTGACTCTAAAGATATTTTATTTGTTTTCAGGTTTTTTTAAAAAATTTCTAATTCAAGATTGATTTTAGTCTTCACAACATCATATCGGATTTGTGAAAAACTCACGAAGATAGAAAGAACTTCTAACAATCAACAACTCCTTTCCGTGGCTGTTCGGTGCTGGGTTCTTTCCAGACAGGGTTCTGCTAGTAAGCCAGTAATTTGGGCATTTGGAGCTTAGTTTCAGAATCTCTACAATAACAGAATTGTAGATGTTTTCTGAAGTTCCCTCCAGCTTTACATTTTGATCTCTCTGTGGTTTCAACTAGTGCTGAAGAAGTGTGTGATGTAACTATGTTTCAGGAGGACGGTCATTCAGAATTAGTGTACAAATCTGTGCATGTGAAACCATGGTCATTGGACCGTTCTCCTTGAGGATCTGGGTTTAAGAGTTCATTTTCATAACCTCAGGAAAAGAGAGAACATCTAAGAAAGCATCCAACCCCCAGAACTTTATTTAAAGAAATTGGAAGCAGTTTCATTTTAGAAGCCTAAACCAATTTCCATTTTTCACACCAGTACCTGGAGCTCCCAACTGCTCTCACTCACTCCAGACCTCCTGAATCAAAGTTGGTGTTGTAATAAGATCCTTGTGTGACTTATATGCCATTCTTGTTCAAGACGAGCTGTTTCACAGAAGCCCTGGGTTAGCATAACGTTGGATTCCTTGAGAAGATCTGACAGTCCACCTTCATCTCAGCCTATCCCAACCAACAGTGACAAGGCACGAGGGCTTTTGACAGCTTGTCCTCAGTATAACAACTAACACTATGCATGACATTCACATTTATGTACCCCAGAGCAAACCCGCAGAGTGCAAGTCTAACTCCCATGACTTCCCCCTTCCCTCTCCTACTTAAGAGAGGACCTTGTAATTCTAGAGAGTAGAGGCAACTGTTCCAATTTATTGTACATTTTTTAAAAACTAACAATGCATTCCTCTTGTCACATTACTGGACTCTCTTCAAAACTACTCACAACACACAAGTGGAAGGAGATGCACAACTGAGAACTGCCACAGTAGAGCCTGGAAAGGAGAAGATGACTAGAAGGAGAGTGAGTGAGACTGCCTGATCCCCTTCTAGGAGCTGCTAATGAGCCTTACCAACTCTTAACCTCCTTGCCAGAGAAGCAAGCTGGTAATGTGATGAGCTGTCACTATTGATTACAGGGACAGCCAAAAGGCTCAGAGGTGTCCACAGGCACAAACAGGCTTTGGGGGCAGCAGAAGAGGGACTTTACCAAGGGCAGAGGACATAAGGAAGGCAAGTAAAGGTCAAAGAGCAGCCCATCCCCAATCAGTCTGCATTGCATGTCTGTTGGGCAGCTTTTCCTCACACAGGCTGCAGAAAGGCTTTGCTTCTTGCATGTTGTTTGGCTGTCATTTGAGGAATTGAGAGTCAGGCAAGGGCTTGCAAACTAGCCAACTGGAAGGGTGACTTAGAGGGTTTCTCCCACTGACCCAGCAGCTCTAAGACAGGTGCTATCAGAGAGAAGAGAAAATAGAATGAGAGTTTAGAACTAGGTAAAAAGACCACATTTTCCTGGATCCATTGTGAGAATTCCACTTCTCTGAAGATAAGTCAGAATTCAGCTCCAGGGGAAATACTAGCTTCCTACCATTCTTAATTTCTAGGTAAGTCATTTTCCTCCTTGTGTCTCTTTCAGCCCTATGTCTCTCTCAGCTCTCTCTAAGGTGTCTTAGTCCATCACTGTGTTGCTGAAAGAAATGCCTGAGACTGGGTGATTCATGAGAATAGGTGTATTCAGTTCATGGTTTGGAGGTCCAAGATCCAGAGGCTAACTTGGTGAGGATACAGCATGGTGAAGGGCAGGTTCTTGAGCAGAGCAGCTGTTCTGAAGTGTCTTCTTCTTCTGGTCTATACCCATGTGACCTCTGCCTGCCTCCTTTTCTCTCCGTATACATATACCAGCACTCAATCATGGGAGCCCTACCCTACTGATTTTATCATACCCTAAGTCTTTACCCTGGACACCATGAAGGGATTATGTTTTAACTAACATTTTTTTTTTCTTTTGGAGAGATTTTCACTGTAGGGCGTGTGCGCTCGCCAGACAGACAGAGAGAGACATAGAGACAGAAAGCGAGAAATCACCCCCCAGGGGGGATGGTCACGCCGCAATCCCTTCTCCTCCATTCTCCTCTAGGGATCTTGGGCACGCACGCACACACGCCCGGCGTGAGTTTTAAGCCACTGGGTCCGGGACACGAACCGCGGTCGACTACGTGGGAGTCCAGCGACATAGCCATTACGCTAACTGCTGGTTCCCTTAACTAACATTTTTGTGATATAACCAAGTCCTAAGGTATGAGCTTTGGTGGGGGATAAACTATTATTAAATCTTAACACAAGGCTCTTGTAATATGCTCTGTCTAGTGGTTCCCCTAGGTTTAAAATATTTAGCATGACTTCTGTTTTTCTGGCTGGACTTTGACTGATAAAGGAAAAATGCCAGATCACAATGCATAAAGGAGGGGAAAGGTGAAGGAAGGAATATGTGGTGTGACCAGAAGCAAAAGTCAGTTCTAATTAAAAATGTATGTAAACAAATTCAGAAGGCAGTTGTGTTTTGTTCCAGGACTCTCTACCCCACAGAAGACTACTTGAAACAAACGAGACCATCCTTCATTGAGTGATGCATTGGATTTGGGACTTTCCATTTCCCTCTCTCAACTCTCCCTGAATAACCTTGTCACCTTATGCACAGCTAAGTAGTTATCTCTGGAGCCACCTCAAATTCTTGCACCTGTTTTTTCTATATGAAGGGAGTACTCAGCTACCACCTGAGCTTCTCTGACTCTAAAGCCAGATCTAGAATTCTTGACTCTGTGTGTTATGAGAAATGTCAGAAACTCTTCAAAGGCTCCCCTGACCTTGTCTGAGTTTATATCGTTTGCACTTCCTGTGAACAAATAAAAGCCAATAAAGAAAAGAACAGTCTTTTATGTGCAAATTCTAGCTTCAGCTGCAGGAGTTTTCTTCATTCTCAACCAAAACAGTGGTCCAGAGATAGCATGATGGCATGAAGATTTCATATGGAATATTCTGCTGATTCCTAAGTCTTTGTTTATGGAGAAAATATTTTTCCTAATTGTCTCCCTTCATCTATATCTTAATCCCAAATTAAGAGACTTTTCTGGTTTACCACAACAGGTCTCTTGAGACTTCATCAGAATAAAGTCAGAAATGTAAACATGAGGGAACCAGCAGTTAGCGTAATGGCTATGTCGCTGGACTCCCACGTAGTCGACCGCGGTTCGCGTCCCGGACCCGGTGGCTTAAAACTCACGCCAGGCGCGTGTGCGTGCGTGCCCAAGATCCCAAGAGGAGAATGGAGGAGAAGGGATTGCGGCATGACCATCTCCTCTGGGGGGTGATTTCTCGCTTTCTGTCTCTATGTCTCTTTCTGTCTGTCTGGCAAGTTCATGCGCCCTATAGCAAAAACCTCTCAAAAAAAAAAGAAAAAGAAAAAGAAAAAGAAATGACAAGAGAAGCCTAGAACTTAATCAGCCCCAAATTCCTTATGTAGCTTTTGAATGGACTTAGGTGAATAGTATAGATAGGGCTGCACTCTAAAGACTAATTTTCTCAAGGCAGTCTAGTTGACAGAGCCGAAGAAAAACAGTTTGGCTAGATTAGGGCAAAGATAAATGAATATAAATTATGTGTTAGGTAGTTTATCAGTTTGAGCAGGAGAATTAATCTACGATGTGCGCGTCGCTGTATGTGTGTAAATATATAATTCAGAAGTGGCAGTGAGGCAGCATTAGGGTTGAGAAATGGTGCAATTAGAAGAGTCAAGAATCACCTCTGTGAAGGCTCCTGCATCATCATTAATTCAGCCACATTACCTTCCACAAACACTGCACAAGGTCCTGTTCACAGCCTTTGATGACTCGCTGAGGAATACCAGCTGTCAGCAGCATCTCTGAGTCTCCTTTGGGAAATCAGTAATTTTCCTTCTTGACCAGCACCTAATGTAACCCAGGTCTTGCCCAGAGCAGCTGTAACCCTTTGTGTTATAAAACCGTGGAGAATCTGGTAGGGAAGAAAAATGGGAAGGCAGTGTGCTAGTTGCCTGGTGGTGACCAAGATTTGTTTCTGTAGCTCAGGGATGGGGCCCTAAGAGTCTGTATTTCTTCTTTATCTTTTCTTTCTACAAGAGACAGGGGAATCAATAGGCCAGGGCCTATATAGAGTGGAGAATAAAGGCATTAAACTATGACCTCCATGATGAAAGTCCGGATCTATGAGAAAGGGGAAGAAATTGTTTGAAGCTGATTACTCGAGAGAAACTAAGATGGGCAAAGGTTGAGCATTTGTACCAAGTAGTTATCAATATCAGGATTTTCATCTGGGACTGAATAATGTACTGAACTTAGGCAGAAAAGCTGAATTTGAGTTTCAGCTTTTTACAATTTTTATCATCTATTTTACATGGGGAGAAAGGGGAGGTCTTCCAAAAGTTTATGGAAAGTGGGACCAGCAGTTAGCATAATGGCTATGTCGCTGGACTCCCATGTAGTCGACCGCGGTTCGCATCCCGGACCCGGGGGCTTAAAACTCACGCCAGGCACATGGCCATCCCCCCTGGGGGGTGATTTCTTGCTTTCTATCTCTCTGTCTCTCTCTGTCTCGCAAGCACACGCGCCCTATGACAAAAACTTCTCAAAAAAAAAGTTTATGGAAAGTATTATGAAACAAACTATGGATAGATTTCTAATTTTTTGTATCAAAATAAACTTGCACACTAATTCCATTTTCCATGAACTTTTTAAAGTCTCCTTGTAATATGTCAATTGTAGCTGACTCACAGCATTGATATGAAGATTAAATGAAATTATGTACATGAGCATTCTTTATCAGCCCCAACGACTTTATTTTTATAAGCATTCCTGACAATTTGAGGTCTTTGATAACAAAACAACCATGGTAGAGATATTTTTATATGCTATTTTGAATGAGTTTTCTCTCATCTTTTTTTTTTTTTTTGAAGAGGTTTTTGCTATAGGGCGTGTGCGCTCGCCAGACAGAGAGAGACAGAGAGACAGAAAGTGAGAAATCACCCCGCCAAGGGGGATGGCCACGCCACAATTCCTTCTCCTCCGTTCTCCTCTCGGGATCTTGGGCATGCACACAAATGCGCCTGGAGTGAGTTTTAAGCCACCAGGTCCAGGACACAAACCATGGTTGACTACGTGGGAGTCCAGCGACATAGCCATTATGGTAACTGCTGGTCCCGCGTTTTCTCTCGTCTTTAACTTCACTATTTAATCAACTAGATTTTCTACATACTTGTCTCAGGAGAAGATGAACAAAGTGGTCAAGTCTTGCTTTTGGGATTTAAAATGTTAGGTCTGAGGAGGAAAGGAAGCCATGTGGGCTCCAGCGATAGATTTGGTACAGACTGTTATAGCAAGGCCCATCTCTTCCACTCCCTCAATAGACTAGGAAAGAAAAGAGAGGAGATAGATTCTGAACAACATTTAGAGAGACTATGCAGGAAGATCTGGAGTCAATGTAAGGATTCTTCCTTTGAGTCATAGAGAGAGATCTGAATATTGCCAGAACTTAAGAATGATGTGGAAGTCCAATGAGCTCCTGGACATTAGTCTCCATTCACGTGAGCACCATGGAGAAGGTCTATTGCTGTCCCCCACTGTAATGTTCCGTAGTGCCCAACAAATCCTTTGATGACCATTCTGACACCTGTTGTACCCTGCTATATAGGTTATCTAACTCAGGGATCCTCAATCCCTGGGTCATGGACTGGTATCAGGACGTGGCCTGTTAGAAACCAGGTCACACAGCAGGAGGTGAGAGGCTGGCAAGTGAGCAAAGCTTCATTTGTATTTATAGCCATTCCCCATTGCTTGCATTACCACCTGATCACCACTTCCTGCCACTTTAGCAGCAGCATTAGATTGTCACATTGAAACATGCTAGAAACTCTAATGTTCACTTGTCGCACCCATAATTCCAGTCTGACTTTGAATGTAGTTGTATTCTTTTTTTATACATTGTATTTATTTACATTTAATCACATCTTTATAGTGTACAACATTTCTTTTTCTAGCACAAATACTATGCATGTCAGTCAAGCCAAAGATATTACTCTATAACTTACCAGCAAATAGTTTCTCATTTTTTGTCAATTAAGCATACTTTTACTTTTTTCCCCTTACTCTTTCCATTCTCTCTCTTCCATATTAAACTTTTTTCCCACATTTTATTGATTCACAAAATACCTTCAACTAAAAATATGGACAAAGCTAGAATCTAGTGATAAGTGCACTGTAATTTTCTTCTGAAACATTTTTTAAATTATTTAATTTACATTTATTCCCTGAGCATCATCACAGCATACAAAATATTGTATTTCCCATCCAGAATATACTGCAGAGTGACTTAATCATATGTGTTATTGTCAATAATTTTCCATTTCTAGTTTTATATGTACATATGTATGTGTGTGAGTGTGTGTGTGTGTATATATATATATATGTATTAACCCCTATTTCTCACCTTCTGCCATTTCCCACCCTCCTCCCACAATATCTCAGGTGTGTACAGCTGTTTTCCGTTCCTTCTCCCCTTCCATTTTATTGATTCACAAATTTTTAAAAACAATCTAACTATTTTCAAGAGCAAGTTCAGCTGGTATATACATATCTGTGGATATATGTGTGACTTGCATTCTAGTTGCAAGAAACAAAATTAGGGCTCCCACAAATTCTGCATTATGTTGAATTGTACAATATTTCATTATATATTACAATGTAATAATAATAGAAATAAAGTGCACAATAAATGTAATGTGCATGAATTATCCCAAAACCATCTCTCCTAGTATGTAGAAAAATTGTCTTTCTTAAAACCAGTCCCTCATGCCAAAAATATTGTAGATTGCTGACCTAACTTAATCCATGTGGACAGTCTTTTGAACATTACAAGACTTTTCAAAACTCCAACTCAGAATAAGGAGCCATGGGTGGATGGGCTTGTGGAAAGACATGCTCCTGCCCCTAGGCCTCAGTCAGACTCCATAGAACTGGTCCAAGATTTGCCTTGGACCAACAGTTATAAGACAGGTACTACCACCTCCCTGCAGCCAGGAAAGGAATCAAAGAATCTCCCAAAGGAACTCTCAAAGAATGGAGTTGCAGAAAAATACAAAACCAAAGAGCGGCAATAACATGAACTGCCCTGGTAACCAAAATGTATTTGGAGATTAATCCCCACTCCCTGTATCTCTCTTAAGAATGGTGAAAAAACTTTTCATCTTTATTCCTTTTCTTGCCCAGACACAGCATATGGCATATACTGCAATCGTTCCTGATCCCACCCATTTTCCACACCTCCACCACTTGCAACTCCATTTAAAATAGATACATTTTGGAGGTAGAGCTGACAAAATTTGCCAATGGATTGTAAATGAAGGTGAGAGAGAGGCAGAAGTTGAGAAAGATTGTAAGTATTTTAGCCTCAGCAACAAGAAAATGGTGGCATCATCTGCAGAGATGTAGTGTAGAGGAACAAGTAGAAGTGCTTGAAATTATATTACTTATTTAGTTAATTATTCATTATGTTTCTAACTCTCCTACAACCTGTAAGCATCAAGAAAAAAGGGATTTTTGTCTTCTTTACTATTGGGTCATCCTGAAAGTCATGACGCATTCTTGCATAGAAAAATATGTCATGACTTTCCAAATGACCTAATATATATTATTTTCTGCTACCTGGAAAATGCTTAAAATAGTGGCAGCATTTGGGACAAGCAGATGACATAGTGGTTACTTCACTGGAATCCCACACAACTGACCAAAGTTCGAATCCCAGACCTGGCAACTTGCTGAGTGTGTGTGTGTGTACATGCACAAAAATCCCAAGAGGAGAATGGAGGAGAAGGGATTACAGTGAGGCCATCATCCCTGGGGCAGGAGGGATTTCCTCTTTCTGGCTCTCTTGCCTCTTTCTGTCTTTCTGTCTCTCAAGTACACACACACCCTATAGCAAAATCTCTCTGAAATATTAGTAATAGTGGCATTTAATCAATATGCATTGAGTGAATAAATGGTGAGAATTAGAGTAAGTGCATTAGGTTTGGGGGAGAAAATGGGTTTGAGATGAGGAATTACAGTTTAATCTGGAAAGTGCAGAGTTTAAGAACCCAGGAAACATCAAATTGAAGTACATTACATAGGTGATTAGACATTAGAACTTGAAGGTTAGGGAAAAGATGAAGGCTGAAGAGAAAATGTCAGAGGCACCAGTGCCTAGGTGGTACTTAAAATTATGAAACTTGATGAGACCACCTAGAAAAAAAGTTTTCTTTGGAGATAAAAGAGAAGAGTCTAAAGGCCCACCATCAGTAGAGACTTGAAAAAGAATGAAGAGCTGGCAAAGGAGCTTTGAATGAGTTCAATTATGTGGGAAGCAAACAGAAAGTTCTGTCAGAAACCATAAGAGTGAAGGATTTTGAGGAGGAATGAAACAGTTGTGTTCAATTCTTCTGAGAAGATGGGTGCCTTTTCCATGTCTCATACTGAGCTACAAGCTCAAGGAGGGCTATACTTTTGTTTATGGCCTTTGGATATGTCTAAGATAATGCCACCCCTGCTCTATTGTGATAAGCAGCACCAGGAAAGCAGATGCGATATAGTGCAAAGGGTCTACCAGGGAGATGTGGGCCCCAGTTCCTGATGAGGATGCTGGCTGCCTTTGATTGAGTCTACTCTATGCTTGGCATAGTGCTGGGCACATCTTAGTTCCCATTTAATACAACAGCACTATGAGGTACTTGTATTATGTAAATTTACTGACTTTCAAAGTTGGAATGTTGGTCAATGCTAGAGACCAATATGACTTAGTGTGGTGGTTAAGAGAATGGACTTTGGATTTAGACAGACTGAAATATT
>NW_006160005.1:3310207-3313168 GCF_000334495.1 Tupaia belangeri chinensis | reverse complement strand
CTACTACTGGATGACAACATGGTCTCATATGGCTGGACCTGTTTCTGTACCTGTAAAATGATCCAATTGGTTTAGGAGAGCACCATCATATTTTATACAATACAGCCTAACAATGGTAGGTTTTGTTCTTCAAGGGCACAAAACCCACAGTGCAGAAGGAGAGGTAAGATTCTGAGGACCTCAACCCATCTGTGACACTTGGGCAACAATACACAGTGGTATTATGGTATTCTGTCACCAATTTGTCCTCCCCAAGTCCACTGGAAAACAGATGACTTGTCACTACTGCTACTACCACTGATTCTGGAACCAAAGGACTGAATGCAATCTCATAGTTTATCCCTCACACAGTGAGTACCCAACTATGCCTAGGCTGGTGATGTGGTGAGGAACAAGCAGTTCATCTCTCCAGTCTCTGGATGAGTTATTGGAGTGGGAGGCTGGAGAAGCAGCAGTCAAGGGTTTTCTACTTTTTTCTGGAAAGAAACTAAGATGAATGCATTGTTTGTTGTAAATAATGACCAGGAACTCTTACATTTTAAAAGAACACAGAGATTTTTTTTATTTATAGTAGGGTTGGGGGCAAGGGAAGACTAGGGCTATGTTCTGAGTATTATTCCTCACATTTGCCCATGGTACTACAAGTTCACCAAAAAGTATCATACACACATTCTCTCCAAAGTAAAGGCCTATGAAATCAAAGGGGTTCTGCATTGCCCCAGAGAATGAATGAGGACCAGTGAAAAGAAGTTACAGAGGAGACTAGTTTAAGTTAGCATGAGACAGAATAGCAGTGGCTAAAAGTATAAGTGTTGGAGTCAACAAGCTGTCTGACCTTAGTCAAGTAATTTGACTTTCAATTCTCTCATCTATAAACTCAGGATACTGTATTTGAAATGTTTAATATTGTGTCTTGGCCATATAATCTTTGGTTTCATTAGGATTAGAAGGAATATTCTAACAGAGCCCTCTGACTGCAGTCAGAAGTTACCTTCTGAGACTAAAAGAACTTGTGCAAATGCTTATCTAACAAGAATAAAGATCTCAGAATGGAGATGGTCTCAGGCAATGCTTCTTTGACCAATTCAGCAACTTCAGATCTCCTCTGACTTATGCTTCCAAAACAGGTTTTGTTTTGCTTTGATTTACTTTGCTCTGCAAAGAAAAGGGCAAAGGAGCAGAAAAATGTACAAAAAGTACTAGAAGTTCTTCTCTATGCATCCTCAGGGCAGAGTTTCTAAGGTCTCTGACTGGGAAAACAGTAGGATACATGTGTCCAAGCAACATGCCTGCTTTGAGTCAGACAAGGAAGGGCCTCTTAATGCAGCTTTCAATATTATTGAGTATCTTACAATTGGTTCTATGACAACCTGTAGCTGACAGACCCTAAATGCTAGATTACAGATGGACATGGTTATGACTCTCTTACTGATTCCAGAAGACCCACCCACTCTAATGAATGTAAAATCTTGGCTCAGTCCTTCTGAATTAAAGCACCTGAGGAGATACCACAGCTTATTCAAAGATATTTTTGTTATAGCAGCAGAACCTGTTTGTTCCTTATAGAATCACATGAAATAGGATAAGCTCTCTTAGCTGTTCTGGCCAGGATTAGGGATGGAGGGGTTGCCCATACTCCTTCCTATAGTTGAGATGGTTCTCAAAACATACTTCTTGGTGAGGAAGGCAGCCCAAGACCTCACAGAAACCCATTGGCCTAGACTCTAAATGGTCTAGCAGCTGAAACAAGAGAAAGATCCCTAAAGACAAGTGGAGTAAAGGAAAATGTCAAGAAGAAGTAGGATCTGAATGAATCCTTGAATGATAGACAGGAAGTACTGAGCACAAAGGTCTCCAAGACACCCAAGTCAGATGGATCCTACTTCTCCATTCATGCACCACGTCCTGATTATTCTTATTTGTTCTTGGTTCCCCCACAACAGGTGTGTTTCCTTTCACTCTGTCTTCTGGTCTAAGCTGATGTTTTTCCAAACTCTCTGGCCACTAAGAAAGAGTCTTCATCTAAGTCATTTAATCTATATCATTTATTCACTGTCTATATGAGCCACCTCTACATAATAAAAACAAAAGGCTGTGCTGGTCAGTGGCATAGTGGTTAAGACAGCTAGATCCCATATGACTGATGATATGGTTTGAGTCCTTGACCTGGCAGCTTGAGAAACATGCTGGTTGTGCATGCCCAAAATCCTGAGAAGAGAATGTAAAAAAAGATTGCAGTGTTGCTATCTTCCCTAGGGGGTGCTTTCTCTCTCTCTCCCCTCTCCATGAGCACACACACACCTTGTAGCACATTAAAAACAAAAAGAAAGAACAAAAGGCAAAATCAGAACTCTGAGGTCCAGCTGTGGTGGCATAAGTGGTAGGGTGCCACTGTGTGATACTGGAGCCATACTAGGAGGTACAAATTCAGATCCCAGGTTGACCTAAACAAACCTATGATCCTGGCTGGCTGGAAGGCAGGGATGGGGGTGGGGAGGGCAGGGTGTTACGACATTACAAGACCTTGTAGTTGATCCTTGTCTCTATATATTTTCCATCTCTCTCTTGAAAAAAGATTACTTTCTCTCATGAAATAAACAAAATAATGTATAAAAAATTGGGGCCTTTGGCTATGTCACTGGACTCCCATGTATTCGACCACAATTCGAGTCTCGGACACAGTGACTTAAGCTCACACCGGGTGTGTGTGCATGTGTGCCCAAGTTCCTGAGAGGGGAATGGAAGAGAAGGGATTGCAACATGGCCATCCCCCCGAGGGGTGATTTCTCGCTTTCTGTCTCTCTGTCTCTATCTTTCTGGTGAGCACACAAGCCCTATAGCAAAAACCTCTCAAAAAAAAATAAAGGGGGCCTTTAAGAACTGACAACCTGGTCAGCGCCCCCCCCCACTCCGGGGGGGGGGCCCGCGGCCGGGGGCTCAGGCCCCCCAGCGCGCACAAGC
>NW_006160005.1:3309906-3310163 GCF_000334495.1 Tupaia belangeri chinensis | reverse complement strand
AGAAGATGATAGTTACCAGCCCTGCATTACCTCAGGGGAAAACAAGAACTACTCTGCCATTCTTAAGGAAGCCAGATCACCAACGACACCTCTCAATGCAGATCCCCACAACACCATTCCTGGTAACTACAAGATGACTGCTGTGCCGCATCAGCTGATAATCATCCCTGCGTACCAGAACTGCTTTCCTGAAACTGCATTCCCTGGAGACTCACCTACACTTGTGGATCTGCCAGGAGACCCTCCCTTAATCCAAC
>NW_006160005.1:3297251-3308956 GCF_000334495.1 Tupaia belangeri chinensis | reverse complement strand
AAAAAAAAAAGAGAAGAGGATAGAGAAAGATAGCAAGTGAACAATAGAGGGGATGTTAGTGAGAAACAGATATGGTTTATTATCTGTTGAAGATGACGTGTATAGTATTCTCAACTGGACTGGTCTGGGAAGTATTTCATGATGGGTGAAGTCTTTTAACAAGCAAAATGCAGTTAAAATCTCTCCAAAAAAAAAAAATTATAATAATAATAATTATTGGGAAATGCATGGAAAAGACTTTGAATGATAAAGCGGGGAGATCGATGCCTCTGTATTGACTGACATGCATGGCATTCCCTTTTGAAAAAGCAATGGAAGTCAATGTAAAGTTATATGTAATCCAATGTAATATAAAGAAGATTATGATGATAATAAAAAAAAATACATGCCAAATAAATAACATTTCATACCAATAATTGATATAAGAAATAAAACATTAAATATATAGTTTAAAACATCAAAAAAAAAAAAAAGAACTGACAACCTATCAAACAACCCACTCAGGTGGACACAAACAAGATGAGTACAACAAATAGTTAAAAATAATAAATATTCATTGTGAAAAATTAGTAAAATTCTGAAAAGTGATCTTATTATTTAGAAGCAATATATAAGATATATCCCATTATTTATATAAATGTTCCACTATATTACTATATATATCAGATATATTTTATATATATTTTGTTTAGGATCATTGTGTTTGTATAATTTTGTTTCTTATTATTTGAACCTAGCATCACTTTATCGACATATTCCTATGTTCTCATACTGTTTTGGACTGAACTAGGTCCCCTAAAAACTGTTATGTTAAATATATGTTGAAGCTGTAACTACCAGAACATCAGAATATGAACTTATTTGGAAATAGCATTATTGTGGATTTAATTAGTTAAGATAAGTTCATGCTAGAAAGGAGAGAGCCCTAATTCAGTATGACTGCCTCATTCTGAGGAAGAAATTTGGACACAGACACACATGGAAGAACACCATGGCAGGTAAAGGTAGAGATTGGAGTGAGACTTCAACAAGACAAGGAAAGCAAAAGCTCCCCAGAAAATTACGAGAAGCTGAATTAGAGGCCTACAACAGATAGTCCATCATAGTCTTAGAAGGACCCAATCCTGTTGACATTGATCTGAGACTTCTCATCTCCAGGACTGTGAGAAAATAAATTTCTGTTGTTTGAGTACCACCCAGTCTGTGGTACTGTATTACAAAAGCCCTAAGAAACTGAACAGATGCTATTAAAAAAATCTTCACAACCATACATTTTACTGCTTACAATATATGTAAGTCAAGATGAGTAAGGTCATGCTGTAATAACAAACATCACCAACATTTTGATGACTTAGTCCAACAAAAATATATTTATCTTTGATGCTGTAACCCCCATTAGCTTGACAAGAGACTGTTTCACATAACCACTGTGGACCATCTTACGATACTTCTATATTAAATGAATGCTTCAGGGTTTTCTTTAGTAGGAGAACAAAACAGTAGAAAATTGAACACTGGCAATTAAATGCTTTCACCTTTGTGGAAGCCACATTGACTCACATTTTATAGTTCATAAGCTGTCACATGACCATATCTAACATCAAGGAAGCAGGAAAGTACAACACTTGTCTGTTCCTAAGAGAGAATGAGGACCTGTTATTGGAAAAGAGTGTGCAATTCAGAGTATTGCCATGTGTCTATACACCATATTTGTTCTAGCAATTCCTTGCCCTTGAGAGAACTTCTGATAAAGTTGACAGACTGGGTCATACCTTAGAATGAGGTCATTCTAGAGGTCAGCTTAGGCATGAAATAACAGAGTTGAACCAAGGTCCATAACTGAGAATGGATGTTCCAGTCCCTTTTATTGCCAGTAACAGAAAACAGCTGAAATGGTGAGTTATAAGAATACAGGTTTATTTGCCTCACAGTTTAGAAACCGGAGTTCCATCTGGTTGAGGGTCTTCTGATTGCACTGCAACATGATGGAGAGCAGAGATGTACACATTTGCACCAGTAGTCTACGTTCTGGTCTCATCCTCTTTCTTTATAAACCCACCAAGAACAAATCACAGGAACCTTAATCTCCTCCCAAGTGCCCTGCTTTCAGCACCACAGTCAGATTAAGTTTTTACCCTCTTAACCCTGTCACAACCAAATCTCAACACATAAATTTTTGGAGGACATTCAAACCATAGCAAAGGGAAAATGAGAGTGTTATTGGAATACCAGAGTTCTCAGCTACATCCACAATGTTCAGGAAGCTATGCAGGTGCAATGTACCAGGAAGGAACTGGTCTCCCCCAGACATTCATGAACTAAAATTTTAGAAATTTCCCATTCTTACATTTGTCTATTGAGCCTTCTTTCAGTCCCTAAAATCTTAGTAGAAAGTATGCTGTATGTATGTTTCCTCTCTTATTTCCCCTAGCTGTGCCTTTTTCCTTCTCTCTATGATCCCTTGTTTTTCTTTTTCTTTTTTTTTAAGAGATTTTTGCTATAGCATGCATGCACTCACCAGAGAAACAAAGAGACAGAAAGTGAGAAATCACTCCCCAGTGATCATGGCCATGCCGCAATCCCTTCTTCTCCTTTCTCCTCTTGGTATTTTGGGCATGCATATACACACATCCATGTTTAAGCCACTGGGTCCAGGACTCAAACCACAGACTATGTGGGAGTCCAGTGACATAACCATTACACCATATGCTGGTTCCAATTTCTTGTTTCTTCTACAACCATTTTACCTTCTCTCACCAGCATCCCAACTTCATACTGAAAAAACTACACAGGCTTCTCAAACCCTGAGTATTTCTCCTGACTCAGTTATAACATGGCAGAGACTGGTTCTTACAACAAATGCTTACCACAAAAGGGTCAAGATATTTAATTCTTTACAATGGCATATTTGCACTCTTTCTCTTGCTGATATTACATAAGTGAGGATGTACACAGGGGATTGCTAAGCGGTGCTTAAAAATGGAATTTGTCCTCTAGTTCCAAATCAGAACTTAAATGTTGAATGTGGAAGAGTCACTTTAAAAATATGATTCTGGGAGACTGCAGAATGAGTGACAGGGAGAAAACGAAACTGCAGAGAGAGCATAGCTCATCTCTATCCCCTTGCCTTTGAACTCTCAGGTGTGTTAACAGGGATCTGAAGAGTCCCCCATACCTTCCAAACATCCACTTGAGTCTGGAGGGGCCAGAATGCAGAGTGAGTGGGAGGAAGGATGGAGCTGCAGAGGGAGCATTGCTCATCTCCACCTGCACGCCTTTGAACTCTCAGAACCTGGGAGGCCTTTGAAATATCAAGCTTTAACGACAAAAGTGCAAGTTGCTGGGTGAGCATCAAGGAGATGGAGTTGCAGAAAGATTGTAGACCACCTCCTCCAGCACACCTCAAAATGCACAGAATTAACTCCAAGTAATTAGAAAGAAACGTGTAATCCATCAGATGAGCAGAAATCACCACAGAGACACAAGAAATATAACAAACAAACAAACAAACAAACAAAACTCTCCCCCAAGGGAACAGAACAACTTGTCATCATCCAAGACAGTAGAATGGAACTTGTGGAAGTGTCAGATAAAGAATTCAGAATATTCATAGTGACAAAACTAAACAAGATGCAAGAGAAGAGATAACAAACTCCAGAAGATACAAAAGAAAAGAGACAACAATCTCCAAGAGATGAGGGAGTCCTTCCACAATTTGAAAGAAGAAATAGAAACCATAAAAAGGAATCAAACAGAACTGTTAGAAATGAAGAGTATAATACAGGAAATCAAAGCCTCCTTCAAAAGTATTAAAAGCAAATCAGATCAAACAGAAACCAAATCTCAGGTGCAGAACACAAAACCTATGACCTAGAAGAAAAATCACCAAAAAGACTAAGAAAATAACCCTCCTCAAAATGAGAATAACATATGAGAAAAATTAGATACCATTAAACACCCAAACATCCAGATAATCAGTATCCCAGAAACTGGTGAAGAAACTAATAAGAACATTGATAATTTATTCCATGAAATCCTGGAAGAAAACTTTTCAAACCTAGAGAAGCATTCAAACATCCCGATCCAAGATATATAAAGGACCCCAAATAGAATCAACTCAAGAAGATCTTCTCCATGGCACATCATAACCAGATTGACCAAAATCACAGATAAAAACAAGATACTAGAATTGGCAAGAGAGAAATGGCAATTACCTACAAAGGTTACCCCATTGGGCAAACTTTGTACCTCTCACTGGAAAAATGCAAGCAAGGAAAAATTGGGAAAATATATTCAAAGTCTTAAAGGAAAAACAATTTCAACCAAGATTATTATACCCAGCAAGATTATCCTTCAAATGAGAAGAAAAGATTAAAAGCATTCTCAGATAAATAAAACCTGAAAGAATTTACCAACACCAGACCAGCTCTTCAAGAAGTTCTAAAGGGAGTGCTATACCAGGAAAACTAAAGACAAATAGACAGACATAAATAAAAAGGGCAAACAATAACAACAAAAAACAAAACAAAACAAAGAAAATAGCCAACCTAATGGTAGGAACAAATCTAGAAATATAGATAATGATGCTGAATGTTAATGAATTAAATTCTCCAATGAAGAGACACAGACTGGCTGAATGGATAAAAATAAAACAAAACAGAACAGAACAAAAAACCCTCAATCTGCTGACTGCAAGAAACACACTTCATGAATAAAGACATACTAGACTAAAAGTGAAGGGTTGGAAAAAGGTATTCTATGCAAATGGAAACAAACAAACAAAAAGGTCAGTGTCACGATACAGATCTCAGACAAAATAAACTTTAAGACAAAAACTGTAAGAAAAGACAAAGAAAGGCATTATATAGTAGTAAAAGGGCTAATTCATCAAGAAGATGTAACACTTATGAATATTTATGCACCCAACTCTGGAGCACTCAAAAATGTAAAGGAAAGATTTTTAGATCTAAAAGGAGAGATAGACTTCAACACACTAATTGTCGGGGATTTCAACACCCCATTATCTCCTTTAGACAGATCATCTAGGCAGAGAATAAACAAAGAGATACAGGATCTAAATGATACTATAAATCAAATGGACTTGACAGACATGTATAAAATCTTCCACCCCCAAATGATGAAATATACATTTTTATCACCCCCACATGGAACATTTTTGAAGACTAAACACATGATAAGGCACAAAACAAATCTTTACAAGATTAATAAGCATAGAAACTATATCCAGCATCTTCTCCAACCATGATGGAATTAAACTTAATATTAATTTCAGAAAAAAATCCTCAAAAATACACAAACACATGAAACTAAACAACCTACTCTTCAATGATTTCACAACTACTAAAGAAATTAAGACTGAAATAAATAGATCCATGGAAACCAATGATAGTGAATACATGAATCTTCATAATCTATGAGACAGAGCAAAAGAAGTCATAACTGGGGAGTTCATAGCACAAAAGATAAAGATGGAGAGGTGGGAAATGGATAACCTAATACCACGCCTCAGAAAATTGGAAAAACAACAAAAACAAAAATAAAATGCGAGGAGAAAAGAAATAATAATGTTTCAAACAGAAATAAATGAAATATAAAATAAATAAACTATATAAAAAATAAAGAAAAGCTGGGGCCAGCAGGTGGCATCGTGGTTAAGGGCACCAGACTCCCACATGGCTGACTATGGTTCAAGTCCTGAACCTGGCCCTGGCAGCTATCTCTCTCTCTCCTCTCTCTCTCTCTCTCTCTGCACACACACACACACACACACACACACACACACACACACACGCTAGTCAAATTAAAATAAATAAAGTGAAATAAAATAACTCTTTAAAAAAATAAAGAAAGAAAAACAAAGGCTGGTTCTTTGAAAAGATAAGCAAGATAAACACATCATTACATCATTAGCTAGACTAATTAAGAAGAGAGAAAGGAACCAGATATATAAAATTCGCAATGAAACAAGCAGTATTACGACAGACACAATAGAAATACAAAACATCACTAGAGGATACTATGAGTGACTATATGCCAAGAAACAAGAAAACTTGGGTGAGATGGACACATTTCTGGACATATATAATCTACCAAGATTGAACCAGGAAGACCTGGAAAGCCTAAATAAACCCATAACAAGCAATGAGATTGAATCAATAATAAACAACCTCCCAACAAAGAAAATCCCTGGTCCTGATGAGTTCACTTCTGAATTCTACAAAACTCTCAAAAAAGAGTTAACCCCTGTTCTACTCAAGTTATTTTTAAAGATCCTAAAGGAAGGAACCCTCCCAAATTCATTTGATGAAGTGTCCATCACCCTTATCCCCAAAACAGACAAAGACATGACAAGAAAGGAAAACTGCAGACCAATGTCTCTGATAAATATAGATGCAAAAATTCTCAACAAGATACTAAAGCATATCCAACAACAAAATCATATCCAACTAAGTCATATCCAACAACAAAATAATTATTCATCACAATCCAGGTGAGCTTTAGTCCACAGATGTAAGGGTGGTTCAACATATGCAAAACCATACCGTGTTAATAGAAAGATAAAAACCATAAGATCATTTCAATCGATGCAGAAAAAGCATTAGAAAAAATATAACATGTTTAAGAAATTCAGTAAAATTGCATAGAAGAGTCATTTCTCAATACAATAAAGCCATCTATCAAAACATATAGCTAACATCATACTGAATGGGGAAAAGTTCCAAGTTTTTCCAATAAAAATTGATACAAGACAAGGCTGCCCAATTTCTCTACATCTTTTCTATTTAGTGCTGGAAGTCTTAGCCAATGCAATCAGAAAAAAAGAATAGAGGGACCAGCAGTTAATGTAATGGCTATGTTGCTGGACTCCCACATAGTCTACTGTGGGTCGAGTCCTGGACCTGGTGGGTTAAAACTCACGCCGGGCATGTGTGTGTGTGTGCCCAAGATCCCGAGAGGAGAATGGAGGAGAAAAAAGAATAGAATAAAGGGCATTCAAATAGGGGAAACAAGAGGTAAAATTATTTTTATTTGCAGATGACATGACTGTATACATAGAATACCCAAAGGTTTCTACGAAAAAACTTTTGGGAAGTGATAAATCAATACAGTGAAGTGGCAGGATACAAAATCAACATACAAAAATCTATAGCATTTCTATATATGAAGAACAAGCAGACAGGTAGAACTGAAGAAAGTAATACCATTTACCATAGCCACAAAAAATATAAGATACCTAGGAATAAAAATAACTAAAGAAGTCAAAAACCTCTACAAGGAAAACTATGAAAACCTTAAAAAAAATAAAAAATGGAAAGACACCCCATGTTCCTGAATCAGAAGAATTAATATAATCAAAATGGCAATTCTACCCAAATTAATCTACATATTTAACACAATCTCAATCAAAATACCAGAGACATTCTTCAGAGACTTAGAAAAGACCATCATAGAATTTGTCTGGAATCATAAAAGACCCCATATTGCCAAAGCAATCCTGTTCGAAAAAGTGAAGTAAGAGACATCTCACTCCCTGACCTCAAAATATATTATAAAGCTGTGATAATCAAAAAGGCATGCTATTGGAGCAAAAACAGACATGTGGACCAATGTAACAGAAAAGATACTCCAAAAATAAATCCCAAAACATACACCCAACTGATTTTTGACAAAGAGTACCAATCAATCCAGTGGGAAAAAGAAAACTTCTTTAGCAAATGGTCCTGGAAAAGCTGGATATCCACCTGCAGGAAGATAAACCTGTATCTCCATCTCTCATCATTAACAAAAATCAACTTAAAGTGGATCAAAGATCTAAACCTAAGACTACTTGTGGAAAACACTAGGGAAACTCTAGGAGATATCAGGGTAGGCACAAACTTAAGTAAGACCCCCCAAAGCATAGGCAATAATCCCAAAAATAGACAAATGGGATTACACCAGATTAAGAAGTTTCTGCACAACAAAAGACACAATAGTTTGTGTGAATAGATACCCCTCAGAATGGTAGAATGTTTTTGTAAACTATGCCTCAGATAAGGGACTGATAACCAGAATACACAGGAAATTAAAGCGGCATAACCACACACACACACACGCACACACAATCAACTCAATTAAAAGATGGGCAAATGATTCAAACAAACAGCTTTCTAAAAAAAGACATACAAACAGCCAAAAAGCATATGAAAAAATGTTCAACATCCCTCATCATGAGGGAGATGCAGATCAAAACCACAACGAAATATCACCTAATCCCTGTCAGAATGGCAAAGATTAAAAAAAAAGAAGAAGAAAAAGAAAAATGTTAAGTGCTAGTGGGGATGTGGTGAAAGGGGAACTCTCTTACACTGTTGTTGGGAATGTCAATTGGTCCAGCCACTGTGGAGAACAAAATGGAGGTTCCTCTGAGAGCTACAGATAGAACTACTATATAATATAGCAATTCTACTCCTGAGTATCTACCAAAAAGATAGGAGAATGCTGTAAGAAAAATGCTTGCATATCTATGTTTATTGTGGCATTATTCATAATTGTTAAGGCATGGAATCAACCCGAATGTCCATGAATAGATGAATGGATTTTAAATGTGGTACATATACTCTATGTAATACTACTCAGTCATAATAAATACATGCATACATACATACATAAATACATATATACAAGATCCTGGCATTTGACAGAAAGTGGGTAAGTATGGAAGATTTACTGCTGAATGAAGCAAGCCAGACTGTGAAAGAAAGATGTTGTGTATCTCCACTTAACATATACTGACTGTACACACTCTATGGTGGAAAAAAAAGTCTAGAGGATATAGAAGCATGGAAAATAGTTAGGGATACTGAAGATAGTGTGAGAAGAGGGTAGGATAAAGGGGAGAGTATGAGGAGGGAATTTTAAAAGGCAGGACATTTGTGGGACACAGAGATGGATTATTGTCTGTTGATTAACGTGCAAGGTATTCTGGACTAGACTGGCATGATGTTCATGTTGGATAAATTCACTTTACAAGCTAAGTGATGTATATTGATTTAATGTATAAAATAAATGAAAAGACACTTAGAACAAAGCAATAAGTCACATCATACACTTCCCAGAGATAGAGGACCTTTAATAAACACAGGAATAGAATTCTATTTATTTATTAATTTGATATGCTGCCATTAGATATCGACTCTCTATCTCATGTTGTACTAATTTTTACAAAGATATAAAAGATGGTAAGAAAAGAGTCTTTACATGAAAGGTTCTCTAATGTCTAACAAGTGAAATAAAAATTTTTTTAAATTCTAAAACTATGATTCTGGGACCAATAAGTGGCATGGTGGTTAAGGCACTGGATTGCCACTTGGCTAATCACAGTTCAAGTCCCAGATCTGGAGGCTTCAAAATCATTCTGGACATGTGTGTATGCCTGCCCAAAAATCCCAAGAGGAGGATAGAGAAGAGACTGTGGCATGGTCAGCCCCCTTAGGGGATAATTTCTCACTTTCTCCCTCTTTCTCTCTCTCTTTCTCTTTCTCTCCCCTCTTTGTCTGTCTGTCTGTCTCTCTCTCTCACACGCACACACATACACACACACACACCCTTAACTTAAAAAATTAAATAAAAAATATGGTTCTGTGTATATGTGGTAAAGGCTAAAGTCGCATCTTTCCCTTTGATAGTATGCTTCCCAGAGTCCAAGCCATTCATTGGGCCATATTTATGCATGAATAGGGTCATTCAATTTGGAAAGGGTAGATAATAATCAATCAACATATCAATCTCTTCCTGCTATGGTTATGAATGTTTGTCTTCTCCCAAAACTCACATGGGAATTTAATTGCCATCAAAACAGTATTAAGAGGTGGGACCTTTAGGAGGTGATTAGGCCATGAAGCCACCACCCTTTGGGGTGGGATTGGTACCTTAGAAAAGCATACGTTCTGCCCCCCTTGCTCTTTCTTACTCTTCTCCTCTCTTGCCATGCAAAGACACAGCATTTCTTCTCTCCACAAGGATACTTCAACAAGGTGTCCTCTCAAAAGCAGAGAGCAGCTCTCACCAGACACTAACGTTGCTGGCACTTAATCTTGGACTTCCAGCCTCTGGAACTGTGAGAAATAAATCTTTGCTGCTTACAAACTACCTAGTTTGTGACATTTTATTATACCTACAGACATGGGAAACACACCACCCTCTCATGTGGTAGGATTGATGAGTAAATTCAGAGCCCACTTCATCAGGCCAGGACTAATGGTCTCTTTTTCTTCCTACAGACATGAATGTACTTACCATTGCCCTGGTAAAAGGAGCTAAGCTTCACAATGTGGATTCTGACTTTAGGAGTTTAAAGCTCAACTTGGGTTTCAGGCCAAGTGTTTAAACCCAATTCTGTTCTTTCAGGGAGCTCTGCATTGAGGCATTAGGTGGAAAAGTGTTGTTTCTGATACAGCTCCTTATTCTCTTTTGGGGAAGAGGAAGTTGCTGGAAGATCAAATTTAAATAGTACTAAGACCCTTGTGCAGAACAACAGGAAAACCTACTCTTGACCTAACAAAGTGCAGCTCTCAGAAATGGGTGAAGGCATCACAGAGGAAGTGGTATCCAATCTTAGTCTTGAAGGTTGAATAAAAATCTGACAGGCAAATAAGTGCAGTCCTTAGGTTCACTGAGGGGTAGGGAGAGAAGTTACTTGGGGCAAGGCTGCCCAAGGAGTCGGGGAGCTTTCCTATATCCACAAAGGCAGAGTATGCTTCCTTGATGTTCTCACCATCTAATTTAAGTTGTCTAAGTGATGGATGAGCTGGGAGGGCACTTTCACGGCGGGTAAGGGATTCTGAGTCGGCTGGGTCAGCATGTTTTTGGCAGGCTGTCTGTCTTGATTTGTTGCTTTGACGGGCCATTGCTCAGAAAGCCTTTCTTATCAGCAGAGCCTGGAGCTGCTGGGTCATGTTTGTTTCTGTGCACTGGCAGGCACACCACACCAGGTTCAAAGCTTTATTATCTTTATTATCCCACCTTTAATAACTCCATGTCTGGAGAGAGAATGGGCCCATCAGATAGCTGGTAAACCCTGTCCATTTCATGTTTGATGGGCTGGGGAATTCTTATATGGGTTAAAATCTTGGGATTCTCTGCTGAGGAGTTGTGGAGTGCCCTATAAACACATCTGGAGAATGAGACATTTGATAGAAACAGGGGTGGCATGTAGGATTGCCATGCATTGTATTATATCCATACGTTCAGTCACTCATGTAGCAAGTATTTACTGATCTATTTTGTATTAAGTGCTGGAAAGAGCTAGGACATTGTGCCCACTTTCTCCAGGAATAAACTAATGAAAACTGTAACATGTAAATGTGTCATGGTAGAGGAAAACTCAGGAGTCCTTTGGGTCCCTCAGAGAACCTCCTCTTTAGAGAGATTCTGTCTTAGTCTCACAGAGGCATGGTGTGATGAGATCAAGGAAGACTCAGCTTCCAAGCATTCAGTCTACCAAATAGAATTGTAAGGATCAAATGCATATTTCAGGGATGCATAAACATTGTGTAAATGGTAAAGTAGAAGAGAAGAATAGAATTATTTGTATTGTTCCTTTCTGACTACACAGCACAACAGAGCGCTTCAAACACCTATGGTGGCTAAGTATTTTATTCAGATTATGCATGCCTCTTCACTCCAGTATGGAATTTCCCTAC
>NW_006160005.1:3275979-3297061 GCF_000334495.1 Tupaia belangeri chinensis | reverse complement strand
TCCCTACAATGTGTCCTTTCTCCTGAAAGCTTTTCTCCCACTCTCTAAACCACATTTTCTCAATGGTAGCCTTGATCCAACTTAACATAGAAGGCTTTCCAAACACACACACAATGTGCCCCTCCCGTCTCCCACAATGGACTCCATCTTCCAACCATATTGATAGGAGGAACACAAGATGAAGGAAGATGCATTTGCTCTTATTTCTTCTATGCTCAAGTCTTAGACAGTTCAGACTTCTGCTGAAACTAACATGGTTTTTAAATATTCTTAATTTGGTCCTCATTTATTTTGTGAATGAAAGCCTTATCTTTTCAGCTATATTGTAACCTCCTCAAGGATAGGGCCAATGCCCTTGGATGCCTTTCTTTGCTCTACATTGGCTGGCATTGTATGAAGCACTCAGTGTTTGTCATCACTTTATCAGCAAAGCTGATAGAAATGAGGCTGTTAATTTCATCTCTGGGACTTCATTTGCAATTAAATGGATGGCAATGCCTTGGTTATGGCTTAATTAATAAATTCGATAAACACGAATTAAAGATCTATGATGAGTCAGACACTGTGTTAAGCACTGGCTCTATGGGGATGAATGACAGTTCTCTGCTCTCAAGAAATTCATAGACTAGTAAGAGATGAACATGTGCAAACAGATATTTTTAATACTGGGGGTAGTTTCTAGAGAATAGATTTGTTTAAATGACTGTGAAAACCCAAAGGAAGGAGCAAAACATTCTACATGCAGACCATGATGGATCATCATGGTTTTGAAGGATGCAAACTAAATTTCCAAAGAGGCAGGGAAAAGTATTCCAGGCAGAAGTTGCAGGGGCTACAAAAACACAGAATTACGATGAGGCAAAAAAGCCATGCTTGGGGTATCTGAGCATCTCAGTGTGACCTGGATAGGGACTATGCAGTGGAGAATGATGTGGAATTGCAGAGTCTTTAATATTAGCTCTGTAATGGGGCTTTATCCAGTATTCATGGAGCGCAAAAGAAGTTTGCTAACGCATAGGGAGAACAGTGGGGGGGGGAGGGATTCCACAATTTTTTTTTAGAGAGAGATTTTTGCTATAGGGTGTATGCACTCACCAGAGGGAGATGAAGAGAGAAAGTGGGAAATCACCCCCTAGAGGGGATGGCCATGTACAATCCCTTCTCTACTCTCTTTTTGGGATTCTTGATACACATGCACATATGGGGCAT
Source organism: Tupaia belangeri chinensis (assembly GCF_000334495.1). Classification (NCBI taxonomy): domain Eukaryota; kingdom Metazoa; phylum Chordata; class Mammalia; order Scandentia; family Tupaiidae; genus Tupaia; species Tupaia belangeri. Next base: position 3,295,852 of record NW_006160005.1, on the reverse strand, counting down.
GAGTTTCAAGCCACGAGTTCAGGACTTGAATTGCAGTTGACCACATGGGAGTCTAGCACCCTAGCTATGCCACCTGCTGGCCCCATTTATTTTGTAAGAAGACATCCTTCAGTGTAATCTGCCTGTAGTGCCAGGGATTGAGGACTGAATAGATTGAAAAGTAGTTAATGGCAGAGATCAGTTTTAAAAGCAGATATAACAATACCCATTAGCGATTACACTGATAGTAGGGAGAACACTTCAGTGATGAGAGACTAGAAGTGGTGGACCATTAACAAGAAGATTCACATGCTTTGATTGACTACTAAAGCCTTTTCTACAGAAACAATACAATGTATTTAAAATGGCTAACCATAAGGGAACCAGCAGTTAGCGTAATGGCTATGTCGCTGGACTCCCACGTAGTCAACTGTGGTTCGCATCCCAGACCCAGTGGCTTAAAACTCACATCGCGCAAGTGTGCGTGGGTGCCCAAGATCCCAAGAGGAGAATGGAGGATAAGGGATTGTGGCGTGGCCATCCCTCCTGGGGGGTGATTTCTCGCTTTCTGTCTCTCTGTCTCTCTCTGTCTGTCTGGCAAGCGCACACGCCCTATAGCAAAAACCTCTCCAAAAAAAAGCGGCTAACCATGAATATTAATTAGATTGGTTATGAATGCAAGCAAAATACAATTTAGAGAGTAGGGATGTAAGAAATACAAATATTAGGTTGTTGGGAAAGTCATGACATATATTTCTAGGTTTTTCTATGCAAAAAATGCATCATGACTTTCCCGAATACCCAATAGCTAAGAGAGCAACTTGATATTTTTTCTGCTAACGTGTGACTATAATGAATCATTGCAAATTTTAATCTAGTCTTCTCAGTATGTCAAAACTTTGTTGTGAGGTAAGCAGGTAGTCTGATAATTAAGGAGTTGGACTCCCACATGAGCAACCACAGTTTGAGTCCTGGACCTGACAGCTTGCTTTCTCATTTCTCTCTCTCTCTCTCTCTCTCTCTCTCTGATGAGCACATGTGTCCTATAGAAAATTAAAGATAATAATAATAATAATAAAAGAAAAAGCTTCATTCTGCCAAAACCTGGAAATTTGCCCAATGTCTTCAATTGTATCCAAATGCTTCTAGGAGCTTCCCTCCATCTTACATATTCCCTCCACGGCAATCCTGGTGAGGACCACTCTGATTCTTTACTGTTGACAGAGGGCTGTGCTTCAATGGTGGATAGAGGGTGTCACAAGAATAGAGCATGCCTAGAGACCCCATCTGGTGGCAGCTCCTCACTGAAGTCCAAAATCTCATCCTAGGATTTGCAGACCTGCAAATCCTATTTCCTCAATGTTCAAAAATTAGTTGAGCTAAGGGACCAGCAGTTAGCATAATGGCTATGTCACTGGACTCCCATGTAGTCGACCACGGTTCGAGTCCCAGACCTGGTGGCTTAAACTTACGCTGGGCGCATGTGTGTGAGTGCCCAAGATCCTGAGAGGAGAATGGAGGAGAAGGGATTGTGGCGTGGTCATCCCCCCTGGGGGGTGATTTCTTGCTTTCTGTCTCTCTGTCTCTTTCTGTCTGTCTGGCAAGTGCACGCATCCAGTAAGAAAAAATCCTCTCCAAAAAAAAAAAAGAGAGAGAAAAAAAAAAATTAGTTGAGCTCAGAAGGGCTGAGCTAATAAATTTTGGCAAATTATTATAATTTACCATGAGAAACATATCTGCAAGAGGGGTCTGTTATTCACATCCCCCAGCCTAGCCAGCACAGCATATTTACTCTGTTTTACCATTTCCACAAGAGCCACGTTACAAATTGGAAGTTTCACCGATGAACAAGAAATTCCAGTAATGGGAAACAGATGTGTGCACAAATAATTGATGCCACTCGGTTTGGCTGTCTGATGCCTTCATCTCCCTCCAAAGAATATCCCACTCCACTTTAGGCAGCACCTGGTGACAATTTGCTCCAGTCGTACACAAAGCCTTTAGGAGAAAATATTACCTGAGGTACTGCTAATATTCACCTTGAAAGCAGAAAGGTATTGGGCAATATCAAGTTTCAGAATCACGATTTCAATAGAAATTGTTTCCCCAACCAATTTATTGAATAGCCAACATGTGTCTGGTCTGTTCTAAATTCCAAGCACCATGGTACAAACAGATCAACAAGCAAGACAAGTCCACCAGCGATAGATTCAGAATTCAGTAGGAAGTAGATGTGTTGATTGGTACCTCAATGCCGGGTGACGTTTGCTGTGATGAAGGTCTACTCTAAATATGAGGAGTGCTAGGACAAAGGGTCCTGATTCCGCCTATGAGCCAGCGGAGGCTACGTAGAGGTCTAGAAGCTTATGCTAACCCTATTTCGGAATGTGATTTTCACAACTGAAAAAAGCACATTTATATGATGGTACATTACGAATAAGACAATCATACAGAAAACCACTGCTAGCTTGTGATGTATCTCTTTTCATTTTGTATGTTATAATTTGTATGTATACATCGGGAATCATACAGTGCTATGCTGCTTTTAGATAGCATCACATCATGAATCCATTCCCATGCAATGTAATAAAAATACATTTTAAAAAATTACTGTGGGGACCAGTAGTTAGCGTAATGGCTATGTCGCTGGACTCCCGTATAGTCAACCATGGTTTGGGTCCCGGACCCGGCAGCTTAAACTCACGCCGGGCGCATGTGCATGCATGCCCAAGATCCACAGGGAGAATGGAGAGAAGGGATTGTGGTGTGGTCATCCCCCCTAGGGGGTGATTTCTCACTTTCTGTCTCTCTCTGTCTTTCTGGTGAGCACACGTGTCCTACAGCAAAAACCTCTCCAAAAAAAAAATTAAATAAATAAAATGACTGTGGGGTTGGCTCCAGAGCCTAGTGGTTAAGTGAGCCAGATTCCAGCCCCAGTGTCTTACAAAACATGCTGGCCACTCTTGCATGCATGCCTATACTTCAGCAGGATACGGAGGAAAAGAAATTGCAACATGACCACATTGCACTGAGAGGTACTTTCTCCCTCTCTCTCTCACCCTTCCTACTTCTGTCTCTAAGTCCCTCTGGCAAGCACAAGTGCCCTTTGGCAATTAAAACAAAACTTACTGTGGGCACAGCAGTTACACAATGCTCACAATGCTGAATCCATATGGAAAGGTCCAGGGTTTGCCTGCCTCTCTCTCTCTGTTTCCCTCTCTTATGGAAGAAATAAATAAATAAACTTAAAAAGAAAATATGGTTGCCCAGTTTTCCACCAACTGAACATATCTCAATTTATTTAACCAAACTTCTTGGCAAACATTTGGGTTATTTCCCGTTGTTCAGTATTATAAACAAGGCTGTAATGGAGAAGATTTAGATTTTATGTAAAAAGTCCTCTTCCTCTGTAAATGAAGAAATTGGGATCTAGGGAGCTAAAGTGATTCTCCTCCAAATCATATATGTAGGCACTATAAGGATTGGGTTTGAACTAGAAAAATGCATTTTGGGAAGAAGGAAGAGAGCTGGGTTCTCTGAGAGTTGATAGACTATCACGGGCAGGAAAAACATGATGGGCAGGGAAAGACGAGGCATTTGATGTGAGGAAGACAGGGGAATGGCAGGACTTAGATGAGGCTCGTACACCATGTGAGAATGCTCAGAGCTGGCACCAGCTTCTCTGCATGCAGCAGTGTGTGCTAGGGCAGCCCCACTGCACAACTTGACAGCGTATCAGGAACCTTAGGGAAAAACAAAACAAAACAAACAAACAAAAAATTTCAAGCAGCCTGACCCATGAAGTCCACTGCCAGGAATCTGCCCTAGGAACTTGACACAATGAGGAAGAGAAAGAAATATCTTTTTTCTCATCTATGACATGGTCCTGGCTGAAGGTGCTAGAACAGATGGATTACCAAGACCAGAAAATCTATTCAATGTAAGTTTCTGTGTGACACAGGAGCCTTCGTAAATGATGACCCGAAGGAATAGGGAGAACTGTACATTTTTATGCTTAGATTTGACGACGAGTCATGGGAAAAATGATTAGACAGAGGGACGTTGACCGCATCACCATAAACCATGGGAACTTGGTAAAGCCTGTTTATTTAGATTCTTCTCTATGTCCCTGTGCCTTCAGAGATACGAATGTGTATGAAGGTTTTATGGCCTACTTCAAAGGAAGGCCAGCTTGGTTTTATGGCTGCTTCAAGGGAGAAAAGGTGAGAGGAAGGTGAAATAGCCTTCCTGCTTCTGCCGTTTTCTCAAATGCCAAAGTGCCATATTTGGGGATATTTCCTTAACCCCACAGCATGTACACGGGGAGTCACTGAAGCACGTTTATCATAACCAAAAAGGAAAAAAGAAAGAAAAGAAATGAAAAGCATTTGTGTTAGGGAAAGGTGAAGTAAATGGTGGCCTATCCTGAAGTGACTGAGTAGTGTTCTATGATTAACTTTTTTTCTTTTAAAATGTGCTACTAATTTGGAAATTCATAATTATCTCTTTTTTCTCATTTTCATGTATTTTTTCTTAATCTCTGCAATATTTACCTCATCTGTTTTATCTATTGCTGCCTAGAAAAAATAAGTGGTTTAAGACAACCACCATCTCATTATATCTTCCGAGTCAAGGGTCAGGGATTTCAGGTTCATGGGGGGGTGGTCAACCCTCGGCCCCACGTGATATTAATGAGGGCATTCAGCTGCCCTCAGACTGGGCTGGAGGTTGCACAACGATTTTTTTAAATGCTGAGTGCCTGAGTAAGCATGGCTGGGAGGCAGAGTTCAGCTGTCCCCCACCCCCGCCCCCGCACTCCCCCTGTCCCTGCACAGGCTCTCGGGGGCTCACTAGCAAGTTTCTCTAGCAAGCTGATCTCACCCCACTGGTACCGCCTCTATCTAAAGTCTTTCAAACATACCCTGTGCTCTTTTCCCTCTGCAACTTTAGTGGGATCCCAGGAGAAAGAAGAAGTTAATATATGAAGTCAATCTTCTATATTTAATTGGAAAAGCATTGGGTTTTACTTAAATAAAAGACAAGTCATAAAATTTTTACATTCCCTTTAACCCAGTAATCCTCCGTCATAGAAGTAAATGATTAAGAAAGGACTGAGGGGGGACCAGCCGTTAGCGTAATGGTTATGTCACTGGACTCACATGTAGTCAACCACAGTTTGAGTCCCAGACCCAGTGGCTTAAACTCACGCCAGGCGTGTGTGCGTGCATGCCCAAGATCCCGAGAAGAGAATGGAGGAGAAAGGATTGCGGAGTGGCCATCCCCCCCGCCCCCGGGGGGTGATTTCTCACTTTCTGTCTGTCTTTCTCTGTCTTCCTGGCGAGCTCACGCACCCTATAGCAAAATCTCTCAAAAAAATAAAAAGGATTGAGGGACCAGCAGGAGGAGTGGTTAAGGTGCTGGATTCCCACAGGGTTGACCATAGTTTAAGTCCTGACCTTGGCAACTTAAAAAGCATGTCAGGGGTGTGTGCATGAGCGCCCAAAATCTCAAGAGGAAACTGGAAGAAATGGGATTATGGCGTGACTATCCCAAGGAGTGATTTCTCTCTTTTGGTTTCTTTGTCTCTGTCTCTCTGGTGAGTGATGCACCCTATAGCAAAGCTCTCTCAATAAATAAATAAGTAAATAAAACAATAAAATGATTAAACTAACACTATGAATACTAGAAATGTAAAACAGGTAGCAACTTAAATTTCCAACAATTTAAAATACAGTGATTACATATAAGATAATATTGAGTAGCTTTTTGGCCAGAGGGCATATGCACTTACCGGAGACAAACACAGGCCATGGGCGAGAAAGGACCCCTAAGTGGAACGTAGTCACATCACAATCCCTTCTCCTCCATTTCTCCATCCTGTCAGGATCTGGGGCATGCATGTGCATGTGCCCAGTGTGTTTTTCAAACCATCATGGCTGGGATTTGAACCACAGTTAACCATATGAGATCTGGCTCCTTTAGCTATTAGGCTTTGGGACTGCCCTATTGGGCAGCTTAAAAAAAAAAAATTAAGTGGAGGTAGCCAGTGGTGTGGTGATTAAAGCATCTAGATCCTTTAACATGGCAGACTGTAATTTTAATCCTGGACCTGGCAGCTTGAAAAACATGCCAGGCACATGTGCAAGTGTGCCCAAATTCCCGAGAGAAAAATGGAGAAGGAATTGCATCCTGGCTATCCCTCACTCTCTCTTACTCTCTCCTCTCCAGCTAATGCATGCACCTTATAGAAGAAAGAAAGAAGAAAAAGAAAAAGAAAGGAAGAAAGAAGAAAGAAAAAGAAAGAAAGAAAAAACAAAAAAACAAAACTTTGAGTGAGAAGACTAAGATGCAACATGGAGAAGTGTTTATGTCACAATGTTAAGTAGAAAGGATGGTTATATAACTACGTAAAATATATAAACATGGGGAGAAAGAACAAGAATTTTAGAAAGTATAGGAATTACGTGTGAGTGCTAATATCTTACATGGTGCTTTTTCTTCTGTTCTAAAAACTTTCTCTAATGTTATCACACTGGTATTGCAATTTACAAACATACCACCCTCCCCCTCCTTCCAATGTGGTTATTTTGTTGTAACAGGACATTAACAAAATGCGTCTGAGCCTAGGCACAGATGGGATGCTTTGGGTTGGAAGTTCCTGCAGCTGATCTGCTGCCCTGCCCTGAGCACCTCTTCCCATCTGCAGCAGCTGGGGCACCTGGGAGACAGAACAGACAGCGTGGGTTTGTGCCTGTGAGCTGGCTGTTGCGAAACACATTGCACTTTGCACCTTGGTGCCTGCCTCCTGGCACCGAGAGACACACAGTTCTTCCCTGAGCAGCTTGCTTAAAGTTTTGTTTTTGTTGTCCTCTAAGTATGAATCTTATCCCCAAATGTGGAATGTCTCATTATCTAAAAGACACCAGAAAGCTCTGCTCTTGGTATACACAGAAGGAAAAATGTTACTGTGGCGTCTGCCATTCCATAGTTTACACCATCTTGTAGTTAGGTGAAGCATTGGGAATCGAGTCCCTGCAGGGCCACACCTGGGAGAAGTGGCTCCGAGTGTCACTGCTAGGGATGCTGAGCACAGACTAAAGCCACCCCTCTGACCCCATCTAACCAGCTCCAGAGCATGTGACTCAGACTTAAGCACCTCAAGTGGAAGTGGAAATGCTTAGACATACTCCAGTCTCTCCTCCTGGACTTCACACAGATTCCCCCATCCCATGAAGCTGTCGGCCAGTTTCTGTTCCACCCTGCAGTGAGGGTGAGCTTTTCAGTGTCCGATGTCAGGACCATCTTCCACACATTGCACTGACTACCACATCTCTGCAAGTAACTATTTTTTTCTTTTTTTAGGTTTTTGCTGTAGGGTGTGTGCACTTGCCAGAGAGAGACAGACAGATAGAGACAGAGAGAGGGAAAGTGAGAAATCATACCTTGAGGGGGATGGCCATGCTGCAATCCCCCTCCTTTATTCTCCTCTAGGGAGTTTGGGTATGCACACACATGCACCAAGCATGAGTTTCAAGCTATCAGATCCAGGACTTGAACCTCAGTTGGCCATGTGGGAGTCTAGTGCCTTAACCATCATACCACCTGCTGGCCCCCTGTGCAAGTAACTCTTATATGCCCTGTAACACACTGTTTCCAACTGTGTGCCCAGCATTATTCTCAGTATTTTATATATGTTAACTTAGAGTCTAATTTCCTGAGGTGGATGCTAATGTTACCCCAATTTATAAAGGAGGGTAGTGGAGACCGGAGAATTTAAGGCCAAGGTCAAAGTCACATGGTAAAGCAGCAAGGATGAGAACACCAGGCCTGGAGAACTCTGGAGGCCAAGCACTCTGCACTGCCCCTTGAGTATAGACCTGCTTATAAAACCTGCCTCTGCCCTCCAGAGCCAGATCAAACACTCTATATATCCTCTCTATATCCCAACTATTCAAATGTTTTTCTTTTTTCTTTGTTAAAGGCACATGTGCTCACCAGAGAAAAAGGGAGAGTACGAAATTACCTCACCCTGGGGGGTAGGGGTAGTGGATGACCATGCTGCAATCTCTTCTCTATTCTCCTCTCAGAATTTTGGACACACAAGTACATGTTGCCTGGCATAATTTTTTAAGCTGCCAGTCCAGAACTTGAGCCCAGTAGTCAGACACGTGACACCCAGCTGCCTTAACCTCCCCTCCACCTGCTCGCCCCACTATTCAAATATTTGAACACTACCAAGTCTTTCTACCATTCTTTCTTCATTATTATTATTATTTTTTTTTAGAGAGAGAGGTTTTTGCTATAGGGCTTATGCACTCACCGGAGAGACAGAGAGAGACAAAGAGACAGAAGCAAAAAATCACCTCCCCCCCGGGGGAGATGGCCACACCACAGTCCCTTCTCCATTCTCCTCTCAGGATTTTATGCATGGGCAAATATGTGCCCAGCATGACTTTAAGCCAGTGGGTCTAGGACTTGAACTGTGGTTGACTACATGCAAGTCCAGTGACATAACTGCCACACCATATACTTGTCCCCTTTCTATCATTCTTAATTAGAACATACTTTATATTATTCATAGGAAGAGGCAGAACATGAAACACAAACAAACAAAGGATGCCTCAGAACAGACATTTGGCTCATCAGAAAGGATGCTATGTTTCTGCTGATTAAACCCCAGCCAGCATAGACATCTTAAAGGGTAAGTCTGGTCCACATTTAACCTAATATTCAGTGCATTTTTAAAAATTACCACCTTTTTTCCCCAAAGAATTTTAAAAAGAAGGTCTGTTTTAAAACAATAATAATGTTTTATCTCACGGTGCAAGATTATTATCATATCGTGTACAATCTCATGCTTCGGGAGTGCTTCTCAGTGATGGTTCAGTTGCATTCTTCATCTTGTCACTTTTTGTGCACTCGGTATCTCAGTAACCAGACAGCATTAATTCTCAACGGTAGGTCCTCAGGAATGGCAGTGGCAAGTATTGGTATTTTTCCTTAAGAAGTGAGGACTATTTGGATCAAAGGTGGACTGAGAAAACAAGAGATTTCTCATTGAAAACTACTTGCCACATCCTGGTTGAAATCGAGATAACAAAATCCAAATTTGAAGGCTGAGTGTCTCAACTCAGGGGAAATGGCACGTGACTGCCTAATTTGCTCTTCAGCTGGACTTGAGGCTCCATATTTGTATATGTTTGTTGCAGCTGTTGTATGTGCTTTTAAATAATGCCTCCCTGAGTTGGCTCCCGACAGCAAAATTGAAAATGAAATCTGCAATTAATGGAAAGGAGACTGTTTTCAACAATTCAGCCATTTGTGCTAAGTCCGGTCTTGCTGGACAATCCTTACATCAGATCCCTCAACTTAAAATTATAATATTTTATTAGAGGAAAAGGATTATGGTGTGGCCATGCTCCACTGGGGGCTGCTTTCTCTCTCTCCTTCTCTCTTTCTCTCTAGTGAGCACATGTGCCCTCTCACAATTAAAAAATATGATATTTTATGTCTGAAGTGACAGTTCAAGCTACTTAAGATATAAAATAGGTCATTGAGAAATACCACTTCGGTCAAACTTCTTGAAGTTGCCAATATATACCAATTTTTTTTTCTACTAGCCAAATTCCCTTATTTATTTGTTGGCTAATTTTGTTTATTTACTTATCTACTTATCTCTTTACTTATTGTTGAAAAGTTAAATAGTTCTTTATGACAAACAAACAAACAAAAAAAAAATAGCCCCTCCTACTTTTCAATATCCTTAATTGTAATTCTCTAGATGCAACAACTTATAATTCCTTTAGCTGTCACCTCTACACAATACCTTTGGTATTTCCCCCTACCTTCCTAAAGAATATTCTTATAGTCCTTGACTTTTTACCCCCCTCCATTACTAGATATTGTCTCTCGAACTTCTTCTGTGGGCAACAAGAATTTAGCTCCCTTACTGCAACTCTCCCAGCCCCCACCAGACACAGACTGATCCTCCCCCTGGCCCCACCAGACACACAGACTGATCCTCCCTATCCTTCAGAAGGTAGGCTTGTCTTACTTTATTTAGGTGCATGTTAACTACTTAACTGATTGTTACTACATACAGATCATCTCTTATTCAGAGTGCTTGGGACCAAAGGTGTTTTGTATTTTGGGTATTTCAGGTTTCAAAATATTTGTGTATATATGCTGTGATATCTTGGGGGAAGGGACCTAAGTCTAACATGAGATTCATTTATGTTTCATATACACCTTATATACATAGGTTAAAGATAATTTTTTGTAATATTAGAGGCTGGGATGGGACAGAGGATGGATAGAGTGAGGTTGGTAAACTGGAACAAAAATACGCTTAGGAGAATTACGCTCTAGTGTTCTACAACACAGTCATGATTATAGCTCAAAAAAAAAAATCATGTATTTCAAAATATCCAGAAGATTTTTAAATGTTTCCAAACACAAAGAAATGGTAGATGTTTGAGGCGATGGATATGCTATTTTCCTGCTTCGATCACTATACATGTTATACCTAGATCTAAATATCACATTGTAAACCATAAATATGCACATTACTATGTATTAACTAAAAATTAAAAATACATACAAGGGTACCTCAAAAGCTCATAGAAAATGAAATTCTAGTATGAGTTCATTTTGTTGTTATTTTGAAATCTACTCACAGTTTCTTCATAATACACATTTTCACAAACTTTATGAAGACTTTGCATATGCGGCATTTTTGAATTGCAACATTTGATTATGACCTGCTACATGAGGTGAGGTACAGAATTTTCCACTTGTGGCTTTATATTGGTGCTCAGCAAGTTTCAAATGTGGGACCATTTGGATTTTTGAAGTAAGGATACCTGACCCATACTATTTCATGGTTGAGCCATTTAGTCCTCTCTGAATTTTTTTTAAGGTTTCAGCCATAGGGAGTGTGCACCTACTGGAGACAGAGACAATGAGAGGGAAAGTGAGAAATCACACCCCAGAGGGATGGCACATGGCAACCCCTTCTTTTCCATTCTCTTCCTGGGATTTTGGGCATGCACATGCATGTGCCTGGTATGATTTTCAAGCCTTTAGGTCTGGGACTCGAAATGTGTATGGTCATGTGGGAGTCCAGCTTCTTAACCACTATGCCACCTGCTGGCCTCTGAATATGGTTTTATTTTTTCTGATTCTCTTAGTTGCTTTGTTCTCCAAGTACCGATCACCAATTTTCTCCAATCTCTCTCTACATTAGGTAACCTGTGTGGCTGATCTTCCTCCACCCTCTCCACCCTTGGGGCCCTTCCTCCTCCTGTTCCTGGAATCTTGACCTATCACCATTCTTCAGGAAGTCTTCCATCTTTTGCCTGGCAGATCCCTCATTTTCCTGGATTCCGTTTGTTTTTTTCTTTATTTACTTCTTTTATGTACTTTTTATTTACTTTTTTGTTTCAATAGTTCATCTGTCGGCAATTTCTTGAACAAGTGGGCAAGTAGGCACAGGATGTAAAACTTTTTAGATTTCTCAGATACGCTCATTCTACATTCATATGCAATTGATAATTTGACTAGTTCTAGAAATCAGATCTAGAAATTTCATCTTGAAATATCGAAAGTATTCCTTTGTCATCTAGCTTCCATAGTTGTTGAAGAAGCTAATGTATGTGACCTCTCTCTCTCTCTGTCTCTCATTTTTTCATCTTGAATCATTCTGTCTTTTCCAAGTGTCCTAAAATTATGTAGCAGTGGAGTTTTTTGTTTTTAGAAAAATTCTATTGAAGTATATATTTGATTTGCCTTTTTACCTGGAAATGCATACAGCTCAGAATTGGAGATTTCACTCAAATATTTCTTCAGAAAACTCCTCCATGGGCTGGCCCCATAGTGCAATGGTTAAGTGCAGTGCTAAGGGAGCTGGATTCCATAGGGCTGACCACAGTTTGAACTTTGGTCCCTGTAACTTGAAAAACATACCAGGTATATGTACATGTGTGCCCCAACTGGATTATCTGACCATGCCACATTGAAAGGTTCTTGCTCTCTCTTTGGCAAGCATATGTACTTACTGGCCCATAATTTTTTTAAAATTTTTTTAAATTAAAAAAAATTATTTCATCCATTTTCCCTGTCCTCTCCTATTCTTCAGCTGTCAAATACCAAATTAATCTGCTTGGCTTCTTGTTTCTTTTATCTTTCTACTCGACTTGAGAAGAAGTCTCTCAACATCATCTTCCAAAATTTATATTGAATGCTTCATTCTTCTCCTATTTTTAACTTTAAAAAGCTTTGTTTCTTTCTCATCCACTATTCCTTTTTATAAAATGCCGATTCTGTTTCACAGTGCAGTACATTCCCCTATGTCTCCACAATGTAAACAAAAGATTCTTTGAGCTTCATTTCCCCTGCCAATGTTGCCTCCACTTTCTCTGAGATTCTTCTTTTCTATTATCTCACATCTGTCATGACAGCAGTTTTTCCTCAGAGCTGGGTGGCCCTCAATATTGAGGCACTGCAAACCTAACAGAAATGTCTGTGTTTGTGAGCAGAATCTTTGACTAAAGCAATCTGATCGAGGTTGTTTTACTGGATAGTTTCTAACTATTAATTTCAGTGTATTTTTTTTTTCCCTTGGTTGAGTCATGTTCCTGAGAGATGGTCTTTCTATCTCTCCTCTTGAGATGTGGCCTCATTGACAGCCTTGAAGAAGCCTAATGAGAAGAGGAATCTGGGTAGTTTCATCGTTAAGTATACAGGCTTCTGCTTTCTTCTCCATTTTCAGTAGGACATCCTACCCACAGCTATGTTTAGAATCCCTGAATTTAGAGTCTCCCTGGTTCAGATCTCTAAGGAGTTCATTTTCAGTCTTCTCTCAGGATGTTGGATGATGTCACTTAACAGCTGGGACTTGGGGACCAGCAGATGGCGTAGTGGTTATGTTGCTGGACTCCTATGTAGTCAACTGCAGTTCAAATCCCAGACCTGGCAGCTTACAACTCATGCCAGGCATGTGTGCATGCATGCTCAAAATCCAAAAAGAAGATTGGAGGAGAAGGGATTGTGGCATGGCCATCCCCGCCCTGGGGAGTGATTTCTCACTTTCTGTCTTTCTGTCTGTCTGTCTCTGTCTCCAGGGGCTTTCAGGAGGAAGCTGTGATAAAAGTGTTCTACGTGATACATTTAACAAACCTTGTACATATCAAGTTTTATTTCATTTATTTTTGTTTTTTAATGCCAGAGGTGCATGTATATGCTACAGAGAGAATGAGAGGAAGTATCCCCCCATGGCATACAGTTACACTGCAGTCCATTTTTCTCCATTTCTCCATGCTACTAGGATCCTGAACAACTGTGCACATGCATCTGGCATGCTTTTCTAGCAGCTGGAGTTAGAATTCCAACTGCTATCAGCCACGTGGGATCTGCTTCCATTGCACAGCACTAAATCACTGCTCCATAAACTGGCCCTATTTTATTTTTTATGTCAACAATGTACAGTAATAAGCTAATAGCAGTGGTTGCTTCCATAGGAGGGAGACTAGAGGAAGATGAGTTCATTGTGAGATCTGCAGGTGGCATGACAGTTAAGGCGCTAGACTCCCACAAAGCCAACTATGGTTCAAGTCCCAAACCTGGTCGTTTAAAAAGCATGCTTGATATGTGTGCATGCTTGCCCAAAATCCCAGGAGGAGAATTAAGGAAAAGGGATTGCAATATAGCCATTCCCTCGGGGGGTAGATTTCTCACTTTCCTTCTCATTGTCTCTCTCTGGCAAGCATGTTCACCCTATGGCCAAAAACCTAAAAAAGAGAGAGAGAGAATTCATAGTTTCTCAATGTGTGTGTGTGTGTGTGTTGTGTGTGTGTGTGTGTGTGTGTTGTGTGTGTGTGTGTGTGTGTGTGTGTGCATGTGTGTGTGTATGTTGTCAGGAAAGTCATAATGTATTTTTCTGTTTTTCTATGCAAAAATGTATCATGACTTTCTAGACAGCCCAATATATTCTTTTCGACCTTTTAAAGTTGGCATCACGTGCAAAGATTGCCTTTTCAAAACTGACTCATCAGTATAACAAAAGCCAAACTAAAAAAACTTACTGCTCTAACATCTTCCTTTCCACAGCTAGCATAGGTTAGGAGAGTGTCATTGTCCCTGCCCATTTGCTCATGCACCTTGCTGCCAGACATAAGTTCAAAGTTGTCAGGCTTTTCCTACATGCATAATTGTCACAATTTCTTTCCATCTTGCATTGTGGTTAGTGGAGATGTGTGGGCCACCAACTTTACCAGCAGCTAGCACTGTTAACTGACATATAGATGTGATTGTGCTCTCTGCTTTCCAAACTGATTTTTTTATTATTTTAATTTCTAATTTATAGGTAAGCTATCTAGACTTATGGGGTACAGTTTAGTCTTTCAAAACACACATACATTGTGCAATGATCAAATAGGGCAGTCATGAAGGACCAGTGCCTTGTATGGCCACTGTCACCACCGACCGCCTAGTGCTCACTCTAACACACAGGCCAAGAATGGATTTATACCCAGCATGTGGACTTGTGCAATTACAAGGTAAATGTGAAAAAAAAATAAATGATTCGATGTGGTATTCACTGAGAACCTACAAAGCTAGGAGGATCTTCTAATGAAGGACTCTTGCCAATTGTTGGTTCTCCTTCCTTTATGTGAGTGCAAGATTTGTCATGACCTTTGTATCCAGTGCTTTTTTGGTTTTGTTTTTTTGTTTGCTTTTTTTCGCTGTTCTTTTTTAGTTTTGTTTTAGATTTTTTTCATAGGGTACATGTGCTTTCTAGGGAGAGACAGTGAGAAGGAAAGTGAGAAATCAACCTCCAAGGGGTAGCTACACCACAGTCCCTTCTCCATTGTCCTCCTGAAATTCTGACCATGCACATATACACGCCCCCTCAAGATTTTCAAGCCATCAGGTCCAAAATTTAAAACACAGTTGGCCATGTGGGAGTTCAGTCCTCAACCACCATGCCACCTACTGGCCCCTGTATCTTATTTCATGAGCTTCTCACCAATGGTGTGACTTGTTATCAAAAAAGCAACCTTAAATGATGACCTCTACAATTTTAGCCTTTTTCCTATCCATTACTAGACTGGAAAACATGGTCTGTGCTTGTTCCTTAATAATTCAGTTAAATTAGTTAAAGGTCATGGGCTTTGTTTGCAAATGACACAAAAGCTCTTATGGTTTTACACCACAGATTGCCATGAACAATACACAGAGCACACAGGGCTGGACCCCAGTCATGGCTATCCAGTGAAATCCAACTTTTAGTGAGTTGTAGCCATGTTTCTTGTTCACTGTTTCCTTATGCAGTTGCTTATCTAAAATGATCAGATTTGAAGAATCTTATTCATTATTTTTGTGATAGTCTTGATTAGTAGTATTCCTATTCTTTCCATTACTATTTTAAATAACCTTTTCTAAGAATAGTGTTAGGTTTATAGAGCAGTTGTGAAGATACTACAATATCCCCATGTACTCCACATCTAATTTACCCTCTTGCTAACATCTTACATTACTATAGCCACTATATAGTTACAAATACAAAGAGACTTCAAAAAGTTCATGAAAAAGTAAAGTTAAAGTATGACTTCTTTTTGGCGAAAAAAAAAAAAAACAATGAAATTCACCCATACTTTTTTCATAATAAGCATTTTCTGTTGACTTTTTGAAGATTCCACATAGTCATTGGTCACAACCAATGAATCATTATTGACTCGCATTATTTTTTAAGTATTATTATTTTAATTTTATTATTATTATTTTGTAATAGTGCATGTGCACTCACCAGAAAGAAAGAGAGAAAGTCAGAAAGCAAGCCTCCAGGTCCTGAGGTTTGAACTGCAGTTGGCCACGTAGGAGCCCAACACCTTAACCACTACTGGCCCCTAAATAAATGTTTTTAATTTGTATTTTAAGGTCCACTCTCTGTACATACTATAAAACTCTGTAAATTTAGACAATGCAGGGTATCATGTTCCCATCATTTTATCATACAGAATATTTTCAGCACCTTAAAAATACTCTTGTGCTACACCTATTTGATGCTATCTCTCTTCAAATCCCTTAAAACCATGATCTGTTTGCTATCTCATAGGTTTTGTCTTTCCCAGAACCATACAGCCTTTTCAGACCAACATCTTTCACAGAGCATTATGTATAGAAGTTTCATCCATGTTTTCATGACTCTCGATAGCTCTTTTTTTCCTATCACCAAATGGTTTTACAATATGTGCATGTCCCATAGTTTGTTCATTTAACCACCTATTGAAGAATATCTTGGTTGCTTCCAGTTACTATTCATGTTCACATACAGGCTTTTGGACATAAATTTTTAAATCAAGAGGGTAAATACCTAGGAATACAATTGCTGTATATTATGGTGAGATTACACTTAGCTTCCTAAGAAACTGTGTTCCAGAGTGACTGTATCATTTTGCACTCCCTCCAGCAATGATTAAGAATTCATATTGCTCTATAGGTTCCTAGCAATTAATATTGTCAGTCTTCTAGGGTTTAGCCATCCTAATGGATATATAGTGGTATTTTGTTGTGGCTTTCATTTGTGGTTCCATTATGACTAATGATATTGAACATCTCTTTATTTGTTTATTTGCTATCTACAATGTTCTTTAGTGAGGAGCTTGCTTAGATTTTTCTTCCATTTTTAAATAAGGCTGTTTTCTTATTGCTGATGTTTAAGAGTTCTTTGTTCCTTTCAGATATAAGTTCTTCATGCATGCTTGTACACATTTCCTCTCATTATGTGGCTAATCTTTTCACTCTTAACAGCATCTTTTTTTTTTTTTTTGGAGAGGTTTTCGCTATAGGGCGCGTGCGCTCGCCAGACAGACAGAGAGAGACAGAGAGACAGAAAGTGAGAAATCATCCCCCGGGGGGATGGTCACGCCGCAATCCCTTCTCCTCCATTCTCCTCTCGGGATCTTGGGCACACATGCACACGCGCCCGGTGTGAGTTTTAAGCCACTGGGTCCAGGACGTGAACCACGGTCGACTACGTGGGAGTCCAGTGACATAGCCATTATGCTAACTGCTGGTTCCCTCTTAACAGCATCTTTCACACAGTAAAAATTTTCACTGTGGACCAGGCCATGGCCTTGTGGTTAAGGTGGATGGATTCCACATGGCTAGTTGCACAGTTCAAGTCTTGAACTTGGCAGCTTGAGAAACATGCTGGACTCATATGCATTTGTGCCAAAATCCTGAAAGGAGGTAGAAACAGAGATGTTGTACAGTTTAATCATAGTGTGATGAGATACAGATTTTTTTTTGTTTTGGAGAGGTTTTTTTTTTGGCTATAGGGCGCAGGCTATGGTTTTCGCTATAGGGTGTGTGCGCTCGCCAGACAGACAGAGAGAGACAGAGAGACAGAAAGTGAGAAATCACCCCCCAAGGGGGATGACCACGCTGCAATCCCTTCTCCTCCTTTCTCTTCTCGGGATCTTGGGCACGCATGCACACATGCTCGGCATGAGTTTAAGCCACTGGGTCCAGGACTCAAACTGCAGTTGACTACATGGGAGTCCAGCTACATAGCCATTACGCTAACTGCTGATCCCTATATAGATTTTTTGATAGTTTTGTGTGTTGGTATTTATCCTGTCTGTTATTTTCTGAGTTTCTTAAATTTGTAGTTTTGGTGCCTGTCATTTATTTTGGAAAATTCTTGACTATTATCACTTGAAATGTTTCCCTGTTCTGCTCTCTCTTTCATCTCTTTCTGGAATTCCAATTATGTATATGCTATATATTTTTTATATTGCCCAAGAGTTCTTAGGTATTCTGTTCTCTGTTCTTTTTTCTCTTTGCATTTCACTTTGGGAGATTGCTATTGACCTTCAAACTCAAAGTTTACTTATCTGTTCCTCTGTTGTGTCAAGTCTCCCAACAAGCCCATCATTTCTGTTACAGTGTTTTTAATTTCTAGCAATTCCTTTTGAGTTTTTTCTTTAAGTTTTTCATTATATATAAATTGTTTTCCTAGTTCTCTATATGATAATTCCAAAATCTGTGCATAGCTGTGCCTGGATCTGATAATTGCTTCATCTCTTCATACTACCTTTTTTGACCTTTGCCCTTTTCCCCCCTTTGGAGAGGTTTTCGCTATAGGGCGCCTGCGCTTACCAGAAAGACAGATGAGGAGAGAGAGAGAGAGAAAGCGAGAAATCACACACCACAATCCTTTCTCCTCCATTCTCCTCTCGGGATCCTGGGCACGCATGCACACGTGCGGCGTGAGTTTAAGTCACCGGATCCGGGACTTGAACCACTGTCAACCACATGGGAGTCCAGTGACATAGTCATTATGCCAACTGCTGGTCCCACTCTCACCATCTTTGACAAATCCACTTCCACTTATTAGAAACATTAGCATTTACAATTCAACTACAACTTAACTGTGTGTGTAATTACAAGTATTTATTCTTAAAGCCTTCCTATAAAACTACATTATTAAATATTAAACTGCTTTTAGATGTGGTAAAAATGGTTCAGGCTTTTGTAAAGATTTATTTTAAATCTATGCTAATTAAGACGGACTGGCTTTTCCATAAAATACACAAATAGAACAAAAGAAGAGAATACAAAGATCTAAAGCAAATCTATACATGTAAGGAAATTCGATATATAATAAGTATGGATTTGTGAATTAATGAAGAACAACCATATGATAACTGGGTCCATGTCAATTCGAACCTACCTTACATTACATGCAAAAATTGGTAGAAATATGGAAGTTGGTGATATCAAGTATTGGTGTGAATATGGAACAAAAAAATAAGACCTCCAAAAAACTGATGGTGGCATAATTTTTTTAAGTTGCTCTAGAAAATAAATTGGCATTTTCTAGTAAACTTGAAGATATGTGTAGCCTACAATCAGGAATTCCCAACTGCCTATCCTAGAACAGCAGTTCATAACCCTGTCAGATACAATGCCATCTTCAGATAACATTAGTTTGTTAGTTTGGTGCAAAAGTAATTGTGGTTTTGGACTGTGAATTTTAAATAATTATAACTATGCTCAAACATGTTTTTATTCATCAAAATAGGAATCAATACAATCAACACATTTTTCCAATGAAAAATAAGTTGTTTTTGAGCAGCTCCGGCGGCAGGAGGAGCGGTAGGGTTTATCCGCTCAATTCCGCAAAGGTTCTAGGCGCGTCAGGACCTCATCAGGCACCCAGCACGCACCCTGTTCGCAGCCAAGATGCCCAAGAGGAAGGTCAGCTCAGCCGAGGGGGCGGCCAAGGAAGAGCCCAAGAGGAGATCGATCGGTGAGGTTGTCAGCTAAACCTCCTGCAAAAGTGGAGACGAAGCAAAAAAAGGCAGCAAGGAAGGATAAATCTTCAGACAAAAGAGTTCAAACAAAAGGGAAAAGGGGAGCAAAGGGGAAACAGGCTGAAGTGGCCAATGGAGACACTAAAGATTTACCTGCAGAAAATGGAGAAACTAAAAATGAGGAGAGTCCACCCTCTGATGAAGCAGGCGAGAAAGATGTCAAGTCTGAGTAATATCATATACCATGTCTTATCAATGGTCCCTGTCTCCCTTCTTGTACAGTTTTTTAGTAGCTCTAGAAACATTTTTTAGAAGGAGAGAACCCCACCTCATCCCATTTTTTAAGTGCAAATGCTTTTTTTTAAGAGGTGAAATCATTTAGTGGTTGTTTTTTTTCAGTACAACCAGAAAATAGTGGGATATTGACTTATAGGAGGCTCTGACTCTCTTGCGTGTCAGCTTAACATTCCATAGGTGGGGGCAGGTGGGTAGTTTTTATATCCTAAATACAAAGCATACTAAATGGCAGTTTGGAGTCACAGTCATGCATTTAATGTGTCTTGAATATTTTAAAT
>NW_006160005.1:3203606-3275757 GCF_000334495.1 Tupaia belangeri chinensis | reverse complement strand
TATGATACTAAATTGTGATTTGGTGGGACTTACATAACAGCTTTCAACATCTGAAGACAGTGGTTCTTGATATCCTCTTAAGGAAAATTTGCCTACAAATTTGAAGCTGGAACGTCACTGGAATAACTTAAAAAAAATCACTATACTTAGCTTTTTAAAATTTTGGTGCGTATGTTAAGAATTGGGTACAAATTGAAATGTCTGTACTGATCCTTGACACAACCAATAAATCTCAATTACAAAAAAAAAAAAGTTGTTTTTGTTTTTGTTTTTGTTTTTGTTTTCCTGGAGCATAAAAAACATCCATTCTTCGAACTCTTGGAAAGTATCTTCTGTATCCTACTGGTTGTGGAAGTGTTTTCCCTTCAAAAAGTTGTTGAGCTATTTGAAGAAGTGGCAGTCAGTTGATGAGAAGTCAGGTGAATATTAAAGATGAGACGCAATTTGAAGCCCAATTCTTTCCATTTTTGAAATGTTGTTTGTGCCATGTGCAGTTGGTGTTGTCCTGAAGAAATAAATTCTTTCTATTGACCAATGCTGGCAGCAGGCATTGTATTTTCCAGTGTGTCTCATTGATTTGCTGAGCATACAACTCAGATGTAATGGTTTTGAAGGGATTTAGAAAGCCATAGTGGATCAGACCCCACTAAACAGTGACCATTACCTGTTTTTGGTGCTAGTTTGGCTTTCAGAAGTGCCTTGAAGCTTCTTCTTAGTGCAACCACTTAGCTGGTCATTGCTGGTTGTCCTATAAAATCCACATTTCATCACGCGTCACAATCCAATCAAGAAATGGTTCATTGTTGTTGTGTATAATAAGAGAATGCAACACTTGAAAACAACGATTTTTAAAATTTTGGTCAGCTCATGAGGCACCACCTTATGGAGCTTTTTTACCTTTCAAGTTTGCTTCAAATACCAAATGACAATAGAAGTTGCCAAGGTCAACATTGAGTTCCTTGGCAACTTCTCATGTAGTTGTAAGAGGATCAACTTCTATGATTGCTCTCAGATGGTTGTTGTCAATTTCTAATGGCTGGCCACTACACTCCTCATCTTCAAGACTCTCATCTCTTTGCAGAATTTCTTGAACCACTACTGCACTGTATGTTGGTTAGCAGTTCCTGGGCCAATGCATTCTTGATGTTGCAACTGGTCTCCATGGCTTTATGACCCATTTTGAAATTGAGTAAGAAATAGGGCCAGCAGGCAGCATAGTGGTTAAGGTGCTAGACTCCTACATGGCCAACCACTGTTCAAGTCTCAGACATTGGAAATGTCTGATGCTTGTGCATGTGTGTCCAAAATCCCAGGAGGAGAATGGAGGGGAAGGCATTATGGTGTGACCATCTCCCCTAAGGGGTGATTTCTCACTTTCTCTCTCACTGTCCCCCCATGTCTCTCTCTGGCAAGTGCACCTGCTCTATGGCAAAAGCTTATTAAAAAATAAGAAATTGAATAAGAAAATCACTTGAACTCACTTTTGGTCTAACATAATTTTCTAGTTTAAAATACATATAAAATAAATAGCAAGTAATAAATTATTAGGAAAAAACAATAAATGCACATTAAAATGATGTATAATAATAGAACCACATTTAGTTAAGAATGTATTCAATATCAAACAACAAATTTCAACAGTGTAAAACCACAATTACTTTTGCACCAATCTAATAAATAGTTCATAACACTCTCTTTATCATCCTAAAATGAAATTTACAAAAAAAAAATAACTTACCTACACATATAATTTTGAAAAATCAATATAAACCAGAAAATCAAGAATGGCTCACCCTCTAGTTCATAGACCACACCTCTCACTGCATTTACACATGGTAGAAGGAGCAAGCAATAAAACAAACTAAATTGTCATATGATTTCGAGCAATTGATGATGTATAAGAAGGAAGCTTGACTTTCCCCAAGGGAAAGCAGATGGCATAATGGTTACGTCACTGAAATCCCACAGTTGACCGCGGTTTGAGTCTCGGACCCGACAGCTTGAAACTCATGCTGAGCACATGTGCCTGCATATGTGTCCAAGATCCCAAGAGGAGAGTGGAGGAGAAGGGATTGCACCATACCCATCCTCCCCCAGGGAGTGATTTCTTGCTTTCTGTCTCTATCTGTCTCTCTGGTGAGTAAATGCACCCTGTCGCAAGAATCTCATTAAACATTAACTCTCCATGACCTTCTTCCCCCAACCCCTGACAACCACCATTCTTTCTCTTCCTATAAATTTTATTACTGTAAGTATCTCATGTAAGTGGGATTACACAGTATATATTTCACTGGCCTTGTTTATCTCATTTAGTATAATGTCTTTGAGGTTCATCCATGTTGTGGTATGTGTCAGAATTTCCTTCCTTTTTAAGGCTGAATAGTAATCATTGTATATATGAACTACATTTTGTTTCTCCATTAATCTGTCAATAAACACTTAGATCACGTTTACCATTTGGCTATTGTAAACATGCTGTAAGCATGAGCATGAGTATCTGTTCAAGTTCCTGCTTTTGAATTTTTGAGTATATATCCAGAAGTAGGAATTTCTAGATCATATTGTAATTCAAGTTTCATTTTTTTAGTAATTACCACACCATTTTCCACAGCAGCTGCACTATTTTGCATTCCTAGCAGTAATGCAAAAGGGTTCCAATTTCTCCATATCCTAACCAACACATTTTTTCCTTCTTTTTTGATAATATCCACCCTAATGGATGTGAAGAAGTATCTCATTGTAGTTTTGATTTGTATTTCTCTAATGATTAGTGATAGTGAGGATTTTTTCATGTGCTTGTTAGCCATTCGTATATTTTCTTTTTTGAAAATTTTGCAAGAAAATGCATGCACTTGGCAAAGAGAGACATAGAGAATGAGAAAGGGACAATGAGAAAGCATCCCAATGGGGAATGGCCACAGAGAACCCTTCTCCTCAATTTCTTCCTTCTTTTGAGATTTTGGGCATGCACACATACACACCCATCATGTTTCTCAAGTCACAAGGTCTAGGACTCAAGTCATGGTCAGTCATGTGGGATCAAACCACTCTAACCACTATGCCATAGGCTGGCTTGCCATTGGGATATTTTCTCTGTTGAAATGTCTATTCAAGTTCTTTGCTCATTTTTTTAGTTGGGTTGTTTAATTTTTGCTGTTCTTATTCAATTATAAGAGTTTTTCACACATTTGAGGTATTAATCCTTTATCAAATACACGATTTTCAGATACTTCTTCCCATTCTAAGGGAAGTACTTATTGGACTAAAATAGAACATAACTTAGTGCAGAATCAGCGTAATGTATCCCTTACTAAGGCAGGTTGGAACAGGGATGTTGAACGGGCAACTCAAGTACCACCAATGGAATTGTTCCTGTAATGAGATTTTCCAAAATGACAAATAGTAAAGTTCTGAACCAAATAAAGTGCTTTAAAAAAATTACATAGCAGTTATGGTCTTAAATGACTCATGTCGCTATAAGCTATATAGGAAACTTTGTGGTTGTATTTTTATGTAAAGTAAAATTATTTTATAGATTTAGATCATTACAAACTGAGTTTTCACCTTAATGTCTGGCAGAACACTCCAAACTCTTGGGAGATGTCAGGACACATCTTAGTTTATAAGAGTGTATTAGAGGGAACCAGCAGTTAGCATAATGGCTATGTCACTGGACTCCCATGTAGTCGACCGTGGTTTACATCCCAGACCCGGTGGCTTAAAACTCATGCCGGGCACGTGTGCATGCGTGTGCCCAAGATCCCAAGAGGAGAATGGAGGAGAAGGGATTGCGGCATGACCATCCCCTCTGGGGCGTGATTTCTCGCTTTCTGTCTCTCTGTCTCTCTCTGTCTGTCTGGTGAGTGCACATGCCCTATAGCAAAAACCTCTCCAAAAAAAAAATTAAAATTAAAAAAAAAAGATGGACACATCAAAAGTACATACAATTTTAGAACAATAACAAAAAAGGAAGTTGAAGAAAGATACCTGTATGATACCAATTATTTAAAGCTTAGAAACACACAAAATAATCATGTATTATTTGGGGCTAAAAATTATAGATATATAATTATAAAGACGCTCATGGCGATGGTATTAAATAAGAATAATCTTTGGCTATCTCTGGGGAGAAAAGGGCAAGAAGAGAATGAGATCAGAAAAGTGTGCAACAATATTTACTTTATTTCTGATATAACATACTGGGCACTGGGAACATGAGTGTTCACTATGTTATACCTTATATCTTGTGTGTGTACAACATTTTTAACCAAATGAAAACAAGGATATGTATTTCCAGAAAAACCTGTCCCCGTTACTTACAAACTTGGAAGTTTGTAAGTTGGGAAAATCACCACATTCTTCTAAATGTTAGTTTGTTTTTCTGTTCAATGGGAATAAAAATAGAGGATACAATATAGGGATGCTATAGATGCTAAAACAACAGGGCAGGGCGCTGGCTGGGCAGTGGCGGAACAGTAACAGAATGGTCTGTGATGCTGGACTCATGCAGAAAGGTCAAGGGTTGCATCTGGAGGTCACTCCGCATGTGTGTGTCCAAGATCTAAGTGGTGGAGGATGGGGATGGATCACAGCAAGATGGCCCCTGTCAGGGGTGCCTATCTCTGTCTCTCTCTCTTCTCTTTCTCTCTCTCTCCCTCTCTTTCTCTGTCTTATCTCTGTCATGGAAGAAATAAAATAGAATGAACTTTAAAAAAAAAAAAAAACAGAAAAACGAAATGACAGAATACACTTAAAGGTTTTAGAATAGTGCTTTATTCCAGAATAAGTGCACCTGTGTACCAAGGAGGAATAACCCTGTTCAAACACACCTTGTACAGTCTCCATAACTTTTAATAAACAATCTTACCCTACTTTCTTTCTGAACAGTTGTCAAAATGTGTGTATCAGTCCTTAATAGAAACATGGAATAGATGTATTCTAGTTACTTGTCAGATAACTCTCTGTTGTCCAAATCCTATCAAAATCCTATTTATGAGAATAGATATTTATGGAGGATTGTCTGGAGGACATGCTATTCATCTTTTCTCTAGATATGATAAATTTTACCCTTGGATCAAATCACACCATCTAAGACTGCCTATCGAGACAGCATCATTCTGACTATTGTCAAATTTACTTGACGGAATTGAACTTTGCTGTTCCAATATTGGCTCTCGGTGAGGGATGCTCTAAGAAGCAACCAAGCAAACTTTGCTCTTGTATTTATTGCCGGGATGGAGTCCAGGATGTTATTGTCTGAATCCACAAGCATTTTCTTTATGAAGACTCAAGGGAGACATTTTTCCCAGCTCAGCAAGATGAAAACCTTAAACAAACTGGTTGTCTTTATTTGGCGGACATCATGTAGCTTCTAATGGAAGATATTTCCCTACTTATTTTAATCTCCAGAAAATGAACAGCCCAATCCGTGGCCTACATCTAGTCTCGCTACCAAATAAATTGGTATACATCTTTGAGAGGCAGGTAAACTTACCCCTTGATTGTTTCCTTACCCAAATGATCTCTTTGTCCTAACATTTTCAGTGATTTATTTTCCATGTAATTTTAGAAGCTGACTCAAATCCTTTGTGAAACTAAGTGTGAAGACAGAAAAAGAAAAAAAAATTAGGATAGAATAAAGGAAAGCCTGGTATAAACAAGCAACAGAGCAGACAAAACTGCCTCTTCTTTACTTTTACATCCCTCAGAGCACTTTGTATTGCAATTTACAACTAGCATGTGGCTAATAAATATTTTTTACAGTAAAGTAAACTAAAATGAAACCTCTCAGCTTGTGCCTAGCCACAAGGTTGAACTGGACCTGAGAAAGGCCTGAAGAACCTCTGAGAAGCAGAAGAGAATACTTTGATGTTTTCAAGTGAAGTCCAAAACTTGCTAAAGGAATGTGGTAGCTACTCTTCAAGGCTCACTCAAACGTTACTTACAAAAACACCCCCATCATAAACAAAATCCTCTCCCTTCCTTCCTCCTCTAAACTCCTTTAAAAATTACTGCATCTGAACATTCATTCCAAATATATATATATATATATGTATATAGCATGCAGTTGTCAGAGAAAGATGGAGAGAAGGAAGAGGAGAAGAGGGGATGACCTTGTTTCAATCCCTTCTTTTCCAGTCTCCTCTTAGAATTTTGGGCATGCATGCACATGTACCCAGCATGATTTTCAAGCTGTCAGGTTCAAGACTTGAACCACAGTTGGCAAAGTCAGAGACAAGCATCTTAATCACTACACTACCAGCTGGCCCTTAGAATTTACTTTATGATAGCTTACCTTGAGATATGTATGGAAAAAGGAAAGAAGAAAGAAAAAAAGAAACTTGGAAACAGAAAAGGCTATGCCTATAAATATTTGTGTTCATAAGCATATTAGTGATCATAATTATAATAAGTTCAATAAATATCTATTAAGTTTATTTCTTTATTTCTCTCATGAATAAAAGAGATGGACAAAGCCAGAGTTAATAACCCACAGGCTGTCGATGGTGTAGTCTACCCCCAGTCTGAGTCAGCCCTTAGGTCATGATGGACTTGTGCATCCCAGCACACTCTGGGAGGTCCCCAGGTTCCCACATGCATCAGCTTGCAGAGTGTCACTTTTTACTATTGTGTCATCATCCAGCCCCAATAAGTTCAATAAATAGTTTAAATAGGTAAATGAAAATCTGTTTCTTTGATTTCTTAATGATTTTGATATTCAAACTCAGTTTATGAGCAACAATATGGATGAATCTCAAAAGCATTATGCTAAATTTAAGAAGACAGGGGGCCACCAGATGGCATGGTGGTTAAGGTGCTGGACTCCCACATGGCCGACCATGTTTCAAGTCCTGAATCTGGTAGCTTGCTTTCTCACTTTCCCTTTCTCTCTCTCTCTGGTCAGATTAAAATAATAACAAATGGAATTAAATAAATAAATAATTCTTTTTTAAAAAAAGAAAGAAGACAGACTCAAAGGCTATATACTTTTGATTCCATTTTGGTAACATTTTTGCCAAAGAAAAGCTATAAGAATAAAAAAAGTAAATTAAAAAAGTCAGTGGTTACCAAGGGCTATGAGTAAGAGAGAAGTTCATTAGCAAAGGGCATGGGTGAATTTGGGGCGGGGGGTGGGTAACGAAACCCTTCAGGATCTTGATTGTGTGGCAGTGGTTGCACTGTTGTG
The DNA here is from genome assembly GCF_000334495.1 of Tupaia belangeri chinensis. Classification (NCBI taxonomy): domain Eukaryota; kingdom Metazoa; phylum Chordata; class Mammalia; order Scandentia; family Tupaiidae; genus Tupaia; species Tupaia belangeri. The sequence continues at coordinate 3,268,571 of NW_006160005.1, read as the reverse complement.
TATATTTGTCTGAACTCTGTCCTAAAAAGTAAAAGTCTCACTGTTTGCAAACCATTCATAAATTAAAAATAATGGGGAGAAATGCACTTTGTTCAACACTTAGTGGAAATACTGAGTGGGTTTTCCATTTTATTTATCTAATATAAATTAGTCAAGTTTCTAGGCTCAGGATAACAGCTTGCCTGTGGTGTGCTGTCTGTCTTCTCTGTGCACAAAGGACATATTACTAATCAACCACAGCATTTCATTATTGGGCAGAACAGCACCTCAATACAGGATTTTCAGCGTAACACTCTGGGCAGCTACCAATAATCCTTTGGAATGGACATGAAATAAAACCTCTTTGCAGCCTGCAACCCATGTCATCCCAAACCTGATCTATCACTTGCTAAGTTATAATTAAATGTAAATATACCCTAAAAAACAGGTATATTGCTTTCAAAGAGTTATATTGCATTCAGATGACTCCTTTATCTTAATTTAGTGCATTGAAAAGAAAAAAAGAGAGAGACCAGCAGATGGTATAGCAGTTACACCACTGGAAATCCTACATGGCCAACCATGGTTTGAGTTTTAAAACCAGGGGCTTCAAAAAAAAAAAACAATCACACCAGATAAATGTGCGTGCATGCCCGAGACCCCAGGAGGAGAATAGAAGAGAAGGGATCTCACCTCCCAGAAGTGTGATTTCTCTTTTCCCTCTCACTATGTCTTTCTTTCTCTCTCTGGTGAGTGCATGTGCCTTGAGGCAAAAACCTCTAAAAAAAAAATAATAAAACAGAAGGAGAGAAATACCAGCATAGGATCACATTTTGTAAGAAATATCCACTTTCAGAAAGTGTCTCCAGCCATACAAACAGAAGAGCAAATGATCTCAGGATATGACTATGGGACAAGGCAGCAGATATGGTACCAGAGGACTTGGATGGAACTGCCAGCTGGGACCCTTAATGGCTGTGGACACTGAAAATGTGCAGATAGACTCAAAGGTAGAATTTATAACACTCCCCTTGTGTGCTGAAAACTATTCCAGACATAGAATAGTGGGAAAAGAGATGAATGCACTGTCCCCATAGATCTTATAATCCAGAGGAAGTAGTAGACATCAAAGAACTAGTCACACAAATAAATAGGCACAAATGGTTTAAGTGTAATAAAAGAGAAAGACCAACACAGAGGATTCCTTGAGCTGGGCAGAGGGGAACCCAGCAGAGTCCTATTGGAGAAGTGACCTTTATTCTGAAGACCAAGGAAGCAGAGGTATTGGCCAAGGGGGAAGGCTAGCACATTTCAACTACACACGGGACAAAACGTAGAGCTCTGATCAACTGAAAGACCATCAGTGTTGTGGAAGATATGCTAGGAACAGGGTGAGTTGTGCTGAGGCAGGGGGCATGGGCAGAGGCCAGGTCACACAGGTTCTAGGAGTCCACTCTGACAGTTAAGTATATTCTGAGAGCCCTGGGAAGGCATAACATCAAGCCAAAGCATTAGTAATACTCTAATCAACCGTGATAAAACTTGAAGAAAAAAGAATTTCTCTGAAATGAAGTAAAATTTAAAACTTAGCATCATGAGTTCATGAGTTCCCCTAGCATTTCATGGTTACCATTTTAATATTACTTGCCATACTATCAATAGACCGAGGGTTTCTGGAAATCAAAAACCAAACTTTTTTTTTCTTAAGATTTTACCATAGGTTGCTTGTGCTTGCCTATAGGGAGACAGAAAGAGAAACAGTGAGAGGGAAAGTGAGAAGTCACTGCCCAGGAGGAATGCCATGCTGCAATAATTTTCCCTCCATTCTCCTCCTGGAATTTTGGGCACGCACACATGCCTGGCATGATTTTCAAGCTGCAAGGCCCAGGACTCTAACTGTGGTTGGCCACATAGGAGTCCAACACTGTTACTCTGCCACTTACTAGCCCCTTGGCAACCAAACTTTAAAAAAGTTTTTCTGGGCCAGCCAGGTGGGGAGTTTAAGGCTGCTAGATCCCACATGACCAACTGCGTGATTCACCTCCCAGACCCAGTGGCTCAAAATAGCATGCCAGGAGCATGTGTGTGTATGACCAAAATCCCAAGAGAAGAATGAAGGAGAAGGGATTGTAGTGTGCCCCCCCCAGGGGGTGATTTCTCACTTTCTCTCTCTCCCTATTTCTCTACAGCAAGTGCACATGCCGTACAAAATAAGTAAATGTTTTCTTCAGAAATAGGAACTGAGAGAAAGAGGCACCTCCCACAGTGTCTTCATGCCACAATATACTCCAACCTTGGCCACCTAGGATCATGAGCAGGTATCTGTACATACACCCAGCACATAAGGGAGACTTAGGGACTTGAACCCAAGCTCTGCCCATGTGATCTCAGTATTGCATTACCATTGTGCCTCTGCAGCTGGCCTAGAACTACATTTTATGAATTATTTCAGGCCCAGGGTTTCAAGCATAGAATGTGCTTGGTATAATTTGCTGACCTGAAATGAGTGAAGCAAGATGACTACGTCTGCGGATCTGTAAAATCCGAAGGCCAATTTCACATACCAATTCCACATTATGTCCGAAGTGTCTTCTGCTCTGGAACTGGAAGCCATGAGCACTGAGAAACACAAGGTGCAGAGGCGTCTGCATAGGATAAAATAAACTTTCTAGAGCTGTCATAAATCCGTGCTGATCGGAATTACCCTGAGAGTCTCCTGTCATGGTTTCAGCAATGTGGAGCAAAACAAAAGATAATGTGGAGATAAAATTATAGGTTATGAAGAATTATTTTTGGAATTCGTTCAAATGCCAAGACAAACACAGTGAGAGCACCCAAGAAACAGAAAACTAGTGACAGAACTTCCCCTCAATGGATCCGGAAAGAGTCAGAAAAAGTTACGACAGCCTGAAAACAGAAACAGGATCAAAGCAAACTTCTTAAAAAATGGAAAAGTACATGGAGCAGGTGACTGAATCCTAGAGAGAATTTGGAGATCACTCAAAGTAAAGAACATCAAAATAAGAAGCAAGGCATTTATGGGACACAGAAATGGATGATTCTCTGTTGATGATAACGTGCATGGTATCTTCGGCTGGACTGGTGCAAAGTGTATTCATGTTGGGTAAATTCACTTTACAAGTAGTAATGATGTAGAGTGATTGAATGTACAAAATAAATAAATTTTAAAAGATCAAAAGGAGAGGTTACTGACAAGGCCGTTGTCAGAGGTTGGACTGTGACCTCACCCCCATTCATACTTTGAAGTCCTAATCTATTCCTCCCCCCAATACTTGAGATTGACTGTTTGGAGACAGTACCTCTGTAGAGGTACTAAATTTAAAATAAGGACTTTAGGGTGGACCCTCATCCAATTATTCATGTCTCTATTTTTTTTTTTTTTTTAATTTGCCAAAGGGTGCATGCACATGCTGGAGAGTGAGAGATGGAAAACGAGAAAGCACCTGCCATGGGGATGGCCACGCTGCAATGCCTACTCCTCCATTTTTCCCTTCTTTCAGTTTTCACCTCCTCTTTCCTCCCCTCCCCTTCCTACAGCCCCTCAAAATCTAGTGGATCCAGGCCCTCCTTAATGAGGCCTGCCCTTGGCCAGTTCTACATAATATTAAAACCTGCTTATTCCACCTTCTTTTCCCCTCTTTCTCTTTTATATTGCTCTTTAGCTTTTTTCCATGACACTATTGCTTTCTACCACACATATAACTTACTCGTTTAATTATTTTCACAGTCTGTCTCTGCTGGGCAAAGATCTTCATCTACTTTGCTCACTGATTTGTCTGAGGCACAGAACACAGCCTCTGGTGCCTAGGGAAAGCCTCACAAATATTTATGACTGCTAAATTAATGTAGTTATTTCTGTCTCACAAATGAGATAATGAAACCATGGGGTGACTGATAAATGATAGACTAGAATCCCAGATATATTTAACTTCCAAGCATTGGTGTTTTCTGTCATTATGTTTTTTTCCCTTCTCTTTAGATAAAGTGTACCACAAAGCTACACAGCAGTATTACCTGAGGAACATTAAAAAGAAACCAGAATCTTTTTGGAGTTTTAGTCGGTAGGCATGTGTCTGCATTCTTTTTTTTTTTTTTTTTTTTAAGATATTTTTGTCTTAGGGCAGGTGCACTCACCAGAAAGACAGAAAAAGAATGTGAGAAATCATCCCCATGGGATGCGGCCATGCCACAATCCTTTATCCTCTATCCTCCTCCCAGGATCTTTGGCATGCACACGCACAGATCCTGTGTTGAGTTTCAAGCCACCAGATCTGGTACTTGAGCCACAATTGGCCATGTGGGAGTCCAGCAATGTAACCACTATGCCATCTGCTGACCCCAAGGGATGTGTCTGTATTTATTATTTTGTTTTGTGGTTAGGTATCTGTATTTTTACTCTTTTTTTTTCCCCCCCTTAGGTTTTTGCTACTGAGCACATGCATTCTCCAGAGAGAAAGTGAGAAATCATTCCCAGGTGGGATGATGACACCAAAATCTCTTGTCTTCCATTCTCCTCTTAGAATTTTGGGCATGCTTGCATATGCACCTGGCATAATTTTAAAGCCACCAGATCTTGGACTCAAATCACAGGTGATCATGTGGAAGTTTAGCACTTTAACCACCATGCCAACCTGCTGACCCATATTTTTACTCTTCTAAGTGATTCTAATGAATATACAGGTTTGTGGACCTTTGCTGTAGCTCCTATCCCCTTCTGTGGGCCTGCTTACTTTTTGGAATTCCTAAAGCACTAAAGAGGTATGTCTGGGAATCACTAGCTCATCCATACTGCAGCAGTTATGTGGCAGCATCTGAAATGAGCTGTCCCTCCAGGCACGTGTGCATGCGTGTGTGCCCAAGATTCCAAGAAGAGAATGGAGAAGAGATTGCAGCATGGCCATCCCCCTGGGGAGTGATTTCTCGCTTTCTGTCTCTCTGTCTCTCTCTGTCTTTCTGGTCAGCACACACGCCCTATAGCCAAAATCTCTCCAAAAAAGAAAAGAAATGAGCTGCCCCACATTCATAAACAAGAAGTCCCTATCTGAATATCAAGGCATTTTTAAATAAATCACTTCAAATCCAACTCTTTCTGAAATGTAATACCACTTTGTTTTAAAAGGGTATGTAAAATAAGTTTTATCTTACTTTTATGTATTCTTTCTAGTACCTAGAATGCCCACATGTGCCCGATGTGTCTGACAATCCCCATGCATCCTTCATGTCTAAGTCCAAGAAGTCCTTCTTCTGAGGGTCTTTTGCCCACATCTTTTGCCCCAATCCCTCATTTGTGTGAGACTCTCCCATCTGTAGATCCCAAGCTATTTCTGTGCATATTTATTGTCACAATGTGTTACAATAAGAGATCAACACATCTTGCTACCCTTCTTCCCTTTAGAAATATAGTAAGGATGGTTTTGTTTCAAACATATAAATATTTCTCTAATTACTTTAAGGAAGAAGAATTTACTAGTCATCAAAAATTCATGGGTAGATGTAGCACCTTTGGATCTGTGTGCTTAATGACACATTCAGAAATCTGACTTGCCCCAACTCTCAGCTCCACTTTCTTTGTTCTGGCTTCATTCTCAAGCATGCTTTTCTCAAACAGTTACAAAGATGGTCTCAGAATTTCTAGGCTTCCATTCCATCTCTTAACAATATAAATAAAAAGAAAAAATCAGGGAGATAGAGGAGCAACAGGCAGATTCTGTAATTCCAGAGATAGGAGATAGAAGCTGCCACCCCATGTATGCTGACACTGTTCTGCCCCCTCATCCATCCAGGATGAACAAGCAGGCCCAAACCAAGTCCCTTGGCTTAAGATCATCAACAGGGACCTCTGCCCAGCAACTTGTCAGTGGGAAAGGGCTCTCCAGCCCAGACAGAATGCAAGCACACCTGCAAAATGATCTACCACTTTACATTCTACCAGTCAGCTCAATTTCTATTCATATTGGTAGCAGTTAGGTTTGGGAGTACAAGAACCAAAAACCTGAACATAGGAGACTCTGAAGGAATTATTTCCCCAAACTCCCTCAGCAGTAAAAGGAGAGAAACTTTCCTCTGAAAACCTGAACCCAAAACTTCTACTGTGGATTCCACATTCCCACCCACAGTAGAGGAGGGAAATTGACACAGAGCTTATGAATATCATATAGTACACAACTACGGGAACATACTCTAAAAAAAGTAGGAAGAAAAGAGTATATCACCAGATGACTAAAAATTAAAGCAGAGCCACAAGAAATAGAAAAATTAGAAAATACCTCTCCCTCAAAGGATTGATACGCCCACCAATCATGGATAAAACATAAGAGATTTTAGAAATGTCAAAAATTTCAGAATATTTATGGTAACAAAACTTAGTGAGATGCAAGAGAAAACATACAATGAATTCCAGATGAGAAAATCCTTCCATGACTTGAAGAACTCTTATAAAGAGATAGACAATCTGAAAAAGAATCAAGCAGAATTTCTGGAGATAAAGAATATGATGCAGGAAATCCAATCTTCCCTTGAAAGTATCAACAGCACATTGGACCATGTAGCAGAAAGAATCTCTGATCTTGAAGACAGAATCTCTGATTTAGTCCAAGGAATCAAAAAGAATTTTAAAAAAATCAAAAATTAGGACAATATATAGGAAATCCTAGACACCATTAAATTGCCAAATAGCCACATAACAGGTATCCCAGAAGGTGAAGAAACATGTAAAGGCATAGAAAACATCTTTCATAATATATTACCTGAAAATGTTTCAAATTTAGAGAGGCATGCAGACATTCAAATGCAAGAGATACAAAGGGCACCAAATATATATAACATCCTTTCTAATAAATATCATAGCCAAACTGATAAAAATCAAAAACAAAGACAATATTCTAGAAATGGCAACAGAGAAGTGCTAAGTTACTTACAAAGTTTATCCCATTAGATTAACACTGTATCTCTCAACTGAAACAATGCAGGCTAGGAAAGATTGGGAAGACACATTTAAAATTCTGAAAGATAAGCAATTTGGCCAAGAGTACTATGTGTAGCAAGATTATTCTTCAAATGGGAAGGAGAAATAAAGTTATTCCCATGTAAATTCTGAAAGAATTCAACAAAAAGAAACTGTTCTTTAGAAAATATTTATGGGACTACTACACCAGGAAAGTTAAGGGGGGGGGCAGGGGGACACAAATAGAAGTAAGAGAACACAAAGCAACTAGAAAAAAAAAGGATAAGTCCACACATATTGATAATTATATTGAATTTCAAGACTAAATGCAGATTCAACTGTTTTACACACAAGCAGGTTTAAATACAAATTCACCAATTATTTGATAAACAATTATCTTCACAGGTTTCAATTTATATATATATTATAACCATTACTCATTGTATAAAACTATATAATAGAGAAAAACTCACAGATGTAATAAACAGCTGAGTCTTTCTTTGGAAGGAATTTTGAAAAGGCTAAAATCAGGAATTTCATGAAGCCTATAAATCACCAAGTCACTGCCTTCATCATGTCTTCACATTTAAACATCTCTTTCCAATTTTGTTTCATTTTTGTTTTTTTGAGGACTTATTTCTTTATGCACAGTACAGTACTCTAGTCTTAGAAGAACTCACAGTGTGAATAAAAGTGTTCATTTTCTATCTCTTCCTAATGAGCTATGGTATGTACAATGTTACCTATCTCTAACTGGACCAATAATTGATACCCACAAACTTTGTCAGATTATAAACTCTTATCTCCCACAGTCCTCTATATGGAAGTTACAAATTCTTCTTTCATTAGCTATGTTAATATTGTATTTGTTAATTTATGAGATCATTTGCTTTCTGAGCTTTTTAAAAATTATTTATTTAATTCCATTTATTATTATAATTGTTATTATTATTTTAATTTGACCAGAGAGAGACGGGGGGAGAGAGAGAGAAAAAAAAAAAAAAAACAAGAAAGCAAACCACCAGGTCCAGGTCTCAAATCACTATCAGCCATGTGGAAATCCAGTGCCCTTAACCACCATGCCACCTGCTGGCCCCATGTTTTCTGAGTTTTAATCAATATATATCTTTTTAGAACTGTATGGGGACAAGATGGAGAGAATCAAGGGAAAATAAAACATTTTATAGCCACAAAAATGGAAAAATATCTGTTAATGTTGTGGTAATATCTTTGACTGGACTAATATGCAGTGTATTTATGCTGGGAAAGTTCATTAGGTTATGTTGCTGGACTCCCACTTAGTTGACTACAGTTTGAGTCCTGGATCTGGTGGCTTAAAACTTACACCAGGCACATGTGTGTGCATGCCCAAAATCCCAAGAGGAGGATGGAAGAAAAGGGATTGTGGCATGGCTATCCCCCCGGGAGGGGATTTCTTGCTTTCTTTCTCTATCTCTTTCTGTCTATCCTGTAAGAGCACATGCCCTATAGCAAAAAATCTCTCTCTAAAACAATATGCAAAAAATGTAAAAAGAAAAAAAAAGAAATGTAATTAAATGTAAAATAAATTACTTAAAAAACAGTAAAGGACATCATAGACAATATAATTTTTAAAAATTAAATGTAAAGAAAAAGAAAATCAAATTCATGTAAAAAATTGTAAATGTGAAAAAAAAAAAAACCTGTATCTCACAGTAAAGAACATCATAAATAGACAATTCAGTACATGCTTGCAGAATAACCACTGGAGCAGGTTTCAAACATTCACAACAGAATAAAATGTTACATGTTGAAGGTGGTGAAAATGTTTATGTCCTCTATTTATTTATTATACATTGTGTATGTGCTTTTAAAGACCAATCTGTACTGTACAAAAATGTACAATGATTATATGTAAATCATAAATTACAATAAGTATTTAAAGAAAGAGAAACGAAAAAGGAAAAAATCAGTACTAAGAGTTGTAGCAAACTATTAAGGCTGACTCTTTCTGAACTGACATGGTTCATGTTGCCTTCCTGCATCAATCCTAGTGGCTAGGAAAAAGTAAAATATATAGGTAGTCCCTGACTTAAAAGTGGTTGACTTACAACTTTTCGACTTTATAATGGTGTGAAAGCAATGGGCATTGAAACCGTACTTCCAGTACTTACACAATTATTGTGCATTTCATTTGTAGTATTTTCTAAATTATATGAGGTAATTCAACACTTTATAATAAAATAGGCTTTGTGTTAGATCATTTTACCCATTTGTAGGCTAATGTCAGTGTTCTGAGGATGTTTAAAGTAGACTAGGCTAATATATGATGTTTGGTAAGATAGACTGTATTAAATGCGTGCTCTCAATTTATGGTATTTGCAATTTAACAATTAGTTTATTGAGACTTAACTCCATTGTAAGTCAAGGAGCATCTGTGCTCTGATTAGCCAGGCCTTACTCACCTGCCTAGCCCTTGAGCCAGGGATTAGAATTAGTTGTTTCCTCTAAAATCTTGTAAATAGGAAATGTAAGGGGAGGGTTCCGAAGAGGAGAAGAGGAGATTAAGTTGTTATCGTCAAGATAAAGAGATGACCCAGCTTTGGTTGTGAAGGCAGTAGCATACCAAACTGCAGTGCTGGAAGCCATATTGCTGACCATCACAGGCTTAGGTCCTGAGCTAACCAGAATATACACTAGTTACACATGCAGCCAAGATCTTTTTTGGAGAGATTTTCACTGTAGGGCGCGTGCGCTCGCCAGACAGACAGAGAGAGACATAGAGACAGAAAGCGAGAAATCACCCCCCAGGGGGGATGGTCACGCCGCAATCCCTTCTCCTCCATTCTCCTCTCGGGATCTTGGGCACGCACGCACACACGCCCGGCGTGAGTTTTTTAAGCCACCGGGTCCGGGACACGAACCGCGGTCGACTACGTGGGAGTCCAGCGACATAGCCATTACGCTAACTGCTGGTTCCCTAGCCAAGATCTTGATGAGCTGGAGGACTAGGAAAAGAGGACTGAGATGTAATGAGACCATGTTGAGTGTGTCTGTCTCTCTCACATGTACATGAATATGTATACACTCTCATGTATAAGATAAATATTTTTTTAAAAGATAAGGAGAAATAGATGCTGTATGAGCCACAAACAATAGAGATCCAGTACAGTGGGACCACTTGAGAACAGGAACCTTGCCCCCCTGCTCATCATTCATCTTCATCTCCTTCCCCAATACCGAACACTTTGAAGGCAGCTCATGTATAAGAAATTAATTAGTCTAACAAACAAATGCAGTCAGGGTTATCATCAAAATCACCCTCCATTCCCTTGTGCCGTAATGCACAAATTCTAGGCCCTAAACATGACCATTTGCACAAGCACTGCCAATCTTTTAATTAGGTATCCCAGGAGATCAGGCTCAGGATGTTGCAGGAGGCAAAGCCAACAGAAAGGGGAATGGAATAACCACCTCATTAGTATAACTATTCACAGGAGAAAGGAGGAGGGCCCAGGATCTGGTGAGTTTCAGAGGGCAGGATCCTGCCTAGATACTGATCACCAGAGAGAGCCCCTGGGGTGGGAGTGGGGCGACATGCAGTTAAGAAACAAGGCAGAGGGAGGAAGAGTCTCTCTAGGGCGGGCTCCAGCCCCACCTCCCTCCACAGCCCCCTGGGGGGATTCTAAGGGCTTTCTTCCAAGGTGATCCTGAAATGTGCATGTTGTGGTTATTGCTTATTTATTTCCCATTTATATTAATGTGCTCTTATTATGTGCAACTCCTAACTAATACAGACTTGGGCTCTCTGACCAAGTAAAAGGGCAAATGAAGGTGCTTTCTGAAATGTAGCTCCCTTCTCTCCTTGAAAGCTTGCTCACTCTCTCCCCCTCCTTGCTACACACACACACACACACACACACACACACACACACACACACCAGCCCATGCTGCAGGAGAGACCACAAATGCTGTCCTCATAGATTGTTGGACTGCTCCCAGGGCCAGATCTCCTGGGTGTTAAGTACCCTGGTTGCACACAAGAGAGTTCAACTCTTACTAAGTGAGGCATAAAAGACATCAGAGTCATATAGGGTTAAAGAGAGTTTGGAATAGCAGGAACCAGAGTAGATCCAGAGGAAGGTGTCCACACACTCCATGTCCGGTAGTTGAAGCATTTGACCAGCACTCTGCCACTGTGGTGCATAGGAACCCAAACCAAGGCGGCAGGAACCTCATCTCTTTGCCAAGGAGGGACCATTACTTGGCCTAGATTGGGCTGGACTCTGATGGTGTTTCCATAAAACTGTATTTAACAAAGCCTCAAGGGGAATTAGAAGATCCTTTAGGACAGAAAAAGATTCCAAGCATCCTGAAAACACTAGTGAAAGAGGACTGACAATGGCTGCCATTATATTTTCCCCCACAAGTCTAGGGTCCCAACAGGCCAGCACCACATGTTCTTCCCATGAAGAACAACCTAGATCACAGAAGTAGACTCAGCCCCTAAACAATAGTTCTAAATTTAGCTGGTTCTCTACTGTCTTTTGCAATTTTTCCATGAAGACCAAGAGTCCCCTGATCATAAAGCACCCCCCACCAGGTAACTTAAGTAGAAATCCATGGCACACATACAAGTGCACACACACACACACACACACACACACACAAAAGACATGGTCTCACCATGTCATGATCAGCCTCCCACCTGGGACCATAGACACATGTCATCATACCTGGCTCTTTTTTAGACAGGGTCTTGCTATGTTGTCCAGATCAGCCTCTAGCTTACAATCTTCCTGCCTTGGCCTCTCCAAGTCACTGAGATTACAGGTGCACATCACCTTGCCCAGCATTTTAAACCAGACCAAGCATTGAACTTCGGCTTCACATGTGGTCCCAGACTATGGAACACAGTGCCTTAGCTGTAGGCACCACCACAGTTGGACCAGAAATCTATAGCATATTTAATGAGCATAGCCAAGCAGACATCACAGGTAATGCCCATGAGCAGTGGTCTATATCACATTATATTTACAAGTAAAACATTAAAATGTTTGATTTGATCTTTGTTAATTAAGGATAGCCCATCTGGAATTTGTAAAAGGGGTATTGGGTGTAAAATCAAAGGTTGACATCTGAGTCCTCAAGGGGTCTTCCAAGTTGGGTAGTTAATTCCGTCTTGTCATCTCTGCTGCTACTCCACATTCTCACCTCACCCCTCATTCCCTAAGCTCTTACCAACACACCTTTAAACCTCCACTTATTTTTTAGCCTCTCTGAATGTAGTGTCAGACCCTTAGATTGCACCAAGGACCTGAATCTTTGGTTGATGAGAACAAGTTCTGTGCACCTCCCTCTCTCCACCCCTTGGTCTCTGAGGCTGCCCACGGCCCCTACAGGTTAAGCAAAGAGGAGATTAGAAATTATCTAAATCACAACAATTCCCTGGCAGCTTTTGTATGATTGCAGGCTCTGGTGTCCAGCTGGGTAATTGAAGGAAACATATTTATTGAAATTCACATGCTTACAGTTATACTTAGCCCCTGGATATCAGCAAAGCTGACCTGAAAGAGAATAAAAAGCCCCTTGCAGCATTCCAAGTAATCATTCCATACAGGCCCATTGGGGTTTAACTCCCTGGTGGCAAAAGAAAGCTTTGATTTTCCACACTCCTGGTGCCTCTCAGCGGCTGACAGCTGGGCTGCCAGGACTCAGACAGGATATAAAAATGGGACCCACCGAGAGTAACATTTCCCCCTCATAAAAGGCTTTGCCCAAAAGGTGTCAGCAACATGGCTTTGCTTTTCAGATTTCATTTTATGTGCAGAAAGAGGAGGGCTTTGATCAGCTGGTGAGTTCACTCTGAATGACAGCTGCAGTTAGTAGCAGATGAGTTTCTGGAATGAGCACCTAATACAGAAGAGCCAACTTCTGTGCAAGGTCATTTCAGGCCCTACACAGCTCCACTGGGACAAGCTGGAAAAATTATCAGACTAAGATAAAGCCCAATATGAATGATATACAGATAGGGGAGGGTCTTCAAAAAAGTCATGAAAAATACGTACCATGACAAAACTATGCATGGCTTTCAATTTTTTTGCATCAAATAAACTTGTATTTTAATTCTATTTTCCACAAACTTTGTGAAGTCCGTTTGTGTATGCAGTAGTACCCCTAATCTTTATGGATATGTTTTAAGACCCTCAGAGGATGCCTGAAATTGCAGATAGTTTTAAACCTACATATACCATGTTTTTGTGTTTTTGTTTTTGTTTGATACCTGAAGCGGCTACTAAGTGACTAATAGGCAAGTAGCATATACCTTGTGGATATGATGTACAAAGGGATGGTTCACGTCCTGGGTGGGACAAAGTGGAACAAAGTGAGATTTCATCACGCTACTCAGAATGGCATGCAATTTAAAACTTATGAATTGTTTATTTCGAGAATTTTCCATTTAATACTTTCAGACCATGGTTGACTGAGGGTAATGGAAACTGCAGAAAATGAAACCACAAAAAAGAAGGGACTTCTGTATGTTTCTTTTAATGTAAAGGAGGGCTAACACCGATGTTGCTCCCCACCCAGCTACAGAATCACAGGTCCTTAGAATTTAAAGAAATGTCCTAGGTCATTAGAAACACTCTTCTACCGGACCAAGTCGTTTTCCTACTCTTTCATGATATAAACCAAGATTTTTGTTTGTTTGTTTTTTAGACAGATCTTTGCTATAGGGTGCTTGTGTTTCCTGGAAAGACAGAGACAGAGGGACAGAAAGCAAGAAATCCCCCCCCCCCCCGAGGGAATGGCCATGCTGCAATCCCTTCTCCTCCATTCTCCTCTTGAGGTCTTGGACACACACACACACACACATGCGCCCATAGTGAATCTTAAGTTGCCGGGTCCAGGACTCGAACTGCAGTCAACTATGTGGGAGTCCAATGACATAACCATTCTGCCATCTGCTGCTCCCTAAACCAAAGTTTTAATTAGGTTCATTCCCTGGGCACATCATGATAATCAGCAGGGCTTCCTATAGTTGAAGTTGAGGCCACATTTGGGTTGATCAGGAAACAATGCCATGTGATGTTTGGCAGGGCTCTAGTGGGAGCAGTGGCAGAATTTGTACAAGGTATTTGCTATCTCTGAGCTCAGCTGGCAGCAGTGTTACTAGTAATGAGACTTCTTCCTACTAAGTAGCCCTGGCCCCTATAGCCTCTGGGATGACATATGACAGGCAGAAACCAGGTTAAATAGAAAATTATTAGGGCTTGGTTGGCCTCTTGGCCATCAGCTTGTAAGAGGTAATGGGACATCTCAAACCCAGCTACCAGACATATATCTTGACAATGATTTATGTTGTACCTGTGCCCCAAAGTGAAAGCTATGTTTCCTTGGAGATCTAATCCAATGATCTTGCTCTTGCAGGTTTTTTAAAACGCCTGGAAATATATTATAGCATACAACTGTAGGCACTAGAAATGTGTAAATGGACCCAGAATCTGGGTACTGAGACTAATCCTGGGTCTATGCATGCCCCACAGTAACAAGTGACAAAAGGGATGATGAACATCAACGTGACACAAACCCTACTTATTGGAGAATGGTGAAAGTAAATATGGTGACATGGAAGCAGCTAGAATCACTAGGGACCAGCTGTGCCCAAGGATATCCAGAGTCGTCTAAACAACAATAGGACCTAACCCCAAAGGAAAAGAAGTGAAATTCTAGCCAAAGAAGGCTTGACTTCAGACCCCTGCTTCTTCACAGGCACCTGGGAGAGCTCCTCCCACACTGAGTAGTCTCCAGCACCGTGGCTGGCATGTTAAGAGTTCTTCTCATGGATTGCTGTTTGAAATTACACCTAAACTTTGTTAATTGGTTCTCTGAATTGGGAGTAAAGTTTATGCTTGCATTCCCTGCAACAAAAGGGTTTGTGAAGTAAAACAGACCACATAAATTCTATTTAAGGGAATTAGGAGAACAAACTGATTTTAAGGACTTCAGCACATTAATCGCCGAAATAAAGATGGATACAACGAATTACCAATGGGTTCCAGAGGCTTTCAAAATGGTCCTTTAGGACCTCCATGCAGGAACACTTTGTCAGCAATTAGTGGTGGTGAGTGTATCCAAAATTCAGTGTAAGAAGTTTAGGGCTTTCTTAAAAAGTAATTCAGATGATCCAATAGGGGTTTATTTTGCTCTAAACAAATCTAATCTATAAAGAAAATCTAGATTTATAAAATAAATCATATACTATTTAAAATTGTTCTGTAAGAGTCTTCTAAACAGTAAATTCTCCTCATGAATCTGAAATATGACTCTTTCCATAAACTAGGCTTAAGGACAACTTCTTTGGAAGGTGTCAGTTACATAAAGTGATTCATATCAATGAGGCAGACTTGTCAGCAAGTCAGGGACATTTTATTTATTTATTTATGTATGTATGTATGTATGTATGTATGTATGTATGTATGTTATTAGTAGTAGTAGTATTAATTTGCTATAGGGCATGTATGTTCACCAGAGACAGACACAAAGAGAGAGAGACAAAGTGAGCAAGCAATACTCCCATCCAAGACTTGAACCACGGTTGGCCATGTGGGAGTCCAGCACCTTACCCACCACATCACCTGCTAGCCCTAGTCAGGGGCATTTTATGTGGTCACTCTGGATCTAGCCCTGTGTGAAGACAGCAATTAAGTCTTTGCACAAGATAGGATTTCCCCTGGTTTGTATGGGAATCAGTCGATCCTCCAGCTACTTATTGGAGTGTGTTGGCCTCTGTAGACAATTAGTGGGATCCATTTTCTTGCAACCAAATCACAATGTGGTACTAGCTCTATTTTTTTTTTCCTGTTTTTGGAGAGGTTTTTGCTATAGGGTGCATGTGCTCGCCAGAAAGACAGAGAGAGACAGAGAGACAGAAAGCGAGAAATCACCCCTCAGGGGGAATGGCCACACTGCAATCCCTTCTCCTCCATTCTGCTCTGGGGATCTTGGGCACGCACGCACATGTGGCATGAGTTTAAGCTTCTGGGTCCTGGACTTCAACTGCGGTAGACTACGTGGGAGTCCATCGACATAGTTATTACACTAACTGCTGGTCCCGAATGTGGTACTAGATCTTAAACCCTGACACAGAGCTCTAAGATATTTAACAAAATAACTAAGTCTTGCTCCCTCCAACACCTGTATATTTTAGCTGCTACAAGTCACCTGACTTGAGGCTCTTCTTCCACATTTTAGAGCAAACAATGTCCTTCCACTTTTAAAACATCCTTCTGCTCAGTCGGTGACCTTCTCATCTGGGCTTACCCAGTCTTAGCATCAAAAGTCTCATGCCCTGGGAACTCCTCTGCTCTTAGTAAACCAGGATGGTTGATCACCCTAACTGAGATCCTCTCTTTTTGCATAATAGTTT
This sequence comes from Tupaia belangeri chinensis, assembly GCF_000334495.1. Taxonomy (NCBI): domain Eukaryota; kingdom Metazoa; phylum Chordata; class Mammalia; order Scandentia; family Tupaiidae; genus Tupaia; species Tupaia belangeri. The sequence continues at coordinate 3,252,219 of NW_006160005.1, read as the reverse complement.
ATGTTTTCCCCACCCTCAATTAATCATTCAGTCTTTTCACCCCTGCCTTCTCATACCCTAGGAGAGCTTAGGAATTGTTGCTAAAACTTAACATCTCTAGTTTGCTTGTTTTTCCCTTTTCTTTTCTCTTTTTTTTTTTTTTTTTTTTTTTTGAGAGAAATTTTTGCTATAGGGCATGTGTGCTTGCCAGAGAGACAGAGATATTCAGAGACAAAAAGCAAAAAGTCATCTCCCAGGAGGAATGGCCATGCTACAATCCCTTCTCTTAGATTCTCCTCTTGGAATCTTGGGTACACATGCACATGTGTGAATTTAAGTCACCAGTTCCAGGACTCAAACCACGGTCGACAACATGGGAGTCCAGCAACGTAACCATTATTACATCAGCTACTGGTCCCCACATTTCCAGTTTTAAATCTATATCCCACCTTCTCCCAAATCCCTTCATGGTCTTAAAGTAGAGATACTCTGCTGACACTGCAGACCAACATATTCCAAACTAAACTCCCTCTCTTCTCACACACATTGATTCCTTGTGTAAGTGCTCACACTTTGTAGGCCACATGTCTAAATGGCAATGTGACAGTAAATATAGAAATGTCTCATTTACCTTAGAGAAATACCTGCACGTGTGTAAAGCAAGCAGATGCAAGGGTGCTCATTACAACATTATTTATAATGGAAAAAGGAAACTACCCAATAGCATATTAATAGAGGGTAATGTATTATAAAAATGATCTATGGTAAATCCCGACTTTGGAATCCCATACTGCAATGAAAAAGATCAATAATTGCTAATGCATTGCATAGAGAACAACTCAAAATGGCCCAACTTGTGCTAAGCATCCAACAGTAGTCTTCAAAACAACATTCTTTGACAAACATGTTTGCTTGACTACTTTCACGGATGTTGAAAAACAACTTGAGACAAACTCAAATGGCCTGCTCAAATCACCCAGATACACAGCTCTCACCAAGCCCACAATAAGCTTATAACCAAATTGCAAGCAAAGACAAGAATGCATGGCACAGGGCAAGGCCTTGGTAAAGGGGTGTTTAAACCAAGCACTCAGACAGATTCATGCCATTTTCGTTGGCTATTTCCCTGCATAAATCAGAGTGGCTGCTGTGCCCAAGCACTCACTTTGTAGCTCCCCTCAATTCAGAGCAACTGCAGGAGTACTCACTTCACAGCTCTCCTTGCTGTGATCTGGAGGCACTGGGACTCTGAGAAGGGTGAACTGGACAAGCCCTCTTCACCGCAGTTGTTTAAGATATGCCTGGCCCAGAAACTGTAGTGATGCCTCCTTGCTGAGGTGATTGCTCCAGGGAGGATTCTTGCTGAAGACTCCATCCTGGTAGCAGTCTTGAACAGACCTTCAGAGTAGAGCTCCCTCATGATGATGGTACAGGTACTGGCCTTGAGCAGGCTCATATCTCCCTGTCTTTTCCTTTGCTTGTATGTTAGGATATTTGATGTGAATAAACCCTTGACATTGTGGGAAGACAGAATGAGTCATGGACTAATTCCCCACACTTGACATTCATCTAGAGCTTACTGTGTTGGGCCACTGTTCTAAGTTAAGTGTACAGAAAAAGGTCTATAAAAATATATCTTGGGCCAGCAGGTGGCATGAAGGTTAAGGTGCTGGATCTCATTTGACTGATTATGCAGTTCAAGTCCTGTATCTGGTAGTCTGAAAAACACTGGACATTTCTGAGTGTGTGTGTGTGTGTGTGTGTGTGTGTTCCCAAAATCCCAAGAGGAGAATGAAGGAAAGATTGTGGGTGTGGACATCCCCATTGGGGGGAGGGGTGATTTTTCACTTTCTTTTTGTCTTTCTCTTTCTCTGGTGAGCACAAGGACTGTATTCCAAAAGTAAAATAAAATTAAAATATATCTCAAAATAATGACTCGTTACCTCTTAGAAGGAAATTGATTTTAACGATAGGTCAATTAATGACTAACATTTTACTTAGGACAATATTTGTATATATTATCTGAATAATAAAAATTAATTTTTAACAAACTTGTATTCTTTCACTTCATTCCCCTTATCTGCTAATGCTCCCATCCTTTTTTTAATCACTCAAACTCAGATCCATAGTATTAGTCTCTGACACTTCCCATCTCTTTATTTCTTCTCTGTAATCAATGAGTTTTCAAGCACTATCAAATCCTTCTTGAGATCAATGTTTAAATCAATGTGCTGGAAATTGCTGTTAATAGGCAAATGTTACCTGAAAGGAGTAGGAGATTAAACGTGTAAACATGTGAATCAATAACAAATAACTTGATTTGAATTCGTTTTTCTCATCTGCCACTATGGATACAGCAAAGGAATGAAAGGAAATCACTGGGTGGTAGACAGGAAGAGCAGAAGCCCCTTGGCTGGGGTTCTAACGGGATCAGGTGGGCATAGGGTTTAGGAACAATGACGAATGAAAGATAAAGGACTAAGCTCTACTTTTGCTGAGCACCTAGAGAGAGAGAGATATTCATAGAAAAGATCTTATAAGACACTATCGGAACACTCTTTTTTTCTTTTCTTAATTACTTTTATTACATTAAGTCACTGTAAATTGAACCGTAACCCTAAACTTACTCCCTAACCCTAACCTGAAATATATCATTATGTTAACCCTAACACAAATGCTAGACCAAACCCTAACCCTAGCCCTACACCTTAACCCTGACACGAAACCTAAAATGACCAGGACTCTAACTCAAACAGTAACACTAAACCTAAATCTAACCGTAACCCTAAACTCACACCCTAACTCTAACCTAAAATATATCATTACTTTAACCAAAATCAAATGCTAGACCTAAGCCTAACCCTAGACCCCCTACACGTAAACCTTGACCCGAACCCTCATCTATACGTTACTCTATATCGAACACTAAAACTTAACCCAAATCTAACCATAAGCCTAAACTTACTCCCAAACCCTAACCTGAAATATATCATTACTTTAACCCTAACTCAAATGCTAGACCTAACCCTAACCCTCGCCCTACACCTTTACCCTGACCCGATCCCTAACCTAACATGGACTCTAACTCAAACACTAACAGTAAACCCAAATTGAACGGTAACCCTAAACTTACACCCTTACCCTTACCTGAAATATATCATTACTTTAACCCTATCTCAAATGCTTTAACTAACCATAACACTAGCCCTACACCTTAACCTTGATCCGAACCCTTACCTAACCAGTACTCTAGCTCAAATACTAACACTAAACCAAAATCTCACTGTAACCTTTAACTCTCACCCTAACCCTAACCTGAAATATATCATTACGCTAACCCTAAGTCAAATGCTAGACCTAACCCTAACTCTAGCCCTTCACCTTAACTCAGACCCGAAACCTAACCTAACCTAGTAACTCAAACAATAACACGAAACCTAAATCTAACTGAAACCCTAAACTTACTCCCTAACCCTAACCTGAAATATATCATTACTTTAACCCTAACTCCAATGCTTTAACTAACCCTAATCCTAGTCCCACACCTTAAAACGGACCTGAACATTAAACTAACCAAGACTCTATCCCTAACACTAACAGTAAACCAAAATCTAACTATAACCCTAAACTTACACCCTAACCCTAACCTGAAATATATCATTACTTTAACCCTAACTCAAAAGCTAGACCTAACACTATCCCTAGGCCTACACCTAAACCCTGACCCGAACCCTAACCTAACCTGGACTCTAACTCACACACTAACACTAAACCTAAATCTAACTGTCACCCTAAACTCACACCCTAACCATAACCTGAAATATATCATTACTTTAACCCTAACTCAAAAGCTAGACCTAACACTATCCCTAGGCCTACACCTAAACCCTGACCCGAACCCTAACCTAACCTGGACTCTAACTCACACACTAACACTAAACCTAAATCTAACCATAATCCTAAACTTACACACTAACCCTAAACTGAAATATATCATTAATTTAACGCTATCTCAAGTGCTAGACCTAAAACTAAGCCAAGCCCTACACGTAAACCTTGAACCGAACATAAATCTATACGTTACTCTATCTCAAACACTAACGATTAATCCAAATCTAAACATAACCCTAAACTTACTCCCTAACCCTAATCTGAAATATATCATTATTTTAACCCTAACTCAAATGCTAGACATAACCCTAACCCTAGCCCTACACGTAAACCTTGACCCGATCCTAAATCTATAGGTTACTCTATCTCAAACACTAACAGTTATCCCAAATCTTACCGTAACCCTAAACTTACTCCCTAACCCTAACCTGAAATATATCATTTATTTAACTGTAATTCATATGATAGAGCTAACCCAAACCCTAGCCCTAAACGTAAATTTTGACCCAAACCTAAATCAATTCGTTACTCTATCTCAAACACTAACAGTTATCCCAAATCTTACCGTAACCCTAAACTTACTCCCTAACCCTAACCTGAAATATATCATTTATTTAACTGTAATTCATATGATAGAGCTAACCCAAACCCTAGCCCTAAACGTAAATTTTGACCCAAACCTAAATCAATTCGTTACTCTATCTCAAACACTAACAGTTATCCCAAATCTTACCGTAACCCTAAACTTACTCCCTAACCCTAACCTGAAATATATCATTACTTTAAACGTAATTCAAATGCTAGATCTAACCCTAACCCTAGCCCTACACCTAAACCCTGACCCAAACCCTAACCTTACCTGGACTCTAACTCACACACTAACACTAAACCTAAATCTAACCGTAACCCTAAACTCACACCCTAACCCTAACCTGAAATGTATCATTACTTTAACCAAAATCAAATGCTAGACATAACCCTAACCCTAGCCCTACACGTAAACCTTGACCCGAACCCTAATCTATACGTTACTCTATATCGAACACGAAAACTTAACCCAAATCTAACCATAAGCCTACACATACTCCCAAACCCTAACCTGAAATATATCATTACTTTAACCCTAACTCAAATGCTAGGCCTAACCCTAACCCTTGCCCTACACCTTAACCCTGACCGGAACCCTAACCTAACCTGGACTATAACTCAAACACTAACAGTAAACCTAAATCTAATGGTAACCCTAAATTTACACCCTTACCCTAACCTGAAATATATCATTATTTTAACCCTAACTCAAATGCTTTAACTAACCCTAACCCTAACTCTACACCTTAACCCTGATCCGAACCCTTACCTAACTAGGACTCTAGCTCAAATACTAACACTAAACCAAAATCTTACTCCCTAACCCTAACCTGAAATATATCATTACTTTAACCCTAACACAAATGCTAGACCTAACCCTAACCCTCTTTTTTTCTTTTCTTAATTTCTTTTATTACATTTAGTCACTGTACATCTTTACAACACACAAAATGAACTTTTCTAGCAAGAATACACTGCATATTGGTACAGTTAAAGATATTCCATACACATCATCATCAAAGACAACCTCTCATGTTTGTGTCTGTTAAATGTTTTGTTTTCCTTTCATTTTAAATCTCGGAATAAGGCAAATAGGATCTGACTAGAAAGGTCTTAGGGGCTGTCTTGTCTGAACCACTAGGAGGTATGTAACCTGAAGCCATCACTAACATTTCACAGAGGAGAGACTCAATAGATACTTGTTAATTAAATAAAATCTGATAGGGAATGGGACCAGCAGATGGTGTAATAGTTACGTTGTTGTACTCACTTGTAGCCAACCATGGTTCGAGTACCGGATCTGGCAGCTTAAAACTCATGCGGAGCATGTATGCATGCATGCCCAAGATCCCAAGAGGATAATTGAGCAGAAGGGATTGTGGCATGACCATCCCCCCACTCTAGGGAATGATTTCTCACTTTCTGTCTTTCTGTCTTTTTCTGGCGAGCACACATGCCCTATCACAAAAATCTCTCCCCCCAAAGAAGAAAATCTGATAGCAAAACAGAAGGACATGGTGTGTAAGCATTGGCCTCAGCTTATGAAGCAAGAGAAGGCAGAGGTGAGAATCACCCTACTTCTTATTTCCTGATCTAAACATTGCTCCAACTACATTAGTGTTCTCAGCCACTTCCTCAGGAGCTGCACATCTGCTTCTACACACAAACCCTTGGAAGGCACAAGGCACCCTCACTTGATTTTTTTTTTTTTTTTACTCCACTGTTTCAGTATTCATTTGTAAAGCCTGAGTACTCTCCACCCATCTCAGTAGCCAAATACCAGGGAATCTTTGCTCTACCCTCTTCCTAGCAGAGGAAAGGTCTGCCCTCTACTGCACTTCATCTGTATAATATGCAATGCTTTCACACTCCATATGACATCCTCTGGATGCTTGTAAGGCTCCACAAGAGCCCCAGGGTGACAAGAAATTAGAAAGCATATTCATTCAGTGAAACAAAATCATCATCCCTCCCACCTTCCTCTGGGCTCTGTTCTCTCTAGACAGTGAACAGAATAGAAGCTTGGTTTCTAGAACAGAGGCTCTGACTGCGGGGCAAGAGTTACACAGATTTCCAAACAAAAGATAGTGAGTTTGATTGTTCCCCCTGATTGTGAGGCCAGAGTGTTTCTCCTTTCCCTGAGAACCAGAACCCGCTGAAAGATTTCCATTTTTACTTTAGCAAGTCCTCTTTGCTCCCTCTCAAAACCAAATGCAGTTGGTCTCTCTGGACACTGCTGAAGAAAATTGGGATTTTCTGAGGGTGAAACCTATGCCCCTTAGCACTAAGGGCTTTTTGTGATACCCACTTGGGTTTTTCATGAGGTGCAAAGACACAAAAAATTGTTAAAACCCTCCCATGAAAACCAAGCAGAAAATGCTGTGTTATGTTGAATGGTGAAGAAAATAAATCACAATGTAAAAGGCTTATTTCTTGCTTAGAAGTGATGGTTTTGACCCACAGCCTTTACTTTGGTCCCCAGAGATGGATTCTACTCTTAAGGGCAGAACAAGAGACTCCAGATCTGTCCGGAGGACAAAAGCCTTGCAGTTCTGCCACATCTTTATCTTTGCTTCAAGGCAGGGCCTGAGGTGGGTAACAATGAAGGGCAAATGGACCAGCTATTGCCCGTCTCAGCGTCAGCAGATGTCACACCCACCCCTGGTGCCAGTCACAAATCCAGTTCTTGGGTACTGTCCGCTGAAGAGTTTGTGACATTTGCTCTCCTTGAGCCAACACCCGCTCCTTCCAACATCACTCCTGCCTCTTCCACTCTCCTAATCTCCTGGGGAAAACTCGACTAAGGGTCAGAGAGAAGGCAGTCAGAGGGTACCAATTAAGAAGTTTCTGTGGTGCAATGGGAGCTCAGATACTGATTTAACAGGCATAATAAATATTTCAAGAATCCCAGGCTTTAATATGCAAAAAAAGAAAAAAATGTTGCTTTCTTAATTTCCAGGGCTGAGTTTAATTTCTGATTCTAAACCCTCAATCTACCCTGGAGCAAGTAAAATAATATAACTCATTCAGAGTTTTTATATCTCAATGTGATTTTTAAAATTAAATCTAGGATCATTAACTCTTCCCTAGTCTGATTTAAAAATGTCAACAATGCCATTCCTCTTCTCTGTACCTTCCTTCCACTATTCCCAATCAATTCTAACTCCCCAGGGCTTTGTATGGTCACACCAGAGCTCATGGCTGTGATTGGCTCAACTCCACTAGGGAGGGGAGGGGAAAGTTCATCTTGGACTCCTTGAGTTGGTCCATTTCTGGCATACTGCTTGTCTCCTTTTTGTCTGTATTCTCAGTGCTGGTCAGAGTCTGGATATAATCACTGGATGCAAGCAAATTCTCCTAGGAAGATTACCAGACCAGATCCTCATGGTTTTTTTTCTTTTTTTCTTTTTCTTATAGTCCAAGAGTTAATTTTTTTTTTAATTTTTTTTTTTTTTTTTGCCATAGGACTTGTATCTTCACTGGAGAGAGACAGAAAGAGGGAAAGTGAGAAATCACTCCCCTGGAGGGTGGCTATGCTACAATCCCTTCTTCTCCATTCTTCCCTTGGAATTTGGGGCACACACTCAAATGCACCAGGGGTTATTTTCAAGCTGACAAGTCCAGGACCTGAACCATGGTCACCCATGTGAATCCAGCACCTTAACCACCTGTTGGTCCCAAGAGTTTATTTATTTTTAGTTTGCCATAGGACTTGTATCTTCACTGGAGAGAGACAGAAAGAGGGAAAGTGAGAAATCACTCCCCTGGAGGGTGGCTATGCTACAATCCCTTCTTCTCCATTCTTCCCTTGGAATTTGGGGCACACACTCAAATGCACCAGGGGTTATTTTCAAGCTGACAAGTCCAGGACCTGAACCATGGTCACCCATGTGAATCCAGCACCTTAACCACCTGTTGGTCCCAAGAGTTTATTTATTTTTAGCATCCATTATGCCATGTAATCATAGTGAATGGGTTCCAGAAGCTCAGGTTGCTTTCTGTTGGTTCTCACAAAGTATGTTTCTCTGGGTGGAGCAGGCTGGCCCAGGTGAACCCAGATACCTTTCTCTTTGATGTCTTACTTTTTCTGGTCATTTTCCTTCACATGTTTTGGGGAACTATATCTGCTTATAGAGTGATTAATATGGTCAATATGCAATATGCACATTAATTCTCTTGGCAAGAATCTTGTCCTTAGTTTATTTGTTTATAATGATGCCAACAGCATGCTGGGTAACATTATAAACTCTTCCAGTTTTGTCATGGTAACATTCTTGGGCATTCCTTTTGAACAGTACTCATTCTTTTGATGCCTACAATATTACCTTTCTTGTAGATTCACATGTATGTTCCCGAAAGAGCCATTGTATGTTTTTTAAAAGCTCCAGAGAGCATACATCAGGTGCCTCTCCTCTTCCCCTCTGTGTTCTTCATTTTGGTGAATTACTGGAAGATGGTGGTTCTAGCCAAAAGGAACCAGGCCAGACCCTCTTGTGACCCAAGAGATTCTGGAGTACTTAACATTTTCTGGCTGACTTTACCATCTCTACCTTGATTGCCCCTGCTCTGGGAAACTCGGTGGTTTCTGACCATTTTAATAGCTCCCAGGTACCCTTCACATCCCTCAACGTAAGATGGGAAAAAAAATTGGGGAATCACCTTTGACTACTGTATAGCTCTGAGGAGTGGGGTCTGTATTTTAGACTATGTATTTATGCTGCAGGCTACCAGGGCTCCCCTCTTCAAAACCCAGAAATAACCTGCCACCTGCCCTTCCTCACACTCTTTTATATCACATGGGTCATCAGTGGATGAAGAGGAGCAGGCAAAACTACCTACCAAAGAGTATGTACTTTGAAACTAACAAAATTTAAGCACCAACACCCTTTGCTTTCACAAGCCACATTCATGTTTTCAGGAAGGAAGTAGCAATATTTTCACATGTCATTTTTTCTTGAAAAATGCTCAAAAATCATTTTTTTTCTTATATTTATTTATTTATTTATTTATTTATTTATTTATTACTAATTATTTCCTTCGAGAGAGGGACAAAGGCCCCCAATATGATCTCTATGCTGCAATCTGCTCCTAGTCTCAGCCAGCCCAGATCATGGACAACCTATGCCCAGTGTGCTAAGGGAGGTCCCAGGATTTGAACTCAGTACCTTTTTCAGTAGGTCTAGTTGTGTTACTGCTATAGCCACCTGATGCCTAAAAGTCAAGTATTTTTATCTCAGTGGTCAGAACTGAGATAAAACAGTACTGGTCAGAACTACTGTTCCTTTCCACTCTGACTTCTCCATCATACCTCCTCTCATATCTGGTAGCACTAGGATAGCCATGAGTATTGAGGGATGTAGTTGTAGATAAGTTGAGGTGAGGATTCAGTTGGAGTTTAGTGGAATCTATTTATGTGGCTCACAGTCACTTCTGTGTGTAGTAAAGTTGTTGTTAGCTGTCCTGACACAGGAATGGCCTCCAAGAAGCCTTTCACTATCCACTGTGCCAACATCCAATGTCTTGACTTTGTATGAGGTGCTAAACCCAAGTCGTGTCACCACACAACACCGCTCTCGACACCACAGCTCTCGGCAGCAAAAGCACAGGGCCAACGGAAGCCAACAAAGGCATGAAATGTTGGGATCCAGAGGCCAGTCTTTAGAATGTTCTTCCCATAACTTCATACGTAGAAGATGTGCTTTTTCAACCATGCTTAGTCAAGACATTAAGTCCTCTTCTATCAGAAGTATAATCTGAATAAAGAAAAGGACATTTTCTGGTAGGAGCAGATATTCTTTCTCTCAAAGCAGTCCTCCCACTTCAGATGCTGAAGTCTATCCATGCTTGCTATTGTGTCTTTTTCTCTTCTGCTTCCCTCCATCTCTTCTACCCTGAATTTTCCTTTTTCACCCTTTGTCTCTCTCTTTCTCTCTCTTCTTTTAGGACAGGAAACCTCATCCATGGTGCTATTGGCTTATTGGGATAGATAATTCCCTTTTGCAGGCAGCTGTCCTGTGCACTGTTGATGTTTAGCAGCATTCTTGGTCTCTACCTACTAGATGTCCATAGCAAACTCCCTGCCCCCAGTGTCACAACCATCCATGTCACCAAACATTGCCATATGTCCCTGGTGGGAGTAAGGGGAGGGAGGGCACAACTCCATGAAAACCATTGATCTGACCATAGGAGTATAAAGGCAGTTTTAGCTAAACACATCCACTTTCAAATATTCTTTGAGCCTGGTAATATTCAGTCTAACCCTTTGCAGTCAGTAGGGGACTGGCCTCATTTCTCTGTGAATGGAGAAAAGTCAGCAGCTATACCATGTCAGGTAAGAAATGAAATATTGACTAATGATTTCAAATTTCATCCCACCAGAACAGTAGTGAGAAAAGGAGCAAGTCCCGACCCATTTCCAGTCTCAGTTGTCCCGTCTCCAAAACAAGAGGTTTAATATAAATCAAGTCTGATGTCTCTCACAGCATTCAGGATCTCAGTTCTCACTGCAAGCCTCAACACAGGACAACAGAAACCCATCTAACAATCTTGTAAGGTTCCCTATACAACACACCAGCTTTTCTAGGCTGATCTCCATTTTCATTGCTTTAGTCTGCTTGTCTACTCAAAGACCAATATAACACCACATGGCTTTAATACAGGAAGGTTTATAACATATTTTAATACCTGGTCATGCTTTTATTTTTGTAATCTTTAAGTAATAGTCATTTACAGCCATTTTAGGTTTATAGAAAACTTGGGGGGAAGGTACAGAAATGTCTCGCATACTCCCGGCTCCAACGTGTGCACAGCCTTCTTCACTGCCAAAATCCATCACCACAGGGACTGGCAGGTGGTGTGACAATTAAGGGTACTGGACTCCCACATGGTTAACCGTGGTTTGAGTCCTGAATTGGTGGTTTGCTTTCAAGTCCATCACCACAGAGATACATTTGTTACAACTGGTGAACCTCTACTGGTACACCATCATCACCCCAAATCCATAGTTTCTATTAGGGTACTTGTAGTATTGTACATTCTGTGGGTTTGAACAAATGTAGTATAATGGCTTGGCATGATACATTCTATAGGTCTGGACAAATGGTATCTATCATTATAGTATTTATTATGCATAATATTTTCACTGCTCAAAACATCCTGGGTACTTCACCTGTACATCTCTTCTTTAACTCTAATGTGTTTGTTCTTTGAAACTTAGCTGGCATTCTTACCTTCTTTTTCCTAATAAACTTTTCTATCAAATAGATTGATTGACTGTATTTCAATTCCAATCTTGTGCAGGAAAAGTAACCTTTCTTGACATTGTCTTATCCTCTAAGTGGAGGTAATATCTATCTTGTAAGGTTATGGTGAGAATTACATACTAAGGCAGTGAGATATCCTACACAGAGCTGGGAACATATTAGATGCTTAGCAAACAAGCATCCATAAACAAAAGCTAGTCTGATTATTTACTGGATGTCCAAATAAGCAGAAGCAAAATGATTAAATATGCAGTTAATTTCACCTAAATGCAAGTCATTATGAAACATAATTTCCAAGTGTGCATTGTATCTAAAAGTGAGTCTTTTTAATGAGAATTAATGGAATAATGCAAACATTGAACTATGGGGAAGAACCACTGAAAAACCTGGAGATGTGGTTGAAATTCCAGGCATAAGAGGAAGGGACAGAAACCTATCCATACATTTCCTCTTATTCAGTAAAATATGAGCTAAAGCAAGAAATTCATCTCCTATTGTTGGGAGTAGCAGGGAATATTGGGGGCTATGCATGCTGAATATGCTTTTTGTGTATTATCTTGTAAAGAGCAGCAAATTTGGCTTCATAAAAGTGAGATCAAGCATAGCAAATTTACTTAAATTCTTGGAGTGCATTACTGACTCACACAGCTTTTCTGTGTATTTCACTTCCAGAAAAGGATTTAATAACCTCTCTGCTGCATTCTTTGGGTAAAAAGCAAGGGAAAAGAGCATGAGCTGATTTGATGAATTACAACTTGTCTTATGCATACGACAAAGTCATTTGGTTGTTGTGAAAGCAGAAAATTGGCAACCCCTGTAGGCAATAAAGCCGGTGTAGTTTAGGGGGAAAAGTGAGCTTGTCCTCTCGCCCTGTAAAACCCTAAGAACCCTGCCTATGGGCTTTGTGCTCACCACAAGACTGGAGAGGAGGGAATGCCCTGTAGGAATAGAAGGAATAAAGATAAATGTCTGGTCCGAGTCTAAGTGACTACAGGGCACAGGAGGAAGCTCAGCCCATTAGCAAAACTTAATGATTCTTCGATTCATTGGGATTTAGAATGAGGTTCTACAGGATCCTGCGGATCCTGCTGCACCTCAAAATCACCTCTTAGTAAAACTTAACTCACCATGATTGAAGCAAATTCACAATTCTCAGCACACTACCTTCTACCTGTCTCCAGATGAAGTTAGGTCTAAGAACATGAGAACCAGAATTAGGCAGACATGAAATACTGTGAAATCTTTGTAATGGTATAGATAACAACAGAACTCGGACTTCATTGCCAGATATCTGCAGAAATGGCTGCACTGGCTCTTTAGGTACCAATACTGCCCTCTATAGAAGGGTCCTGGCCAAGCAGCCAGAGCCCAAGGGAGCCCAGCAGAGAGCTCAGACATCATTGCACTCTGTCCTCTTAGAGTCTGTCCATTCCCAAAAGGATCCTCTAGCTTGTCTTACAGCTGGAAGACTCCAAGATGAAGAAAAATCATTTTCTATAGCACTATTGACCGCTCTAAATTTGCAGAATGTTCCCTGTGCAGAGGAGTGGCTATTTAACTCAGTGCAAACCAATGACTCATGGGGTTTGAGTCTGCCTGGATCAGTAGTTCAGGTCCTGACCACCCATGAGAAATTCCTTGGGAGCTTTTAAAAAATGTCACTGCCCATGTTTCCACCACCTGAGATTCTAATATAAATGGACCAGGACAGGGCTCCTAGATAGACATCACTAGCATCTGAGAGCTCCCCAGGTGTTTCTGGCTAGAGAAAGTACAAAAGGTAATAGATTTCCTTCAGAGGAGGCAGAAGAAAGCATTTCTTGTCACACCTGTAAATACCAGCCCTGGACTTCAGACCCTGGACTACAGAGTCATGAAAATTAGTTGATCTTGCAGCTAATGAAGGTCAATAGACCTTTCATGAAATTTCTACTTGGAGGCCCTGAGTGTCCCCTCTACTGAGAACTGACCTGTGCTACGTTACAAGTATGATCTAACGTAAAGCCTGAGTATGGAGGGAGGAAGGTCAGAAAGGAATGCTCTAGGTTTCTAGGCTGTGTTGATGAGTAATGAGACTCATGCCCAACCCCACCCTCACCCTAAATTACCTTAATGGACTCAGATTACAAATAGCCCCTCAAGGCTTGCCAAGAACCCCTCTGCATTCCCTTAGGCAAAATGCTTCTCTATTCTTTATGTAGATGAAATCAAATAAAATGTCTTAGTTTTCCTTCTACTCCCTTGACCACACTTTCTGCTTCTGTTGTTTCCTTTTTCTCTGCTTGAACCAATTTCTCTTGTTTGTCTGTTTTCTAAACAATTTTATTGAAAAGTGTCAAGGATACAGAGGCAGTACAAATCCATGAACAGGAAAAATATATTTTTTAGAGATTTTTGCTATAGGCACATGATCTTTCTAGAGATAGAGACAGAGAGACCGAAAGTGAGAAATCACCCCACAGGTGGAATGGCCACACTGCAATCCTTTCTCCTCCATTCTCCTCTCAGGATTTTGGCATGCACATACATGCAGCCAGTATGAGTTTCAAGCAGCCAGGTCTTATACTCAAACCACAGTCAACCCACGAGAGTCCAGTACCATAACCATAACCACACCACCACCTACTGGCCCCACAATAATTGTGTTTGTTTTTGTATTTTTGTTTGTTTGTTTGTTTGGATTTTTATTTTTGGGGGGGGGGAGAGGTTTTTGCTATAGGGCATGTGCGCTCACCAGAAAGAGAGAGAGACAGACAGAAGAAATCACCCCCTCAAGGGGGATGGTCACACTGCAATCCCTTCTCCTCCATTCTCCTCTCAGAATCTTGGGCACACACGTGCACACACAACGCGCGAGCGCACCCGACGTGAGTTTAAGCCACCTGGTCCGGGACTCGAACCACAATGGACTACATGGGAGTCCAGCGACAGCCATTACGCCAACTGCTGGTCCTAATAATTTTTTTTTAAATGAAAGTTAATCTTGGGAGATATCAGTCCTCCTCTCCCTTCTCCTCCAGACTTGCAGCATTTCCTTTATAGTTAAGCCTCTAGTAACCTAGGATTAAAAAGAAATACAAGAGCTTTAGCAAAACATTAAAAGAGAGAGAGAACAGCATAAAGGAAAGAGAAATGTTTCTTCTTCAGACAGTACTCTTCCTGAGCACCTAATTAGGAGGCATGCGGAACAGTGGAGAAACACAACTTCAGAGTGTAAGGCTATGGTCCATTTGGGTTTTCTATCTGGTACTTGTTGAAGAAACTTAAAGTATCTAGAACATTGCTCTTGGACCCCCACTCCAGCAGCCCCCAGGGGAGTTGCATTCACTTTTGCCTGAGAATGCTTTCATAGGAGATGGCCACTTCACTGTAAGCTCATCACAGAACTCAAAGAAATTCTCTTCAGTCACTTAGGCATGTTGAAGACGTATAGCACATTACTGGGGTGCTAAATGCAATTCTTAGCTGCTTGCTCCAGAGTGGACAACCAATTGTTCCTCAACTCACTGAAGTCGATGTAACTGCAAGAACCATCTTCCAGCCTATATGGCTGACCAGGCATGATGGCTAGTTGCTGGTAGACACACATTCAGCTTCTGCCAGAAGGTAGGTAATGGTCCTGTCCACAGTGTAGTCAGCCATCTCTGCCTGAACTTTCAATGTGTGTTCCTCATGTTCCTTGTATTACCTCCCACCACTTCTCTTCCCATTTAACATATTCTACTTAGGACATTTAGCCTGTCATGTGTAGGCTGATGACTCCCACATTCATTACCTCTAGCCCCGATGTCTTCCCAAGATGCACACCCTCCCAGGCAAACTCCTTCATGGAGACAGTTCACTAACATCTACATTCGATAGTGCAGATCAGAGCTCCCCATCTTCTGCTGGAGACCTGATTCTTCCCCCTGGCTCCCACCTATCATGAAAGGTGCTCGATTCACCCAATTCTCAAGCCAAACACCCAAGAATCACGAAGTACTCCCTTCTCTTACTCCCCCTACCTTTTAATTACTCATCAAGTCCTCTTGATTTTACCTGCTAAGTGTTTATCAAATTTAACCCACTTTGGTTTACTCAGATGCCCTAGTTCAGGCTACCACTGTCTCACCTGGAATAATTTCATTACTCACCCAAAGCATCCCCACTTTCCAAACCTGCCTCCCTCTAATTTCTTTTCTGTATCAAGAGTCAGAGCAATTCTTTTTAATGTAACCAATTAATTCAATTGTTCCCTTCCTAAAATCGCTACAGTGGCTCCCATTGTCTTCATGATAAAATCCAAACCCCTCCCCAAAGGCCTGTGAGACAGTTCATTACCTGGTCTCTGGTTATCTCTGCAGTATTATTTCTCTACCTCCCAGCATATATTTCAGCACACTGACTGCTGGTATCTTACTCCAATGGCTAATTCCCATTCATCCCTCAAGTCTTCCCTGGCTATACATGGCTCATAAGGATTATAGACTGCCATAGCCCTTCATATAAGTTGAGTATCCTTATCCAAAATGCATGAGACTAGAAGTATTTTGAATTCTGGATTTTTTCAAATTTTGGAATATTGGTATATACACAATAAACTGTCTTGGGGATCTAAACACTAAATTTGTTTGTATTTCATATATACTTTATACATGTAGCCTGGAGGTAATTTTACAAAATTAGTTTTAATAATTTTGTGTATGACAACCTTCTGAGCATGTATGGAGGAATATAGACATGCACAGAAAACATATCACAACTGAAGGGAGCTAGGGGGGTCTTCTTTCCCTTGAGAACAGTGACTAAACTGTGTGGTAACTTGCATTTTGACTGCGACCCATGACATGAGTCAGGAATGAAAGTTTCTAGTTACACTGTCATGTTTTCGATTTTGGAAGATTTTAGATTCAGGTTTTTGCATCAGAGAGTCTCAACGTACATTTATCACCCTTATGACTGTTTGATAGCCAGTTTATTCATCTTTCTTCCCAAGTAGATTATGAGCTCGTTGACGACAGATGCTAGAGTCTAAGGTTGCTACTGATGCTAACTTAAGGGTGATAGTGATCAGACTCCTCTCTCCAAGGTCAGAATCAACTAGGACAAAATCAGGCAGGAACCACACCATTAACTCCATCAGTGGTAAGTCACATGGGAGAAAGAAGTTCCATTCTTACTCCTTAATAATCACTCCCCCATCACTGAAATGACCTTCCAGTTCAACTTTAGACCCCCATTCCCACTCATCCCACCACACACATCAGGGAAGCAAGTAGAAAATAAGACCACACACAACCAGGATCCAAAGCAGAAACAAGAAAGGATCTGAGCTAAACGAGCACTTCAGCAATTGGATAAGTCAACTCCCCCTCCCTGGCAAAGAAACAACAATGATGCTGGAGAGAAGGATGAGTGTTTCCTTCCTGCAGACAAAAAGGAGAAACTGCTTCCCATCTGTAGCCATTATGCTCATTGGGAGATGGATGGAGGATCACTTTGGAGACACATGGAAGATACCTCCAAAATGTTCACTGGATGAACAGAAAGAGCAAATTGGTATGTGATTTCACAAGAAGGAAAGAACTTAATATTTTCCTTCCTAGGACGAAATGGTAGTTCCTTCTCTAGATGAAGAGGATACAATAGATGTGCTAATAAATTACACGGTTTATGTTTCTGATGTTGCGCCCACTCAGGAGGAGAAGTGGTGAGAACCCACTCTGTATGTGCTTTGAGCTCAGTAGCCAGGGAAGTGCACACTGTCTACTAGTTCAGCCGCAGCAACATCAACTTTGAGCAGCTGTGGCAGTGCTAAACACCAACAATGAATGGGATATAGAGACTTAAAAAAATAAAAAATGAAGGGTCAGCAGGTGGCATGGTGGTAAAGGTGCTGGACTCCCACATGGCCAACTGTGGTTTGAGTCCTGGGCCTGGCAGCTTGAAAATGACACTGTGCCTAAGTGCCCAAAATCTCAGGAGCAAAATGGAGAAGGGATTGTGGCATGGCTGCCCCCCTCGGGGGGGCAGGGGTGATTTCTCACTTCCCTCTCACTTTCTCTTTCTCTTGGGAGCACATGCACTTTATGGCAAAAACTTTTTTTTTTCCCCAGAGGACACATACACTTGCCAGGGATAGAGAGGAAGAGAAAGAGAAAGCATCTCCCACTGAGTACGGCCATGCCGCAATCCCTTCTATATTTCTATATCTTGTTAGGACTTTGAGTATACACACACATGCACCTGGTGTGCTTTTCAAGCCAATGGGGTCAGAATTCCAACTGTGTGGTTGGTTATGTGGGATCTGCTCACATCACTGGGCCTACCAGTGTGACATAGGAAAAAACACACACACACACACATACACACACACACACACCAGTTGGCTATTCAGTATGACCTCATGCCAGTGGTTCTGCTACTTTCTCCTTGTTTCAAAGCAGGCATAATAATAACTAAACCCTTAATATAATCATTCTTGGCTCTAAGTTATATGGTCATTCTTAAATAAATGTCTCATTTTATTTGTTCACAAATTACTTCTCTGACTCTAAACTGATAATGCCGTATTACAAAACTATTTCTCTCCCAATAGGAGGAAAAGTTTTAGACTTTAGCAAAAAGAAACTTGTCTAATTGTTTGGTGGTAGAAAAAAAATTTTACACAGGCTTCCCCTCCCCCCTTCTCTGCATTGTTTGTATAACAAAAAGCTGACCTAGTTTTCAACATCCTCCTGCCAGAAAATGAAACAGATTTTATCATACATCCACAAGCCTTCACGTACAGGGTTAATACCCACTAACACTCCCTCTTTTCTTAATTTCTTCCCTTCCTCTCACTTTTCCTCCTTTCTTTCCTTCATTTTCTCTTTATTCCTTTCTGCTGTTTGTTAGACACTACTTTGGGTTGTTTATTGTTTTGTTTGCTTGTTTTAAGCTTATTTTTTTTCTTTTATGTGAGAGAGACAGAAAGATAGAAACAAAAACAGAAAGCAGACACAGCTCCAACAGGATCATTATACTATGATCTACACTGAGTCTCAGGCGGCCTAGATCTTGAGTGTGGGGAACCAGCAGTTAGCGTAATGGCTATGTCGCTGGACTCCCACGTAGTCGACCACGGTTCGCATCCTGGACCCGGTGGCTTAAAACTCACACCAGGCGTGCCCAAGATCCCGGGAGGAGAATGGAGGAGAAGGGATTGCGGCGTGACCATCCCCTCTGGGGGGTGATTTCTTGCTTTCTGTCTCTATGTCTCTCTCTCTGTCTGTCTGGCAAGCACATGCGCCCTATAGCAAAAACCTCTCAAAAAAAAAAAAAGGAGTATGCACATGCAACCAGCTTGTTGAGAGAGACCCCAGGAGCCAAATCCAGGACCTTGCCCATGTGGGTCCACTTGCATTACCACTGTGCCAACAACACCTGGCTGAACAATAGATTTTTAACTTCTGTGTGCTAGCTACTATGCATCACCCAGTGAACTCACAGAGAGTACTCTCTGGCCTCTTAGAGCCCAGAGATTCAGCATCCAGCAGAGTCATCAGCATTGCACTATTCTCTCTTTCCTAAAAGGGAAGAGCAGTTTGGAGACTACTCTTTTATGGGATCACAACATGCATTAGTCACTATAGTCCCTTGTGCAAAGTTTAATTGTGTCTAACATTAATAAAAAAATTCAAAAGTTAGGTTTTTTTTATCCTCATCCTATGATGAAGAAAATTAGGATATCCAGTCCAAATTACACAGTTACTAAATTGAAGAGCAAAGGTTTTTTCACTCAGATC
This sequence comes from Tupaia belangeri chinensis, assembly GCF_000334495.1. Lineage (NCBI taxonomy): Eukaryota > Metazoa > Chordata > Mammalia > Scandentia > Tupaiidae > Tupaia > Tupaia belangeri. The sequence continues at coordinate 3,232,733 of NW_006160005.1, read as the reverse complement.
TGTGCATCTCCAAAGTCCTTGCTGGTTCCAATGGCAAACTGTTGTGTCCTCCTCTAAGACTCTAAGCAAAAGACAGAAGGAAGGGATGAAGGGAGAAAGGAATGAGGGAGAAAGTGAGTACAAAGGAACTTCACGATGTTTGTGAAAAATGGAGAGTATAAAAAAATGCACAAATTTTACATTTTTGTACTAAAATAAATTAGTAATTTAATTCCATTTTTCCCACAAACTTTATGAGATACCCTCACATTTTTGGAGTACTTAAGATATAAACTTCAAAAAACTCACAAGAGAGAGAATAAGAATTCCTACAGACTCCTCAAGCCCACCTCCAAGCCCATCAAATGGATGTGTCCTTTGAAGTAAGAGCACAAGCTACAGGGGCCAAGTACAGTCATCTAGAGAGTCATGACTTTTGAAGTTGTGAGAGGGGGCTGAACTTAAGGAAGGAGGATGAAAGCAAAAGAAGAGAGCCAGGCTCTAATCAATAACGGTGCCATGGAGAGGTTCCACAGTCGTATGCGTGTGCTCTTTCTATTTGATTCAACCTCCTTCTGGTTCCTGATGCATGGAAAAGAGCCCACAGAACAGATATTTTCACTAGGGGCTGGAAGAGAGGTGTGGGAAGTCTTCGCACTCCCTCCCCTTGCTCCAAACCTTCCTGAGAGGAGTGGGAGAATGGATACTTCTCCATAAGTTTCAAAGCACTGATGCAGCTAGGAGAAGCAGGACATGATCTCCTGGCCTTGGCACCGTGGAAGTGCCACAGGACAGAGATCTGCCTCCCCTGCCCTTGGAAGTGGTGAAGTCATGGCACTGGCCTGTGTGCCCATGCTCCTCCATGCAGCCAGGCAGCTGTGTGCTCCAGCACACATCTATGTGTGTGCATTCATGTGTGCACCTCCCCCCATACTCTCAGCTGGGTGCTCAGAGCCTACCAACTTAATCTTTATAATACATTCTAAATCCAACTGACATCACCTCCACCATTCAAGTCTAGGTTGCCATCATTTCAGACATGGGTTCTTGTAACAGCCTCTTCACTCAACTCTCTGTGTCCTTCCTGCCCCTCGGTAGTCTATTGTCATGGCATGGCCAGGAAGATCCTTTTAAAATGGAAATCAGATTATGCCCAAAGGCCCCACATCTGGCCTGATTCACTCTGCAGCCCTCTCGGCTCCTCACCTCTGATTCACTTATCTCAGCCACTCTGGGCCTTCATGCTGTTCCTGGGAAGCCAAGCACACTGCACTTGGGACCTTCAAACTTGTTCCTGCCTCTATAGAAATGCTCTTCTCTCCCCCCTCTCTTCCTCTAGACTATTTTTATATGGTGCCTCTTAGAGAAGGCTCTCTTCTCCCTATGCCCCAGCTAAACTAAACACCTTTATCCTTTTATCTGCCTTTTTAAAAAAGATAGAATTTGTCCATCATAAGCCTCTTGCCTCAGCTTTCCATTTGGGACCACCAGGTGGCCACCACCATGCCTGCCTCTTCTTAGACAGAGTCTCACTATGCTGCTCAGGCCAGGCTTGAGGTCACCATCCTCCTGCCTCAGCCTCTCCAAGTTGCTGAGATTATAGGCACATCCACCACACCTGGTCTGTATGTTAGGCCAGAAATCAAAGCCAGGTGTCCATGTGGTCCCAGCCTACAAAGCATAGTGTCTTTGTAGCATGTAACACCATGTTTGATCTTGCCCTATGTCCTTGAAAGTAGTTTTCAATGCTATACACATATTACATGATAGACTTATTTATTGCTTGTCCATACCTGCCTCTTCACTAGAATACAAGCCCAGGAGAATAATTTCTTGGCCATTTTCTCCCTGATGGATATCCAATGTCCAGAACAGGGCTGGCATATAGAGAGTGTTCTATAAATACTTTGTCAATGAATGAGTGAGTGAGTAATGAATGAGTGAGTAGGTAGGTGAGTATCATTCTGCACCATCTTCAATACCAAACACTCACTCAAGAGGACAGAAGAGCAGAGGAGACTGGTCGGTGTCAGACCCCAGCATGTGTAAGACTGCTCCACTCCAGTCTCTGTGCACCCCTGCACCCTAGCCAAAAACCAACAAGCGCACTAACAAACAGCCTTCTCCTACAAGTAGAAGCAAATGCAAACACAGCCTGAGTCACACACCAAGGCAGATGGCACCAGTGTGGAAGACGGGAGGGAGAAGTTTTTTCCAAAGCCTCCTGTGTTAGTCAGGTTCTCTAGGCAGACAGTATCAATAGGAGATAGATAGATTGATGGTTGATAGAAGATTAATAGATAGATGACAGATACATAACTAGATGATAGATGTATAGATGAGACCGTTTATTGGGGGAATCAGCTCACGTGATCATGGTGGCTCAGAAATCTCACAACAGGCCACCTGTGAGCTGGAGGTCCCGGACTTATCCAAGTCTCTCAAGTCTGAAGTCCTCAGGGGCAGGAGAACTAATGACGTGACTCTCAGTCTGAGGCCTGGGGGCTGCTCATGTGAGTCCTGGAATCCAAAGACAGGCAAGCCTTGAGTTCTGATGTCCCAAGCAGAAGTTCATCCCAGCAGAAGTTCATCCCGTTCTCTTAAAAGATGCCCATCCACCTTCTGTATTTGTTCTCCCCAGGCCCCCTGTTGACTGGATGTTGCCTGTTCACATCACGGGCAGATATTTCCCACCTAGTCTACCAGACTTTTGTGTCTATCTCTTTTGGAAACACCCTCACAGACACACCCAGAATAATACTTCATCAGGTTTCTAGAAAACATTAGTCCAGTTAAGCTGATAGTCCAAAGCTAACCATCATGCCTCTGTACCCTACTCTCTGTCCCTTGACCCCAGTTGAAGAGAAACTGGCCTTCTGGACGTGGCTTAAGACCCTGGCTGAGAGCAGGTAGCCTTCTGCACCTCTAAGAACATGCTCACCTCAGTCCCTGCTTCCCTCTTCCTACCTGAGGACCAACTGTCTCCTTAACAACATCAAGCCCAAGTCCAAGCTAGCTGGTGCCCCAGCCCCTGGGGAGGCTGTCGTGCTGACACAGCTGCCACCAGCAACCTGCACCCCTGTTACAAGACATCCCAAAGCTCACAGAATTAGCTGAGCAAGCTTCTGACGAGTTTGCTCCTTAGTGCTCTGAATATGTCACTGTGAATCTTCTGCCACATTCTTCATTAGGCAAGTGACCCCTTAGGGTGCTGATTGTGAAACGTGCCAACTTTGTTCTTCCCTTCACTTCCCTCCACCTCCCGGCAATGGGGGAGAGGAGCTCCTCCTCTCTCAGGCACCTCAGACAGCAATGGGAAACTTGGAGTAAGGGCATGGTACTGAAATACTGATCTGGGAATCAAGGTGTGTCTCTGGAACCCACACAGAACTGGAGAGCCTGAGAGGAGAATGTCCTGGGGATAGCCAGACCCAGAAAAATGAGAGCAGAGTTGGAAGGGGATCTGCCCATAGGCTAAAACTCAGCTCACAATTATATTTTTCTTGTTAAGCACAGCATTTTTTGAACATTTTAAAATTAGACTTCAGCATTTAAAACACAGAAGGTGTCCCTTAAAATCTGGATTTTTCCAGCTTTGCTTGAAAATTCAGAAGGTGGATGGTGTCTGGGTGGTCAATGATGCCAATAGATTGGAAGAAAGCAGTTTTCCATGCCCTGCAGACATGCACCTGTCTCGAATTTGCCCCTTCACTCATTTGAATGACCTCTTGCACCACTGTCTGTGCTTTAGCTTGTACATCTTCATTGATTTATCAACTGCAGGGTGGGTCCTGATCCCCTGGGAGTAGCATGCTAGTAATAATTTACCAGTGATGGTTAACATGTTGCTATTTGGCTCAGCCATTGTGCTGCAGGGAGTAGAGTGCCACTGAACTACATGAGAAGCCTGGGTTTGGATTTCATGTCAACCTGAACACAACAGGTATGCACACCCATGATCCTGGCTGGCTGGGAGGCAAAGAAGATAGCACAGGGTGAAATCCTGTCAGACTAGCCTCTTCCCATCTTCCAAATAAACAGGTAACTTTTTAAAGTAACAATATTTCCAAGTAATTTGCTTTTAAAACTAAGTCAAGGGCCATCAGGTGGCATGGAGATTAAGGCACCAGATCCCACATGGCCAACTGCGTGGTTTGAGTCCCGGACATGACAGCTTGAAAAACACACCAGGTGTGTGTGCATGCATCCCCAAAATTCCAAGAGGAGAGTGGAGGAGAAGGGGTTGTGGTGTAGACACCCTCCCAAGGAGTTATTTCTCATTTTCTTCTTTAACTCTCTCTGTGAAAGCAAGCATCGTATAGCAAAAACAAAAACAAAAACAGAATCAAAGTAGCACAAAAGCTATTCTTGGAATCACCTCACTCTTGGTCAGTTATACTTCCATGTGTTTTCAGGGGGGATAGAGGAAGGGGAAGAGCAGAGCTGAGACTCATATGTGTAGAAAGCTGGTCTTGGACCAGCTGGTGGCATTGTGGTTAAGGCAGCTGACTCCCACATGGCTGACTGCGTAATTAGAGTCCTAGACACAATGGCTTGAAAAACATGCCTGGCACATCCGTGTGCAAGTTCAAAATCCTGAGAGGAGAATGAAGGCGAAGAAATTGTGGCATGACCATCCCCCAAGGGATACTTTCTCACTTCCCTGTGTGTGGTTGTGTGTGTCCAGTGAGTGCAATTACCTAATAGCAAAAACTGAAAAAGGAAAAAAGAAAGAGAGAAGAGAGAAAGAAGAAAGAAAAAGAAAGGAAAGAAAGAAGAAAGAAAAAGAAAGAAAAAAAGAAAGAAAGAAAGAAAGAAAGAAAGAAAGAAAGAAAGAAAGAAAGAAAGCAAGCAAGCAAGCAAGCTAGTATTATGCTTTGGAGTGGAGAAGACTATTTCATGAATACTAGATACAACACTTGAAGAGCAGGAAAGTTGGTTAGGTGGTCTCCCATGAGATCACACCAGAAGACAAGCAGAGACAATTCTACCATGTGAATCCAAGCTTGGAGTCCTAAAGCTGGGTAGGAGACTGTTCATCACAACACAGGACCACATCTTTTCTTAGGAGAGTCTCTCATGGTTTGCCCAAGAAGATGTCATACAATTCAGGTAAGATTTAAAATGAAACAAAATGGGGACATGAGAAAGCAAAGTCATGAGAAAGTTGAGGTCCTGGGAAAGGTAGGATGAAGCCCCCTATCTGGTTGTCACCATGTGATCAAGTCTAAACCCTGCCTAATCCACTCTGTTCACCTCTATTTTCCAGTTGGCCATACTCTTTGAGAAAGAGACTTCTGTATTTCTCTGCATCCCATCACTGTGAGCATGCCAAGCTTCTAATGAGCACCAAATAAATGTAATTCTACTTCTTCTGAGTTTTTTCGGTCACTTTAACTCATTAAATCTGAAATAACCGAACTACAGAGAGAAGCCCGCTTCTCCGTTACAACAAACTCCTTGAAAGAGGGATCTAGACTCACTGCTCCAACTCCTCTTTTCCCCTTCTCTCTTCAACCCACTCCATTTCAGCTTTTGGCACAAACATTTCATCAAAAATGAGCTTGTCAAAGCTACTGCTAAATCAAATGGGTGCAAAGAAAGTAGATGGTAACTGGAGGGAAAACAGGGTTGCCATGAGGTTTTGCTGTCTAAGATGGAACCAGTAACTGTCTGTTCTTTGAGAGGGGAAGTTGATGGTGTGAAAGACAGCAGGGGGATCACAGGTGTGACATCACATAATAGAGGAAAGGGGGTTGAATGAATGCACAAGGGCAGGATTAGCTTGTTTTGAGAGCACAGAGAGTTCATCTCGAAAGACAGACCAGAAGTTAGAGCAGATGGTACAGATGTTGGCAGGTAGATGGATTTAGTGGTGGGAGTCTGGGGAAACTCTTTTCAGATTGCTTCATTTTCCCAGTGATACAGGAAGCAAGGTCAACAGCTGAGAGTGGATGGCTGAAGAAGTTTTGCAGATTTTGAAGTGAGAAAAGGAGGTATAAAGTAGTCACCTGGGACAGGAGAATGGATGAACTAGGAAAATACAATATTATCACTGGAAGCATTGTTTGCCATCATAAATCAAAGTAAATCAGTTCAGTTTTTTTCGTTTGTTTTTCTCCAGCCATGTTTACCTGCATGGGTGCGGGCATGGAGCAGGGACAGGAAAATAAAGGGAGACATGCAAGGGAGTTCAGGGAACATGCAAGGAAGTTAAAATCATGATCAAACATGGAATTTAAATTGGGTGAGGAGGGAAACAATAACACCAAGATGGTGGGTACCAGTCCAACTCCATAGCACAAGATCAACCACAGTTCAAGTCTCAGCTCTGGGGGCTTAAAAAATATATCAGGTGCATGTCTGTGTGTGCCCAAAGTCCTGATGATATGAAAATAAAGGATTGTGGCAAGATCATGCCAGTGGGAGGTGCTTTCTCTCTCTCTCTCAAACTTTCTCTGGCAGGTTCATGTATTCTTTAACAATTAAAAAAAAAGAAAAAGAAAAAAGGTATGGGCTCAGTTACAGGTTGAATGTTTCTGTGAGATTGAGAGATTGTTATAGTTGGGCACCAGAAGTAATGAGATAAAATATTGGAGGCACAGGTCAGAAAGTTGCATAAAATAGAGATTATAAAAAGTTTCAACTGTTAGCAATAACAAGATCTAAAATAAGACCATGAGCATGAATGACCAAGGTAGGCTGAAATATAAGCTCAAAGGAGGAGAGAGATTCAAGAACCAAGAGAATTATCTAAAAGTCTGTGGAAATCGCCAAGAATTAAAGTGAGCGTGGTGGTGGAGAGAGTGAGATAGCCATCCAGGATGCAAAATTGCATATAAATGAGAGTGAGACCTAAGGGCTTGAATAAGGTAAGCACCCCTGAAGGGTAGGAACTGAAATAGATAACATAAAGGTAAAATGAGGGTCTTAATGAAGGTGGGAGGAGGTCTGGAAGCACAGATGAGGAACCTGGAGGCCAGAGGTGTAAAGGAGGGCCCTGGGAGAGAAGCTAGCCATCACTTAGAGAGGTGCAGAGAGGGCTGTCCTTGGGAAGAGCCAGATATCCCTTACAGAGAGGAGGAAAAAGGGACATCCAGGGGAGAGGTGGAGAATATAGAGGATTTTGCTAACCGTGAGCTAGGGATTCCAAAGGTCACCGTAGACAATTTCCCTGAGTTGAGGAAGAGTGGGAGACATGACAGGGATGGGAGAACCTTTGGGATTTCATGGGCTAGAGACAGAAATATAGGAATCCTGGGTGTTGTATTTGGGGAACCCGAACAGACATAAAGGGGATAATGAGATTTGTTATGAGGAACTGAGGACAGTTAGTGGTAGTGAGACCAAAGTATTGAAGCTTAGAGAAGCTTCTGTCATTGGAGATGAGGAGGTCTGGAGAAGCTAAATCTTCCTCCACAGTCCAGAGGCTCCTTTTTTTTGTTTAATTTGCTATAGGGGGTGTATGTGCTCACCAGAGAGAGACAAAGGACAGAGAGAGAAAAAGAGAGAAAGGAAAAGTAAGAAATTAACTCCCAGGGAGTATGGCCACTCTTTAATCCCATATCCTCCATTCTCCTCTTGGGAGTTTGGACCCACACATACATGCCTGGCAGGATGATTTTCAAACCACCAGGTCATGGCCATATGGATTCAGCATCTTAACCTCCATGCCACCTGCTATCCTTAGAGACTCCTTTATGATCCTTGCCAAGTGTGTAGAGTTTTCCTGGGGAGATGAGGTCTCGGACCTACTACATGTGAGTTACTGTTGACTCATGTTGAGAGAAAAAGTATCCTTACCTCAGTTTCCTTACATGTGTTATAGTCTAATCAGTGAGAAATAAGAGAACCATTCAGACATAGCCAAATTTATCGGAGTTTATTGATTAAGTTGGTGACATACGGGGGACTCATGTCTCTCAAAACCCTGCAGCCCTGGGACCAGCAGTTAGCATAATGGCTATGTCGCTGGACTCCCCTGTAGTTGACCGTGCTTGGTTCCAGTCCTGGACCTGGTGTCTTAAACTCACACCGGGTGCGTGTGCGTGCATGCCCAAGATCCCGAGAGGAGAATGGGGAAGGGATTGCAGCATGGCCATCCCCCCTGGGGGTTGATTTCTCACTTTCTGTCTCTCTGTCTCTCTCTGTCTTTGCTATAGTGCACGTGCCCTATAGCAAAAACCTCTCAGACGAAACAAAACAAAACAAAACAAACCCTGTAGCCCTGAGTGCAGGGTGAGGGGTGCTTATAAACACAAAAACCACTCTCTTCCAGGTCGACTGGCAATCACAAGAACAAAGAACGGTGGGCTTGAAAGGGTAGGGGGTAGGGTTTTACAATGTAAAAGCAAGCAAAAGCACATTACAGAAACAGAACAAGCAGGTAAGCAGGTTAATCATTCTTAAGACTATGTTCCATCCCTGCCTAAACACAATGGCATCTCATGGTCTCCATGGCTCCAGGCAAGGTCTGGAGCAACTAGGAGTAGTGGGGCTTAAAGATAATAGGAGTGTTAATTCACTCTGTTTGCGCTTAGGCCAAAAGAGAAGGCAAGTTTCTAGTCTTAGGAATTCAGCAGTTTTTAATAGAGGTGCTCCTCCAAAATGAAGTCACTTCTGCTTCATTCCTCTCTTTCAAGATGGAGTCACTCCTGCTTCATTCCCTACTTCTTTTGCAGGTGCTCCTCCAAGATGGAGTCACACGTGAAACATGAGGCATGATTCTAACTATCTCATAAATAAAAACTATAACATACCTCATGGAAGAAGAAAGACAAACAGAATGAATGTGAAATATTTGGCACATTATACAACCTTTTCCCTCTTAATCACAACTCCATTTAAAAATGTACTATTAATTGATGGAAGAATTGCATTTAGTGAGAAAAATATGAAATGAGAAGATCACGTGCTAATGCCTGCTGGTCCTAGGTATACATTTGGAAGGTCTAACTACTGGGTCTCCCTCAGTAGGGTACTGTTCTCCAAATGGAATCTAATCAAAGTGCTCAGGAGGAATTAACCTGTCTCTGTAGGACTGGGTCCAGAACTTACACTTTTTAAGTGACATAGATTCTGACTGGTGGCTTGCTAAATCTTGTTGATTGATTGGGATGGCACTGAGGAGCTGGAGCCCAGCTGATGGCTCTGTATTGATTGTGGCTTTTAGCCAAGGTATTAAGTGGTTGGAGATAGGGGGTTGTATGGCAGAGTCCCACATTTCTCCTTTCCCCTCCCTTTCCCCGATATTTCAGCTTAAATTTCATAGCATTTCCCCAAAGACTATTAGCTCCTGTGGACAAAGGGGCTTACTGCATTAGGCGAGACAGGCTTTATTGCACACATCAAATTTTCATGAGCTGCCTGGGGTGCCTGGGCTGTACTCAGACCAGCTCGCCCACCCCTCACTCAGAAACCTGAGAGGAGTAGAAGAGCCTGTGTGGTTTGGGTATTTTGAAAAAAAGAAAAGCAAAAATGTCACCTTCAGAAAGGACTCAGTAGATCTTTGGCCTTCTGAAGTAGAGAAATTAGGATGTGCAAAATCCTTCACTCAGTTACAGACATTCCCTCTCTCTGAGTCAGGAAAAAAGATAGAAATCCATCAGATTTTCTCATAAGCAGATCCAGTTGATCTACTTAGTATTTTTTTAAAAAAATCAATAAATTGATCAAGAAATAAATAAATGAAAGTCAATATTACCAAGTATGAACTGAAGAAAAGGACTGGTATTGGCACTTTGACACAGAATCTCTCAGGTCTGGCCTCTGCCCTTAAACTATAACTTTAGAATAATCTCACACTTCTCCTCCTATTAAACTATGTAAGTTGATTATCTTGTCCTACGTGATTGTCCTGGTCTATCTGGGGAAGGAAGGTTATATTCAGATCTTCTCCCATACTGATGGTGGACTGGGAGATCTAGGTTATTGGATTTACATATGCATCATCGCCCCTGAATCTCCTCTCATAAAGTAAGAGCTGTACTGCAGGAAGATGCCCCTTTAGCTGAGTGTACGTGGGAACATAATGACATGGTGCACACCGTGTACTATAAATGGGACCAATCCATCTGGGAGAGAGCACTGGACACAAGCACAAAGGAGAACATTCTCTAAACCCCTGCTTCTTTGTCCCAGTGGAAATGGCTCGACTTCACCCCTTATTATGCTGAGTCTAGTCCTCGGGGCTTCCTTCACCGGCACAGAGGTTCAGGTGGGAGGAAGGTGACACATACCCTGGAAAATCCACAGACTCGGTAAGAGACAAATGCATCAGGATGGAACTGAAGGTGGGCCTTGAAGATAAAGCCTTGGATATTTCAACTGAGCAAAGTCGGTCCTTAGACTCCCTTTCTTTGGGCAAGGATCCCAGGTTATCTGGCACATCACAAGTTCCAGGAGTTAAAGGTGCTAGGGACAAAAATCCAGAAGTGTTAAGTAATTGTTACCAAAAGATTGGAAAAGGAAGTAGAGGGCAACAAAAGCTATCAGGGTAGGGGTGTTGAGTGATAGATGCATATCCTTGAATGAATGCCCAGCAATTTTCTCTCACAGCAGGTGGTCTAATTTCAGAGCTAAACTTTTCATTCTTTTTTTTTTTTGGAGAGGTTTTTGCTATAGGGCGTGTGCTCTCACCAGACAGAGAGAGACAGAGAGATAGAAAGCGAGAAATCACCCCCCAGGGGGGATGGCCACGCCACAATCCCTTCTCCTCCATTCTCCTCTCGGGATCTTGGGCACGCATGCACACACGCCCGGCGTGAGTTGAAGCCACCAGGTCCAGACTCGAACCACGGTCGACTACGTGGGAGTCCAGCGACATAGCCATTACACTAACTGCTGGTCCCAACTTTTCATTCTTAAGAGAGAATAGGATTTAGGAAACAAAAATCGCCAGGGAAAACACCTAATGATGGAATAAAGCCTTTTAATCACTTGAGGAGGGGTGTTGGAATGGAGGGCATGGTGGCGTTGTGTCCTACTGGGAAGCCCGGGAAGCCAGGGTCAAAGCTCTGAACAGCCTGAGTCTCTGTGTACGAGGAAGGTACTGAGCCAGTACCACATGGAGCTGGCACCTCATCATGCAGGAAGCTGGGGCAATCGTGTGTGGCTTAGAGTTGCAGAGCTTACCAGGCACCTGCTGGCCCAGCCCAAGCAAAGACAAAGACCAGTAAAGCTCAGGAAAGGAAGCTCAGTGGGATGAAGAGAGGGGAACGGACTGCCCTTCACTTCTGTGTCCTCCGCATACAACTGGCTTAATCAATGCTGTATCCACACAGCTAATTAAGCCTCAGCTCTGACTCTACCTTTCTCTACAACCTTGGACAAGTACTTATCTGAGACTCACTCTTACCATCTATAAAATGAAGTTGATTTTGTGTATATATAGACATATTATAAAATACACATAACATGAAATTCACTATTTTAACCATCGTGAAGTGTACAATTCAAGATCATTTAGAACATTTATAATATTTGTATAATTATCACCACTATCTAGTTCTGGAACAGTTCATGGAAACCTGTAACCATTAAGTAGTCACTCCCCACTTCTCTCTCCCCCAAACTCCTGGGAACCACTAATCTACTTTCAGCCTCTTATGGATTTGCATGTTTAGAGTATAGGAGGTATACAATATGCAGCTATTCACATCTGTCTCCTTTCACTCAAAGTTTATTCATGCTGTAGAACGCTTTGATACTTCAGTTTTTGTGGCTGAATAATATTCCATTGTATGGATATACATTTTGTTTATCCTTTTGTTGGTTGAGAGACATTTGAGCTTCTTTGACTATGATGAATACAGTTTCTATGAACATCCATAGAAATTCCACCAAGGAATGAATTGCTAGGAAGCTCTATTTTTAGCTGAAGCAATACATTTAATAAGACAAAAGTCCTGCCTTATTTGTGGTTTTGAGTTCCACAGTTTCAGTTACCCACAGTCAATCCAAAAATATTAAATAGAAAATTCCAGAAAAAGAGACCAACAGATGGTGTAATAGTTACATTGCTAGACTCTCACATGGCCAACCATGGTTCAAGCCCCAGACCTGAGGGCTTGAACCTCACACTGGGCATGTGTGCATGCGTGCTCAAAATCCCAGGAGAAGAATGAAAGAGAAGGGATTGTGGTGTGCCCAATCCCCTGGGAGATGATTTCTCACTTTCTGTGTCTCAGCCTCTCCGATGAGCGCATGTCCAATAGCCAAAATCTCTTTAAAAAAATTAAAAATAAAGAAAGAAAAGACATTCCAGAAACAAATAATTCTAAGTTTTACATGCTCATCACAATGCCTACATCATTCACCTCACTTCTTATCATCGCATAGGTTTCTTAACATGTCATCTCATTACAAGATGAAGGGTGAGCAGAGTAAAATAAGAGATAAATAAAATTTGGGGAGAAAAAGGGATTCACATTCACATGACGTTTATTGCAGTATATTGTTATAACTGTTTTATTTTATTTTAGACTCTCACATGGCCAACCATGGTTCAAGCCCCAGACCTGAGGGCTTGAACCTCACACTGGGCATGTGTGCATGCGTGCTCAAAATCCCAGGAGAAGAATGAAAGAGAAGGGATTGTGGTGTGCCCAATCCCCTGGGAGATGATTTCTCACTTTCTGTGTCTCAGCCTCTCCGATGAGCGCATGTCCAATAGCCAAAATCTCTTTAAAAAAATTAAAAATAAAGAAAGAAAAGACATTCCAGAAACAAATAATTCTAAGTTTTACATGCTCATCACAATGCCTACATCATTCACCTCACTTCTTATCATCGCATAGGTTTCTTAACATGTCATCTCATTACAAGATGAAGGGTGAGCAGAGTAAAATAAGAGATAAATAAAATTTGGGGAGAAAAAGGGATTCACATTCACATGACGTTTATTGCAGTATATTGTTATAACTGTTTTATTTTATTTTAGTTAATATTGTTAATCTATTGCTTTGCCTCATTAATAAATGAACTTTTTCATAGTATGTGTATATAAGAAAAAAACATAGTATATGTAGAGGTCAGTACTATTCATGATTTCAGGCATCCACTGGGAGTTTCAGAATGTATTCCTCATGGATAAGGAAAAACTGCTATACCTCATTGCATATTTTGACAGTTGAATGAGAAAATGCATATAAAATTATTTTGAGTGCTACAGAAATCTATACAACACCATTTAAATTTATTATTACCTCTCTAAGATGCCCAGCTTTTAACACTCCAGAGGTTAAAAGCAGAAACACTTTTCTAGGGGACATTATGCTATTGAAAAATGTGGGTCTTTGGACTGGCACCACGGCCTACTGGTTAAGGGAGCTGAATCACACATGGCTGACCACGTGGTTCAAGTGTCAACCGCAGTGGCTTGGAAAATATGCCAGGCATATGTATGTACATACTCAAAATTTCAAAAGGAGGGAGAACTGGAGGAAAAGAGATTGTGGCATGACCATCCCCCATAGGTGCTTTCTCTCTCTCTCTCTCTCCTCTCTCTCTCTCTCTCTCTCTCCTCTCTCTCTCTCTCTTTCTCTCTCTCTCTCTCTCCTCTCTCACTCTCTTCCTGTCTATCTGGTGAGCACACATGTCCTCTGGAAAAATTGAAAAAACACACACACAAAGAAAAACGTGGGTCTTTCACATGGCAAAAATGAATATATTTTCATTGGTCTCAAAAACTTTTGCATTTTCGGGACCAACAGCATAATGGCTATGTTGCTGGACTCCCACGTAGTCGACTGCGATTCAAGTCCTGGACCCCGATGGCTTAAATTCACACCGGGCGTGTGTGCGTGCGTGCCCAAGATCCCAAGAGGAGAATGGAGGAGAAGGGATTGCGGCTTGGCCATCCTCCCTGGGGAGTGATTTCTCACTTTCTGTTTCTCTGTCTCTCTCTCTTTCTGGCAAGCGCACATGCCCTATAGCAAAAACCTTTCAAAAAAAAAAAAAAAAACTTCTGCATTTTCAATTGCTTTTGTAAAAATGTGTCACAACACGTTAAATGTTAAGGGTGGTGAATATGTTTATATCCTCTCTTTGTTTATTTCACACTATATACATCTTTATAAAGATTTAACTGTGCCATACAAAGATATATAATGGTTATATGTAAATCATAAATTGTAATAAATATTTAAAGAGAAAAATAAAAATAAAATAAATGAAAATAAAAAATGTGTCCCCTGGTTTGGGCCTGTGTAAACAAGTTGCTCGTCCCGTCACTAGAAATTAATGAAGAAAAGCTGGAGTTTGAACTCAGGTCTATCTGGCCCGAAACTCAACTCATCTTCTTGTCTTGAATCCCTGAAAGAGTTACACATTTAATGTGCATACAAGTAGAAAGTTTTTAAACAGTAAAAAACACTTTCCATTTGTGGAGTTCTTTTAGATTACAAAGCACTTCTACATAATTCTTATGAACACAAGTGTCTCCCTCAAATCAGCATTATTTCTGGATTTTGTAATTCTTTGGAGATAGTGCTTGATAATGCTTGTCTAATTCATTCGGAGCACTTTTCAAGGGCTCCCAACATCACAGGCATTTTGCCATGCATCTTGGATATAGAAACAAAGAAAACACCCTCCACTTTTAAGCCTTCGAGTCTTCCCAGTCTAGTGGAGAAAACTAGCAAAAGAAGGAACAGTCAGGAATGCGTTTCCCAGTTTGCTAGAGACACACTAGTGGGAGACAATGAAGCCTTGAGATAAGTGTCAAATAATGTGAGTAAACCTATCATGGGACCTGGCAATGAATTAGATCAGGAGTCAGCAGACTTCGTCTGCAAATGGCAGGAGAGTAAATATGTTTGGCGTTGCTTGCCTTGAAGTTTCTGTAGCAGCTACTCCACTATCTCATGTTGGTGCAAAGTCACTTGTAGATAATGTATAATCAAATGGGTGTGATGATGCTCCAATAAAACTTTATTTACATAAACATCTGGCTGTGGCCAAGATGCAGCAATACAGTTGGCGGGAACTACTGTACAATGCCAACGCCATATGGGAAGACCCTGAATTTGGTTCCTAGGTCAGACTTAGCACATTTCATGCCTATAGGCAAGCCCATGATCCTGGATGACTGAAATGGCAGAGGAAGGATCATAGCATAGCCAGACCCTGTTAAGGTCTCTATCTTTCTCTCTGTCTCTCATGATATAAGTAGATAAACTTATTTTTTTTTAATGTTTAAAAACATTAGATGCCCAGACCGTAGTTTGCCAGTTTGCTGGATTAGATAAACAAACTTCTCAATCTAAAAAGGGTGGGCAATCTCACTCCATCTTACTTCTAATAAACTAGTTGTTTTCCTACTTTTTAAAAGTTTGTTAATTTATTTTTTAATACCAAGAGGACACATGAATGTGCATGAGAGAGAAAAAGAGAATGAGCACAACCCCTGCAACAGGGTTGGCCATTCTGCAATCTTTTTTCCGCCAGTTCTCCTTTTCATCAATATTCTAGGCATCTGCACACGTACTCAGCATGTTTTTTAAGCCAGCAAGGCCAAGACTTGAATCCTGACCTGCCATGTGGATTCTGCTTCCTCTGAACAGTACTAACCATTGCACTGTGGAGTTGGTCCTTAAATTTACATATTTATTTATTTCATGAAAGAGAGACACAGACAGAGGAACAAAAAGGCAGGCACTCCCAACAGGGGCTTTACACCATGATGCACCTCTCAGTGGATTTCAGCTGACTCAGATCACAAACATATTTGTGCACCCAGCATGCTCAGATAGGCCCTGGAACACAAACCCAAGACCTTTCTCAGATGGGTCCAGTTGCACTATCACTTTGTCATTGCCTAGCCCTGTCATGTTCTCTCTCATCTTTACTCTTGTGTCCCTGCTTTCCCATCTACTTCGAGCGATGGCCACACCTTCTACCTCTGTCAAACTCCCAAACCATATTTTCCTAACCCCAAACCCTAGGCACCCAATACACTTCATTACCTGGTAAACTTCCAATGAGTTCTTCCAAGGGAAGGCTAATGTTGCCTTTCATCAAGTTGTTAAGTCTTTTGAAAACTAATATAGCTGTTCATATGTCTTCCTTAGAGACTTGTCTATCCAGCTCAGTTGCCCGTCTTTTTATGGGTTGATTACTTTTGTTTCTATAAGCTGCTTGAGTTCCCTGTATTCTGGTTATCAGTCCCTTATGTGAGGTATAGTTTGCAAATATATTGTACCATTCTGAGAGTTGTCAATTCATTCTAATTATTATTTCTTTTTCTGTGTAGAAGCTTTTTAACCTGATGTAATCACACTTGTCTATTTTTGGAATTATCATCTGTGTTTTTGGGAGTATTATTTAAGTGGATCAAAAAACTGTGGCACACGGGGCCGGCAAGTGGCATGGTGGTTAAAGGCGCTGGACTCCCACATGGCCAACCACGGTTCAAGTCTCGGACCTGGTGGCTTGCTTTCTCACTTCCTCTCTCTCTCTCTGTCTCTCTCTGATCAAGCTGGAAAATAATAATGATAATAATAATAAATAAAGTTAAATAAAATAATTCTTAAAAAAAAAAAACTGTGGCACATATGTACTATGGAATATTACTCAACCATAAAAAAGAGTCCCTGGCATTTTATTGAAAGTGGACAAATATGGAAGGTTTACTGCTAAGTAAAGCAAGCCGAACTATGAAAGAGAGGCATCGTATGTCCCCACTCAATATATACCTAATGCCTGCACTCTATGGCAGAAACTGAAAGATTGGATGGTTAAAGGCATGGAGAGCAACTTTGGAAACAAGAAACAGTGTGGATGGAGGGTGCAAAGTGGGGGAGGGTAAAGGAAGGGAATCAAGCAGAAAAGGAAGAAGCAAAACATTTAAGGTACACAAAAATGGAAAATTAGTTGTGATAATGTGTATGGTAATATCTTTGACTGGACTAATAAGCAAGTGTGTTCATGATGGAAAAAATAATTTGGTAGACTGTAATGATATATGGTGAATGAATGTAAAAAAATAATAAAAGAAAACAGAAATTATATAACACCCTCTTTGACAATTACATTTAATTTTTTAAATTATTTTTAGGTTTCTGCCATAGGAGACATGTACTTTCTAGAGAGAGACAGAGGGAGGAAAAGTGAGAAACCAACCCCCAGGTGGGGATGGTCACACTATAATCCCTTCTCTTCCATAGGAGATATGCACTTTCTAGAGAGAGACAGAGAAAAGAAAAATGAGAAACCAACCCTCAGGTGGAGATGGTCACACTACAATCCTTTCTCTTCTATTCTCCTCCTGAGATTTTGGGCACACACACACACACACATGTTCCTGGCATGAGTTTCAAGTCACCAGGTCCTGAACTTGAATCATGGTCGGCCATGTGGGAGTACAGTGCCTTACCCATCACACCACCTGATGGCTTTATTTATACATTTTATAAATTATTTCTCTTTTGTAATAAACAACAGATTTTGTATTTCTCAAAATCGGGTATTTCAGCAGTTCTTCACCCTGACATTTTTTTATAATACATGAGGATGTTAGATAATACCTACTTTAAAAAGCCTTCTTCTGTAAAATTTTACCGTCATGCTCCTTAACTTAGAATCTTGAGTTTTCAATCATTCATTCATAGGTTAAAATCATCTCAAATTTATTTCTTGAAGAATACATTGGAGCTAACATATTTTGTTTTAGGGTACCCACTAGGCTGAGAATTTAATAATTATCATTATTCTGTCATCAATTTACAAAATAGGATAATTTGCAATAGGTAATTTTTAGACTGTGAAAGGCATTGTTGCTCAACGCTTAACAAAAACCCAGTTGAGATTTATTATTCAAAATGATACCAGCCAGCAGCCCCTGCTGTGACCTCTTCAAGACTGTCGTTCAGATTCTTGTGAAGACTGGGTAAAGATGGGAACCTATAATTAATTAATTTTTCATTTACATTTAATCACTGTACATCTTTACAGTATACAACATAGTTTTTTTCCAGCATGAATACTGTGTGTAATAGTCCAGCTAAAGACAGTATTATATATATTACCACCAACAGATAACTTCTTATGTCTATTAAATGTTTTTCCCCCATCTCCTTCCTCCCACCCTCATTTCTCCACCCCTCCTACACCATCTCTAGTAGCTATAGTTACTCTCCCTGCTTTTATACCTTCCAATCTTTCAGTTTCTGCCACAGAGTACAAGCATTCAGTATATATTGAGTATGAACCTACAATGCCTCTCTGTCATAGTCTGGCTTGCTTCCCATAGCATTGTATCTTCTATATTCATCCACTTTGTACCAAATGCAGGGTCTCATTGTTTTTATGACTGAGCAGTATTCCATAGAGTACATGAGTACTTTTTTCAATCCACTCATCTGTTCATGGACATTTGGTGTGATTCTATGTCCTAGCAAGTGTGAATAATGCTGCAATAAATAGGAATGTCCAAGGGGCTTTCTGACTGAGGGTTTTTCTGTCCTTTGGGTAGATATCTAAGAGTGAAATTGCTGGATCATATGGTAGTTCTCTTTGTAAATTTCTAAGGTACTTCCATATTATTCTCCACAGTGGTTGTACTAATTTACATTTCCACCAACATCGTAGCATGGGGAACCCACAATTCTTAAAACTAAGACTGGGATTGGCAGATGGCATGGTGGTTAAAGTGTTGAACTCTCATGTGGCCAACCGTGGTTCAAGTCTCAGGCCTATTGGTATGCTTTCTCATTCTTTATCTCTCTGGTCAAATTGAATAATAATAATAAATTAAATTAAATTAAATAATTCTTATAAAACAATAAAAAATCTAAAACTGATTGAGGAGCTAGATGGTGCCAGTTGTAACGCATGTTTTAAGAAGTTGACCCAAATGGGAAGATTCTTCATTCTCATCTGGAGACCTCCCTGGGTACACCTGGAATGTAGATGCCCATGTTCTAGGGCAAGTTGAGGATGGGTGGGGGTAGATCATCACATCAAGATTATGTTGGAATGTTTCTTTCTTTTTTTTTTTTTTGGTATAGGGCACGTGCACTCGCCAGACAGAGAGAGAGACAGAGAGATAGAAAGCGAGAAATCACCCCCCAGGGGGGATAGCCACGCCACAATCCCTTCTCCTCCATTCTCCTCTCGGGATCTTGGGCACGCACGCACACGCACCCAGCGTGAGTTTTAAGCCACCAGGTCTGGGATGCGAACTGCGGTCAACTCCGTGGGAGTCCAGCGACATAGCCACTACGCTAACTGCTGGTCCCTGGAATGTTTCTTTCTCTTGTGTGTGTGTGTGTGTGTGTGCGTGCGCACGCGTGTGCATGTGACTCGTGGAAAATTTAAGTTAGATAAACCCTTTTATTTTAATTGACAGAGGATACATACACTTGCTGGAGAGAAAAAGAAAAAAAAAGAGAAAGAGGGAGAAATCTCCCCCTAGTGTAAGTGGTCATTGTCAATATTTTCTTCATTTCTCCAAGATTTGGGGCACACAAACACACATGCACGATTGGCATGTTTTTAAGCCACGAGGGCCAGGATTCCAACACCAGTCAGACATGTGGGATTCTGATCCCTTAACCAATAGGCTACAGAACAACCCAAAACTTTAAAATAAAAAAATCTAATCTATACTAAGAGTGATTGATAAACAATTATCAAAAGAGAATTGGAGCTCCTCTGATAGTAGACGGGACTGGACAAAGAAACACCAACCTGGGTTTCAGCTTGTGGTATGTAATCCCTGACTTTGTGCTGTAAAAATGCCTGGGAAAAGTTAGAAAGATGCTTTGCTTTTGGGGACCAGCAGTTAGTGTAATGGCTATGCTGTAGGACTCCCACCTAGTCGACTACGGTTCGCGTCCCGGACCCGGTGGCTTAAAACTCACGCCAGGTGTGTGTGTGTGCTTACCCAAGATCCCGAGAGGAGAATGGAGGAGAAGGGATTGTGACGTGGCCATCCCCCCTGGCGGGTGATTTCTAGCTTTCTGTCTCTGTCTCTCTCTGTCTGTCTGGCAAGCGCACGTGCCCTATAGCAAAAACCTCTCCAAAAAAAAGAAAAAAGAAAAAGAAAAAGAAAGATGCTTTGCTTTTGAAGATATACCCCCATCATTGGTCCTTACTCAGAGACTCAGGGCCTCTACCAGACATCTCCTTATTCTTCAGATTTCAGTTCAAATGTCACTTCCTCAAAGAGGGCTCCCTACACACTCAACTGATAGCAGTTGTTCTCCAGTATAAGAGCCTATTTCTACTAGACAATTAATTCAGTAAAACATCTTGCTTAGGTGTTTACTGGTTTACACTGTGTCTCCTCATGAGACTATAAATCACATAAAAACAGGAACTTTGTCTTCCTTTACTGGTGTCTCCGGAACTAGCACGGTTCCCTGGACAGGGTAGGCGCTCAGAACTGAGTATTGCATTCATGAGTTAAGTATCTTCTTGAGACAAAAATTAAGTTGGACCCCGTCTCACACCATTCACAAAAATAAGTTCCAGATAGATTATGAGTCAAATAGAAAAATGTTTATTTTTATAACTTTGAATTTGGAAATAACTTCGAGCAAAACAAAATAAAAGTAATCTTCTCCTTCTTTTTTTTTTTGAGAGGTTTTTACAATAGGGCACAAGTGCCCGCCAGAAAGACAGAGGCAAAAAGAGAGACAGAAAGCAAGAAATCACCCTCCAGGGGAATGGCCATGCCACAATCCCTTCTCCTCTGTTCTCCTCTCAGGATTTTAGGCATGCACACACATGCGCCTGGCATGAGAATAAGCCACCAGGTCTGGGACTCGAACTGCAGTTGACTACATGGGAGTCCAGTGACAGAGCCATTATGTCAACTGCTGGTCCCCCAAAAAATCATAATCTTGAGCATAACAAAAATTTAACTACATAACTACAAAAAAAATTAAAAAATAGATTTCTCACAAGGAAAAGTACCAAGCAACAGAAACATATTTTCAACCCAGTAGACTTAAATTACTACCTAGGACACAGAGTTCCCACAGGTCAAATTTTCAAAGAGGCAAAACAAACAAAAATAAAAGCAAAAAATACAAAAGGAACATTAGTAAAGAAAATCAAACCATAAATAGCAGTCAATAAGCATATGAAAAGATGATCATTCTCACTATTAATAAATAAATGATAAATTAAGACAATAATGCAGGAGACCAGCAGATAGCATAATGGTTGTGTCATTAGACTCCTATGTAGTCAACCATGGTTTGAGTGCTGGACCCAGCCACATAAAACTCATGATGGCATGTGTGTGTGCATACCCCAGATCCCAAGAAGAGAATGGAGGAGAAGGGATTGCAGCATGGCCATCCTCCCCTGGGGGGTGATTTCTTGCTTTCTGTCTCTCTGTCTCTGTCTGTCTGGCGAGCACACACGCCCTCTAGCAAAAATCTCTCTAAAAAGAAAACAATAATGCATTATCATTATTTGACCAAAAGTTAAATAATGTCCTTTCAAAAACTAAAGATGATAAGTAATGCTTTCATTATAGACAATATTTGGAAACAGGCACTTTCCACAATGCAGAAGGATGTGTACTTGAGTAAAGCTCACCAGATGCATAAATGGTAACATCTAAACGATAGTGAAAGTATAGACCTTTACATTTAGGAATTTACCTCTTAGGAATCCCCACTAAATAAATACTTACATATGTACAAATAAGTACATTTAAGAACCTTGGAGGGCCAGCAGGTGATGTGGCGGTTAAGGACCTAGATTTCCACAAGGCCCACTCTGTGGTCGATTCCTAGACCCAATAGCTTGAAAGATGTGTGCATTTGCAAGCTTGCCCAAGATCTTGAGAGAAGAATGGAGAAGGCCTTGCAACATGGTCATCTCCCCTGGGGGTGGGGGCGGGTGATTTCTCACTTCCCCTCTCTGTCTCTCTCTGGAAAGCTCATGTGCCCTATGGCAAACATCTAAAAAAAAGAAAGAATCCTCAGAAATAGTGAAAATTTGAAAATAACCTAAACATCTGAGTTAAAGAAATTTGAATGCATGACTATTAAACATATGCAGCAGCTAAGAAAAATGAGCTTTTTGTGATATCCATCTCTGTTGAATTTCTCATTCACATTATTATTGTCAAAAATAACTAGAACAGAGGGGAAGGTTTTGAATGTTCCTGACAAAAGTATGTTTGCAAAGATAGATATGTTTATTACCCCAATTCTGTCACTACACATTGTATTAATGTATGGAAAAACC
Organism: Tupaia belangeri chinensis; assembly: GCF_000334495.1. NCBI lineage: Eukaryota > Metazoa > Chordata > Mammalia > Scandentia > Tupaiidae > Tupaia > Tupaia belangeri. The sequence continues at coordinate 3,210,545 of NW_006160005.1, read as the reverse complement.
ATATACACGGCATTGAAATTACAAATGTCTACAACAAATATATGCCAATTAAAATTATAATAAGAAATGAGCTAAGTCTCTCTGTATTAACTCGCTATGATATTTAAGGTATGTTGATAATTGAAAACAGAATATCATAAGAAAATAAATATGGTACATTCCACTTACTTTTTCAAGTGTATGTGTATGTTTCTGTAAAAAAGATTTATCTGTTTATGCATATTGTAAATATTGAATGCAAAGCACAGAAGATTTTTGTGCATATTACCAAAAAAAGTGCCCCTTCCTCAAGAAAGTTTACTACTTGTTTCTCAATGACTTCCAGCCAGGCAACATAATTATAAAATTGTGATGACATTCTGTTTTTGCAAGATCAAGATATTTTACTGCCTTCTGCCAAAAAAACTGTCAGAATAGCTACACCAAGCTACAATGTCTACCTGTGATTCACCCTATGCAGTGTACCTCCTGCAAAACCATACATTTAAATACTTAGAAATAAATCTAAGAGCAACTCGCTGAGTTTCTAATATTCAGTATCTCCAGAGCGACAGCAGGAGGTGGGGTCAAGGTAAGGGTTTGCATTCAGATGTTACTTTCTCATGAGTTTTTAATAGTTAAGTCCTTTATGATGAGACCGATCTTCAATTACTCAGGTGAAATAAAAGGCAATGAAAAAGAATCAGTAAATGCAACTAACAAATATTCTACTCACCGAATGATTTTTTTAGGTTTGTCTTGTCATTTTGTTTTGTTTTGTTTTGTTTTGCTTGCATTGGGCACATGCACTCACTGGAGAGAGAGAAAGAGAAAGACTGAAGGAAAGTGAGAAAGTGCCCCTGGGGAAGATGGCCATGTCTCATTAACTTCGTCTCCATTCTCCACTTGGAATTTTGGGCAAGCATGCACAAGCACCTGCCATGATTTTCAAGCTGTTGGATTCAGGATTTAAACTGTGATTGGCTAAATGAGAGGTCAGTGCCTTAACCACCACACCACCTGCTGGTTGGTCCCACCAAATGAAAATTTTTAAAAGATAATTCTCCCTCTTATAAATCAGAAATAAACAAGAAAATGGAAAGGAGGACGCCATCCTATTTGCAATGGTAGCAACAATGATAAAACAATTAGAAATAAATGTAACCAAAACTGTGAACATACACTATGGCATAGCTATTCAGCTCACAGATACTTACCCAAGAGATGTGAAAACGGGTATCACAAAAACTTGCATAAATATATTTATGTAACGCCTCCATTCATGACAATTCCAAACCAGAAATCACTTTAATGCTGTTCAACAGGAGAATGTATAAAAATAATTGTGGGATAAAAAAAAATTATGGGATACTTCTCAGCGATAAAAAGCACAAACTACTAATAAACACAATTACACAAATAAGCAAAAGAAGCCAGACACGAAGGGTTGTACAGTGCAGGACTACACTGGACGGCTGCATGCATGTGAAGATCTAGGACCTGCAACATGAATTGCAAGGCTCATAGAAATCAAAGCAATGATGGGCGGTCCCGTGGCCTAGTAGTTAAAGAAATTGGACCCCACGGGCTGACCACGGTTCAAATACCAGCTTTGGCAGCTTGAAAGACATGTGCCCAGTGTGCCCCAAATCCTGACAAGATGGAGAAATGGAGAGAGATTATGCCCTATGGGAGGATGCTTTCTCTCTCTTTTTCTCTCTGTGTCTCTCCCTCTCTCTCTCTTTGTCTCTCTCTGACAAACACACACATCCTCTGGAAATTGAAAAAAGAAAGAAAGAAAGAAAGAAAGAAAGAAAGAAAGAAAGAAAGAAAGAAAGAAAGAAAGAAAGAAAGAAAGAAAGAAAGAAAAAAAGAAGGGCTGTGATTGCTTGCCAGGCATGGGGATAATTAGGGGGCACAGGAACAGACTGGAGTAAAATAACCTGTCTTGATGGACGTTGGTTGATTACATGAGCGGATACGTTTGTCAAAACTCCTCAAAGAAAGGTTAATATATCTGCATTCACTGTTGGCAAATTTTATCTTAGTAAAAAATAATGTAAAAAAGAAAGAATTGTTAAGACTAGTAACATGGGGAAGACTTCCTTTGAAGAAATGTCAGATTTCTAGTTGGTTCCAAAGGCTGAAGGAGGCAGAGAGACAGTCAAAAGTTTTTCTGCCTGTCCACATAGCTGACTTTAATTCTGTGGCCATGTAAAGCTATTATACCTCTGTAAGTTTAATAATCACTCTCCATAGAATAGCAGGCCCTGGTAAGCATCTTATACTCATTAGCAGAAGCTTCAGAGGCTTATGCAAATCTGGTTCGCAGGACAGCAACCAATTCCTGGGATGCATCGACAACCACCACGCTCTAACAATGGCAGATGGTATTCTGCTGATAAAAGTGCAAGACTTCCAGAAGCGAACTGCCAAGTCTTACATAATCCATCTAGGAATCTGTAAAGTAAATAAATGAATAACAATAACATCAATGGAAGCAAAACTTAAGTAGACAGGCATTGATTTTACATAAATTCCCCAGCAGCAGAAAAGGGAGATTAGAAGAGAGAACATCATTTAGAAGCCAGGGCGAATGTACCTCCACATTCACGTTCTGCAGACCCAGCTTGCACTGGGACCGTGCAGGGAATGGCAATGGCTCATTCCTATTCTCGGATGGCTCTAAGGAGGCTGGGAAAGAGACTGAAGCAAACACCAGCTGCTCAGACTGTTCTCCCCTCTTCTCATCATGCTTGAGTTTTGCTCAAAAACTGGAATCCAGATAATGATCCATGACCCCACCTGAAAGGAGTGCTCCAACAGAAGTTACCCTTACTTAAAAAAAAAAAGAAAGCAAAACACAAATAAGAATGCAAAATGAACTTTTTCTAATGAAACCTAAGGCACTAAGGAGAACTAGGAACACTTACTCCATGAAAGGGCCAGAGCAGAGGATCTGAAAACAGAAGACAATACGAGTAGAGGCTCCAAACAAGGATCCCAGCCTCCCGGAGACCTATTTCTGAATTTCCCATCTCCCATGCCCAACTCATGTCCTACAAACATCCCCAAGACATCCCCAGATGGAGCCATCATTTGGTTATTCTTTAAATTACTACACAGCTGTGTAAGAAAGTGGTGCAGGTACAATGTAGTCTCTGCTCCCAGGGCTGGCTCTCAGAGCTCTACCAGAGGAATTTCCACGTATCAAGATTGTTTGAAGGGCCCAGTGGTGGCACAAAAATGAACAAGTGGACTCACAGAGCAAAGAACCTGGGTTCACGTCCAAGTCCAGCACTTCAGACATGTGCCCATCAACCAGGCTGGCTGACGCTGGGTGTGAAAACCTGATCAGAGTCATCTCTCTCTTTCTGCATTTGTCTCATAAAAGATATAAATGATCTTAAAAAAAGAAAGTGATAGTTCAAGCACCAAGATATAATTTGACAGTTTCCCCCACTGACCTCCCAAATTGCAATGAAAATTATCAATGAGCAATATCAAAACCTATGAGGAAAAACCACATTAGAAAGTCAACACAGAATAGGGCCATCCCTGTAGCCTAGTGGTTAAAGAAGCTGGATTCCACATAGCCAACCATAGTTTGAATTCTGGCTCCAGTGGCTTGAAAAATACACCGGGTGCATATGCATCTGTGCCCCAAATTCCAACAGGACAGAGAAGTGGAGAAGAGATTGTAGCGTGACCATGTTCCAGTGAAGAGTACTTTCTCCCTCTTTTTCTCTGTCTCTTTGTCTCTCTCTAGCAAGTACATGCACCCTCTGGCAATTAATTAAGATTAAAACAAACAAATGATAAAGATTCCCACGTTGCCTGTTGGTGATGTCATGTATAGCATTCTCAGCTCACCTGCTGTGTGGCTATATCATGCTGGGTCAAATCTCTTTACAGACTAAATGATGGATAATGATTGAATGTATAAATAATAATAATAATAATAATAAATTATGTAAAAAAGAAAGAAATGAAATAGAAAATAAAGGAACTATACAGAAAAATAAATAAATAAATGAATAAATGAAAGAAAGTTTACAAAGAAGTTACCCACACACCATGCATTCAGCAAGTTCCAGGCACTTTCATAGGCTTTGCTCTGTATTTTGGAAATGCTCAGCTCTCTCTGCTAAATGTGGAGGAGAAAGCACCAGCCTGCTAGAGATGACTTTGTAATGGATGTGCTCTTTCTGGGATCCTCTCATGAACACATGGCCTCAAGTCATTATTTACTGTCTCACTTTAAAAATTAAGTGAAAACGCCGGGCGCGTGTGCGTGCGTGCCCAAGATCCCGAGAGGAGAATGGAGGAGAAGGGATTGCGGCGTGACCATCCCCCCTGGGAGGTGATTTCTCGCTTTCTGTCTCTATGTCTCTCTCTGTCTGTCTGGCGAGCGCACGCGCCCTACAGTGAAAATATCTCCAAAAAAAAAAAAAAAGAAAAAAAAAATTAAGTGAAAAGAATTGAAAGCAGGGACTTGAACTGCTAATTGTCCACCCATTTTCATGCAGTATTGTTCACAGTAGTCAAAAGGTGGAAGGAACCCAAATGTCCATTAACGGATGAATCCATAAACACACTGTGGTATAGCTACAAGGAAATACTACTCAGTCTTAAAAAATAATAATAAAGTTCTGACACATGCTACAACATGGATGAACCTGGACAACATGCTAAATAAAATAAGCCAGACACAAAAGGATAAATATTTTATGATTCCACTTACATAAGGTACTTAGAATAGTGAAACCCATAGAGAAAGTATAATAGTACCTTCTGTTTTTCTTTTTTAAAAGATTTATTTAATTTTAGTTACTATTATTTTTATAATTTGCTATAGGGCATGTGTACTCCCTGGGTGGGGCGCAGGGGTGGAATGAAAAGGCAAGCTGCCAGGTCCAGAACTCAAACTGCAGTCTTCCCAACCAACATGCCACCTGCTGACCCTTTCTCTTCTTTTCTTTTTTTTAATTTAGTTTTTTTGCTATAGGGCTCATGCACTTGCCAGAGAGAGAGAGAGAGAGAGAAAGTGAAAAACTAACCCTCAGTGGGGATGGCCATGTCACAATCCCTTCTCCTTTATTCTCCTACTGAGATTTTGGGCACCCATGTACAAGCGCTCAGCATATTTTTTGAGCCACTGGGTTCTGGACTCAAACTGTGCAGTCATGTCCCTGTTGGCCCCTCTTTTCTTTTCTTTTCTTTTTTTTTTTAACCAGGGAGCATGTGCATTTGGAAGTGAGAGAGAGAGAAAGAGAAAGCACCCTCCAATGGGACATGGTCATGGTATAATCCCTTTTCTTCTTTTTCTCCAGCTCATCAGGGTTTTGAGCATGCACATGCACATACACACACACACACACACACACACACACACACACACACAAACGTGGCATGTTTCTCAAGCAACTGAGGCTGGCATTCAAATTACAGTTGGTTGTGTGGGATCTGGCTCCCAATGCACAGCACTGAACCACCATGCTGTAGGGTCAGCCATGAAAGTACAGTAGTGCCTTCATGGTATTTAATGTATGGGCTGGGAGAAGGGGGAAACAAGGAGTCATTTAATGGGTATGACATTTCGGTTTAGGATGATGAAAAAGTTCTGGAACTGGATGGTCATAATGATTGTGCAAAACCACTGAATTGTAAACTAAAAATAGTTAAAATAATAAATCTTATGTATATTTTACCACACATACACACAAATTGACCAGCAAGGGATAACCAGATACTTGAAAAAGAACTATAATAGGATGATGGAAAGAAAAACAAATGAGTATAAATAAGGAATCCAGATAATACTAAAATGATTCAGAAGTGAAGAAAACTCTATATTTTTTCTGTACCTTTATCTGTATCTATAGTTAAGAGAATCCCAATGGACCTCACGTTAAAACAAAGGAAGAAAAGAAAAAGAAAAAGTAAAAGAAGAACATATTGCACAAAAGAACTTTCCAAGAACAAAGTAATAACTTCCAGAAATTAAAACGTTTAATTAAAACATTTAATGCCAGCAGGTGGCATAGTGGTTAAGATGCTGGTCAACCTTGGGTTCCGGTTGAGTCCTGGACTGGGCAGCTTGAAAATTACACCCGTGCGTGTGCGTGCATGCCCAAAATCCCAGTAGGAGAATGGAGGAGAAGGGATTATAGTGTGGCCATCCCCTGGGGAGGAAATTTATCACTTTCCCTCTCTCTCTCTCCAGGGAGCACACATACCCTATGGCAAAAAATAATAATACCTAAATAAGACGTGTTATAGAAATTCAGCAATAAAGTGGAGAAAATATCCCAGAAATGGAATAAAATATCAAGAGCTAAAATGTGGTGAAGGAAAGAAAACAGTATTTTTCAAAATTTTCAATAAAATTGGACTTCCAAATAGGAAAGGAAATAAAGAAAAGGAAGTAATCAAAAGAGATCATAGGAAAATGTTCTTAGAACTAAAAGGCACAAATATCCAGGTTGAAGGAGCCCATGAAATACTTGGCACAATGAAAAATAAAAGGTCAAACAGGGGCCAGCAGGCGGTGTAGCGGTTAAGGCACTGGACTCTCAGATGGCTGGCAATGGTTTGAGTCCTGAACTGGCAGCTTGAAACTCACGCCAGGTGCATGTAAGTGCATGCTCAAAATCCCAAGAGAAGAATAGAGAAGAAGAGGAGAAGGGATTGCGGCATGGACATCTCCCCTGAGGGGTGATTTCTCACTTTCTCTCAGTCTCCTCAGCAAGCAAAAATTCGATAGCAAAAATTCTATAGCACCCTATAACAAAAAATCTCTCCAAAATAACATAAAATAAAAGTCAAACAAGAAACATCCTTGGGACTAGCAGTTAGCGTAATGGCTATGTCGCTGGACTCCCACGTAATCGACTGTGGTTTGAGTCCCGGACCCGGTGGCTTAAAACTCACGCCGGGCGCATATGCATGCATGCCCAA